>NW_012148952.1:6190564-6206399 GCF_000956105.1 Propithecus coquereli
TTTTTTTAGTTGTCCAGATCATTTCTTTCTATTTTTTAGTAGAGATGGGATCTCGCTCTTGCTCAGGCTGGTCTGAACTCCTGACCTTGAGCGATCCACCCGCCTCAGCCTCCCCGAGTGCTAGGATTACAGGCGTGAGCCACCGCGCCCGGCCCAGTAACAAAGAAATTTTTGTGCCTGAAGACTACCCTGAGCATGTATGTGGGGCTCCCTTACTAAGAAGGGTGATCTAGGAGATAAAAGGGACAGGTAGCTGCTCTGGAGCACAGGCTCACCTTGAAATGACACAGGCAGCTTGGCTCCTGGTAATTCCTGTTGTTTGTTTCAGCAGGTTTTACTGACGCAAGCTAGAGAGCAGTGAGGCAGGCAAGCCTTGCTAACCAAATAAATGTGCTGTCACCTCCGGGACATCACCAGTCAACTGGGGCCAGGATGTGCTCCTGAATCCCCTCAGAGACTGTCAGCCCCTAAAACAGTCTAGTTAGAATGATTGATGGGTTGAGCTAGTCACACAAACAAAAATATCCATGTGGTCTCCAACCAACTGCTGTTGCTTTCTAAGCCCCTTATTAATTCATAAACTCAATTCCAATGAATAATAAAATGACTTGCAGCTGAAGTCTCGCTCACACTGTGCTGAAACAACTTGGACACACAAGTAAATAAATCCTCTTTCAAAGCTCATTAAAGTTTCTAGAAAACATTCACTACATCAGCTAAGCTATTGCAGCCAATAAGCTTCAGGGAGTTCAATATTTAGAGGAATATTAAATATTTCAGGTCATTTGGAGGCAATTTAACAGATAATCCTCCAACTGGTGGGCAGTTTAGATATAAACATGGAAAGAATTTTGCATGTATAAGAGAGCTTAATAAATATTAAATAAATAAATGATCAGTGATTACAGTTCCTGGCGAATCCACAAACAACTATTCATTACCAAAGATTGCATTTACAATGAAAATAATAGAAAGCAATATTATTATTATTCTAGAAATAAATTTAAAAATGCAATTCAGTCAAAAAAATATGCATCATGAATCCAGGTACTGAGGAGAGATTTAGTTATAGAAAGAATTGAAAGTAGAGGAAGAGGAGAATGGATGGACAGGACTATTGGACGGTGGATTCTTGAAGTTGGATACTTCAGAAAGAATGGCACTGAATTTTTGAAAATATATTTTATCATGAAATATTTTAAATATAGAAAGCATAAACAATAGTGCAATGAACATCCATGTACTCACCATCTACTTTCGTCAAATGTTAACATTTTCATGGCATTATTTTTTATTATGTATTTTATTATATTTTACATTTTCAAAATATATGGCTTAAAAGTATCTTAATTGAGAATTGGTTAAATCAAAACATATCTAGGTATTGGAATATTCTGCAGTTATTTAAAAATCATGCATTAAGAGAATTTTCATTTAGGCTGGAAATTCTTAATTAGGATATGAAATCACATGTGTAACAATTTTGATTTCATTAAAATATAGGTATATGCAAATAAAAAAACAAGTGAAATGTACTGTAACAATGGTTACTTATCTTTGGGTGGTTGAATTATGGGTGATTTTTTTCATCTTTATACTTTTCTGTATTTTCCATAATTTCTTCAAGATCATTTAATCATTTTGAAAAATGTTAAGTATTTTTTTCCAAAGCAAAAAGAGATACTGTTTTTTTGCGTGTCATTAAGATGGTTCTTATGCACAGTGGCAGTAATGAGGGTAATGTTTTGGCTTCCAAGTGAAAGATTAAAAGCAGAGCAAGGGAGATAGAAAGATGAGAGATTTGACTGAGTTAACTCAGGGCTGGCCCAGGAAGCATTTTTATCTGTCCCTCTTCTTTAGAATGGTCCACTCCTTTTGAGGGGGCTGTTTCCCCACCTTCTACCTACATCCGACATTCATGGACATCTCCCTCACCCTGCCAGGGTGGCCTTTCCTTTCCTCCCTGCCAGCACCCAGTGGTGGCTGAGCGGTGCTGTGTGCTCACCGCATAGACAGGGAAGAGTTCCTTCGAGTTCAGGTCCCACTCGTTGACGTGGGAGCCGATCTGGACCCCAGGAAAGCCCAGCTCCTTCACACAGCGCTCCATCTCCTTGATGGCCAGCTCGGGGGCCTGCATGGGCAGTGTTCCCAGGCCCACAAACCTCCTGGGGTGGCTTGCAACGGTGGCAGCCAGGTCACTGTTTAAAAACTGGCACAGGTTTAAAGTGTCCTGAGGTTTGGCCTGGTGGTGACAAGAAAGGGAAAATCCGCATCATTAAAACCTTCTTTTTTAGATAGTTACTCTGAATAACACCTCCTCGTGGCTAAAATGTTCACTATTCTCAATGGCTTTACCATATCAGAAAACTGAGGCGCAGACTGAGTAAGGTACTGGCCACAGAAGACCCAGAAGCCAGTCTTTGTGAAAGCAAAGAAAACTGCCAGTATATTGCTGATTAATTTAAAAAAATTGAGGCTAGAATCAGAAGGGAAGGACACAATTACTGGATCTGGCATCCTTATGCCAGAGATGGAATGTGGATGGGCCACTGCCAACCTCAGAAAGATCCTGAACCCCTTACCCCCAGGAGGCTGGGCGTGGCCAAGGGTTCATTGGCCCCTCCTGTCCCTGCCTGTCCTCCTCCCTGTCCTTCCTGTTGGCTGTGACATTCAGGGCTGTCCTTAGCAAAATGCTGAGGCAAAGTTTGCTTTTGGTTCCCCTACCTTTCCCTTCATCACTGTTTTCTTTTCTTTCAACATCACCCCACTGCCCCCAGCACTGCCAGGACTTTGGTACCCTCCTGCAGTCCCAGTTGTGCAGTCAGAGTGCTACCCAATCTGATAAGTGCAGGTACATTGAGGTGTGAGGGTGTTTTAAGTAGTGAATCTAATCACAAGAACACATAAGGACTGAATCCCTCTCTGAATCACTCTCTAATATAGTGTTTATGAATACGGGTTGAGGAAGTAAGTGTGAGCAGGTGGTATTTCCATTGCTCCTTAAATCACAACAAGAGTGAATATCTGCTTGATTGAGCAGGTACTTGGTGCACTCCCAGCTATGTACAAAAATTTCCCTCCCTGGGCTCGAATTCATGCCTGAAACTTTTAGGGCTTAAGATTTGTTCACTTGGGGAAGGGAATCCAACTTCAGGACTCCCCTTCTGAATTATGTGTATATTGCCCTGGGAGAGGTAACATATGGCCATGAGTATCATTCTTACCTCAAAATCATTCTCGCCCCAGAACACACTGGCTCATCAGTTCCGCAGCAAGGCATTCAGGAATGAGTCACCAGACAGGCAAGTTCTGGTGGAAACTGAGGCTGGTCTAGAACCGCACCGTCCAGTGGAACAATAATGCGAGTCACATAGCCACATGTGACTACTGACTACTGTACTGGAGCAAGGACATGGCTAAGAGGGCAGGCCTGGGAGAGGACACTGCAGGAGGGGAGGCTGAGGGACCCTTCCGATCTCTACGGAGGAGGGCAGTTGGGGGGGTGCTCAGTGGGACCAGTGTTCAGACTTGCATCTGTTTCTTGCCGGGGAGCTGGATGCGAGCCTTTACCACCAAGGAGATTGTTTGAGGTTTCACACTCACCCAGTAGCTAAACATGACAGGGACGGTGGAAAGGGCTTGCACCGTTACTCCTAGACACAGACACAAAGAAAGGCAAAGCTGGTGAGAGGCGTGGCCTGGGAACTCCGGCCTTTCCCGAGGCCAGGCAGCCACAAGCCTCCACCCCAGACCCCTCCTGCTCTCCCTCCTTTGTTGCTCCTCCCTGCATCCCTTCTCTCAAGGCCCTTCCCCAGGCCCCCTGATTCCTCAGCCTCAGGTTCTAGGGAGAGAGGTAAAGGTTGGACAAAAGTGAGATCATTCAAGGAAAACGAACTGATCCCATCTTCCAAGGGTTATTTCTACCTTGCTTCCCGTGAAATTTTATTTAAGCAAGACTCTTTCAGGGTTTTCCATCTTAGGTCATGCATAGCAGAGTGTATCTCTGAGCCACCTTCCCTGCCCCTCTAATTTAGCTCCTAAGTGAGCCTAGCTGGAGTCCCACGGTCTGGAATACCAAGAATGGGACTCCGAGTTTGAATCCTGATTCCTGGATACCGAGAATTGTTTTTCTTCAAGAGCACCTACCTCCTAGGGATGTTGTAGGGATTAAATGAGTTAATACATGTTAGGTGCTTAGAATAGTGCCAGGCACAAAGTAAATGCTCAGGAAGGGTTAGTCAGGACTGTTCTCTCAAGAACAGCCGTGGAATGAAAGACCAACACAACAAAAATGAAAGGGGACACATGTACTTCATCTACACTGCAGCCCTAAGCAGTGGTTTCTGACACCAATCATTCAAGCCTCATTCCCATTCGTTTTCTCCATGAAAGGGTGGGCCCTTGCTCTAGCTTCACATTTACAACAAAACCCTGCTGTTTGCTGTAGTCTGGGAAACATGTTCTTTCTCCAGCTCCTCTTCCACCCCAATATACTTTGAGAACAGGGGTATATATGCTATGTTCTGTGTTTTAGAACAGGGGTATATATGCTATGTTCTCTTCCCTCCCCCAGGGAAGCTGGAACAGCATGTCCTGGCAGAGAACAGGGGTCAGAAGTTACCATTACACAAAGTTAACAAATTTTAAGGGTAGATACTGCTTTTACATCAGATGAAAACATTTCTCATTGTAAGTACCTTTTTGGTCCATTTCTCTAATTCGAACTTCTGGATCCCAGCAGTTCTCTTGGACCACTCTGAAGACTTTCCCATCTTTCAGCATCTTTGCTTCTCCCTGAGGCAAAAAATCTCACATTAAGCAAGGCAACCTAAGCCCATTTGAACTAGTCTTTCCTTATATGCTTTGGAAAATGTTTCTTCCCTTACATTTTTAGGGATTTTTACTTAATCCATGCAGAAGTAGGAATCTGTTCATTTAACAAAATTCAGCTTTCCTTTCTCATGGTTTTCTCTGGCCTCGAGTTGAAGGGGTGTGCTCTGTGGGTGTCAGTGCTTGGACACAGAGATAGCAAGGTGACAGTCATGCCTTTCTGGGCTGTATGACCAAGGACAGCTCATCACCTTGCAATCTGAACCACTGGCTACTAGACCCAAGGGAGTGGCCCATTGTCTGGAAAACATTAGATGTATAACATGTTAGAATTGGAAAGAACCTTGGAGATAGATTGTTTAGTCCAACCCTCTTGTTTTATAGAGAAGCAACATATGGATGGTGAGAGTAAGTGATTTGTCCGACAGAGCAGCGCCCACTGATGTCAACACCTGTGGGAGGAGGTGAGCAATGAAGTCAGTCAGTCTAGCAGCACGTGCAAAATTTGGAGCTGAGTTGTTCACTTCCACCGGGCATCATGCCTGCCTATATACACTAAAATAATTTTTATACATTTTTAAAAAGCGACAAATAAAAATTATATATATTTATGGTGTACAACACGGTGTTTTGATATATGTATACATTGTGGAATGCCTATATCAAACTAATTAACATATTTGTTACTTTACATATTTTTTGAGGTGAGAACACTTAAAATCTATTCTCTTAGCAATTTGCAAGTATACAATACATTGTTTTTAACCACAGTCGCCATATTGTACAATAGATCTCCTGAACTTATTCCTCCTAACTGAAACTTTGTATTCTTTGGTTCTCTCCCCATTCCTTCCCCACCTTTTGGCCCCTGGTAACCACAGTTTTGCTTGCCGCTTCCACATATAGGTGAGATGATGCAGTGTTTATCTTTCTATGCCCGGCTTATTTCACTTTAACATAATGTCCTCCTCCAGTTTCATTCATGTTGTTACGAATGGTATTAATAGGATTTCCTTCTCAAATTTGGCAAAGAAGGGAGCGAATGGGGTGACAGTGAAAGAGAAAAAGTTGGGAAACAACTTTTATTTGTCAAATGAGAGGTTTTATTTTTCTTCTGCTCCTTACTTAGAAAGCTTAATCACCATGAAATTCCCAGTATAGCAGAGTGCCAAAGAGCATGGTCTTTGCATTCAGATAGACCTGGGTTTAGATCTCACTAAATGACTTACTAGCAGTATAACTAGTTATGGGGCCTCCAAGTTTAAGCTTCACTTTTTCTGACATTGTACTTGTGCTTGGCCACCCAACATCTTTGGAACACATCCTAAGCATGAAGAAATATTCACATTATGATTCTGCCTTCCTGAGCTATAATCCAAAATTTGCTTTCCCGTTCTCCCTTGTAGCAGCTGGGCATGGCATGTGCTCTTGGCTCTGTCAGTCAGATGCACCCACCTGTGACTTCGATTTGAAAGTGAGCAATGTGAGGAAAGCAGGGGTTGGGCAGAATCAACCTGTAGACAAGGGTGTTGTCTAAGGTGTCAGAGGTGACTGAAGCAGCAGTGGCAAAGCTTCTGGGTGCCAATTTCAGCAGCGTCGGCGTGAGCATCCTGTTAGTGACCAGGAGTGGTGACACTTGCCTCGTTGCTGGAGCAGCTCACCAAGTGTGATGTGGGCATTGCTGTGTTAGCCCAGCCTCTGAGCTTCATCTCTGGCCCTCCCAGGAAGTCTGTGAGCTCCTTTTCTAATTAAACTAGCTAGAGTGGATTCTGTTGTTTGTAATTAAGAACACTGAGTGATACTGAAGATTCAATAATAGAATGTTTGTAAAGAACTTAGCACCAAGCAGGAGAGCATGCTCAATAATGGCCAGATATTATTGATACCATTATTAATAACATACATTACCAACTGCAAGGGAGGAAATCAAGTTTCTCTGGGAGATGCCTGAATAAGTTTTCATTTTGGACAAAGCAGAGTATTTTAAAGCTGGAATGGATCATTTAGTTTAATGCTTGCATTTCACCAAGGAGTCCATGAGGTGTGGTGATTTGTCCAAAGCACATACTAAGTTGGTATAGAGCTGAGACAAGAACCCAGGTTTATGAAGCCATTTTCCATCCTGCCAGGCTGATATTTGGCAATTGGTGTAGGCAAAAGTTAATTACTATAATATCCTAAGGAGTTTGATCTTCTTTTGGGGGTGGTGGTGACCCTCATTACATGGCAAGAGAATCAGACTCACTGAACTTCTCTCTTCATATCCTTCATGCTGGATCCATGGTAAGAAAACTGAATGATAGCCACTGTTAGCGGAACTCTTTCTGAGTGGAAATTGCCACAGAGCAGCTGTGCTCCTATGAAAGACCCCAATTCTCATTGGTTTTTCAGCCTGACAGCCATTGTAAAGAATCAGTCCTTATCCCTCTCACTTTACATCCAGGAATCCAGCATCACTGCTGGGCTATCCCCGTGCCTCAGAGGTCGGCAGCTGCTGCTGTGGGAGGAGATGGGGAGTTTCTTAGGTCCTAGTTTTTAACATGGACCTCAGTATCAACCAAGATCTTAAACTCAATTAATAATGAAGTAATTGGAGCAAACTGCTCTAATTTATGCAACCAGAGCCCAATCCCATTTTTTTCCTAAACTCTCCAAAGAAAACCAAGGTTTTTATTAAGTTAAAGAATTCCCCCAAGCAACCATCACTGTCCAAATAACCCATTTTAAATACATCTCTAATATTTTTAAAGCCAAACTCCATTTTGGGGCCTAAACCCCTAAATCCTTCAAGGAGTCTTCTGCCCTCCTCTCTGGCTTCCTACTGCTTTGCTCCCCAAACTCTTATCTGCTTCTATCCATTCTCCGCAAAGCAGGCAAAGTGGTCTTTTAATGCCATTAAGACCCTCCAGAGAATTTCCGCTGCCTTGTGAGCACCGTGCAGCGTCCTTAGCACGTCCCGCAGGCCCTCCGTGGTCCTGCCCCTGCCTATCTCTCGCGTGCCTGTTTCCCACCGCCTCCCCCTTTCCCTGCTTGTCAGCCACTTGTCCTCCTTTCTGTTCCCTGGACGCATCCGTGCCCCTCAGCGCCTGGCGCAAAGGCGGTCCCCACCCGATCAGGCTGCACTGGGTCAACCCTGCGCATTAACTGTGTCTCCAGACCACGAGTCCTCCGGGGCCTGCCTTAGTCGTGTCTGTGTTCCGGCTGGAAGCTCAGGAATGTTCCCTCTGAGTTCTGACTGGGCATACGATGCCTCCGAAAATGAAGGCAGACCTGAGCTCTGCGCAGACCTAGACCCTGGCTCCCTCGCAGGCCTCAGTATTTGCAGAATGCTTCACCCCTCCAGCCTTTCTCTCCCCTCTTTTTCCTCTTATCAAACTCAGCCCTTCATAACAGTGGCTTCTCCCCTTTGTCTCCAGTGTTTAATTTCTCCAGCTTGTGCTCAAACCTAACTCTTCCGTTTTTTTAAGTCAGCCTTACACTACTGTGATAACCTGTGGAGAGGACCAGGTCGCTTCCTTGAGGCAGAGCAATAGATGCTCAAATTGGTTCCAGGGCAAAAAAAAAAAGAGAGAGAGAGAGAGAGAGAAATAGAGATAAAGATTTCCCTAATGGATTCTCAAATTCTAGTTTTATTTTCCTGGTGCTCTTTGAAGTCACCCCCATTTTTCCTAATTATTCTGAGAAATCTCAGTGCTGCCCCCTTGCCTACTGCAGTGTTAACGGGGGGGGGGGGGCTAGGGGGGACAGGAGAGTTGGGTTCCCGGAGGCCCTGCCTGCAGTGAGCCATCCCAGGGTTCAGGATGCCCCTGGTCCTGCCCACGCTCGCGCTTTGTGACGCACTCACCTTGCCATGGTGTTGGAGCTGCACCCAGCCGCCATAGCCGAACCTCTGCAGTGGGGAGAAGCACAGTTAGGCTTGAAGAGCAGAGAGGACTGCACTCAAGGGCACCCTTAGGGCAAAGGGTCCCAGCTCCTTCTTTTTGAAGCATCACCTTGCCATTTTCCCTCATACCCATGTATCATTTATTCAATATGTATTTTTAAAGTATTTTACTTTTTTCCCTTAAATGTATTTATGCAGGAAAAAAATTCCGTATCTCAGAAGTTCTGGTTTTATTCTTTTCTCCTAATACAGTTGGAAATTTATAAAAAAATTAACGTTAAAAAATATTGGTTCATGTACCACCTAAAATCATTTCAGGTACCACCAAGTGTACACTGCCCATAAAGACCACTCTTTAGGAAATACATTACTCTTCAAACTCCGGGTGGCAACCCATGAATAGATCGTGACATCAGTTTAGTGGATAGGGACCCAGACATTCTAAAAACATGAAATAGCATGTGTAGCAGATGCTGTGGTTGTCCCACTTGTAGTCACTCCCTCTGACACTTCTGTGCACACTGGCCCACTTCCAGCTGCCAGCACCTGCATTTCTTTGATTGAGGGCCTCCCTTTTGATCCTGGAATCTGCCGTGATGAAGCCCTGCTAGCAGGTCAGAAGTACCAGGAAATCAGCCTCTGCCTCTCCCTCCACCCAGCCGCTCTCAACAGATGATTGAGGTTGTTGTACATAAATTCACTGAGGATCACTGTGAGGGAGGCACACCTTCCACACTGGCTACCAAACCGTTCACTGGCTGCCTTGTTTTTCCTGTCTCACTTCCCCCCTTCACTGGTGTTTCCCGGGATCATCTCTGAAGTAAACATACTTGTATTTGAATCCTTGTCTCAGGATCTGGTTTCTTGGAAAACACACAGTAAGATAGCAAAGGAATGGAATGGAATAGAATAGAATGGCACCCATGTGGTTAGCATTGGTTTCATGAAACGTTTTTTTCCATTTTATATACACAAATATTTGTACTGAGTCTCCTTATAAAATATATTTCTTCCTGGGGAGTCATGAATAAAAAGTTTTGAAAGCTACTGTCTAAGAGCCTAAGAACGTAGATATATGTAACTATTTGTTTTATCATATCGTATCATTCATTCATTTACCCTTCAAGCTTTCCTGGAGTCTATTCTATGACCAGTCTGACTGGGGCAGGGAAAATAAAAGTGAAACACGGTTCCAGCCTGTGTGGAGCGGGGTCTTGAGAGGGTGGGGCTGGGGTCGACAAGGACTTACAGAGCTTCAGGAACCGTGAGACACACCGTGACTGACGTGCAAGGGCTCCGGGAGCCTGGAGGAGGGTGCTGACCCACACCTTGGGTTGGGGTGTCAGGAAGGGAGGTTGAAAAGGTAGTCTGGGATCAGATCGGAGAGGATCTTCTGGTGTCCAGGATTTCCATGCTCCCTGGCATAGCTCTTTTAGTGAGATGTGAGAGAGGAAGGAGTGGAGGCAGGAGATGACCCGTGAAGAAGCTCCCTGACGGCTCTGAGTCCTGCAGCAGTGATGCGTTGTGGAGTGAAGCAAGCAGAATCTCAGCTCAACTTCTTACATGTTGCGGTTGGGTGAGGCCAGGGTGCGGTGGTTGGTTCTCAAGTCATGGCACAGGGGAGTTGTCTGGAGGGAGTCAGGTCTTGGTGGGTCCCTCTTCCTAGCTCCCCTCTCACCTCTAGACTGAGTGGGACACTCTGGGCCTGGACCCTGGCGCAGCCTAGGGGTGCTGTGTGTCCCCGTGTCTGTGACTGGGGTCTGCCTCAACAGGCTTCTCAAGAGTTGGATTAATTCTATACCAGTCTTATTCTACCCAGATATAAGGTCTCTTCTTGAGTTCTAGCTCCAAATAATCATATTAACTCTGGAAATCTATCTGCTTGCTTCCGAGTGCCACCGGCGGACCCCATTTTACAGGCTTCTCCCTGCATCCGACCTCTCCCCTGCCTGTGCCCCCAGCCCTACTTCCCTCCCTTCGTGCATTCGGTACCCTGTACTCTTCCCTTCTCTCTCCCTGGAAAATGTGTATGTTAAAGGAGGGGACAGAACATGACCTTAATCAATTATACTTCAGAGTAAAGTTAAGGCCGTGTGCTCTCCAACTGGAAACTTGCCTTTGACATTTTATCCTTAATGTAGAGGAAAATATTTTATTTCCTTCTTTCCTGATTGCCTGCTTTTTTCTCTTTCTTCCTCTTTTCCTTCCTGCTTCATTCTCTTTCTTTATTGCTTTTCTCAATTCTCTAAGGAACTTTAATCCATATGTTAGCAGATTAGAGAAGTATTCCATCTGGGGAAGGGCAGAGAGGGGGAGGTAGAGGGAGGCAGAGCAGAGGGATCCTGTCACACGCGACAAATCACTTGCAAGGTACTTGCCTGCGTTGGAGTGAGACATCTTTAAGTCACTACTTCCTTATGTGTAAAGTGAGGGGAAGAGGAGCAGCTGAGTCATAAGGTTTTTTGGGAATTAACTGAGATGATGCATATGAACCTATTGACACCAGGCCCGGTTTATAGAAAGGGCTTCAACGATGGTAACGATGATGACGGTGATGACAGTGGCGATGGCAGTGGTGGCAATGCAATGGTGGAGGTAGGGAGGTGGAGGTGGGGTGGTGATGGTGGTGGTGAGTACAGTGGCAGTGATGGTATCGGTGGTGGTGGTGGTGGTGGCAGTGACAGCCAGGGTGATGGCCACAGCAGTGGTGGTGGTTGGTGGCAGGCAGGGATGGCAGTGGGAGTGACAGTAGTGGTGACAGCCTTATTTCACCCCTGGGTGGAATACCCTGGGGTCAGACACTAAGGAGAGCTGTAGGAAGGAGCCTTTTGTCACACTGTGTTCTTCCCTCTTTTTCCCAAAGAGTGTAAAGTGCTCAAGTTGCCCCATAGGCCCCTTCCAAAGACCTAACCTATTTAGGGCAATTTTATTCTGCTCCAGGTCTGGGCTCCACACAGTCCCCTGCTCTCATCCTAGGTTGAGTCAAGCCTGGGGTCTAAAATTTATGACCTTGGGAGTGGTTTTGGTCAGAGCATACGCCAAGAGGCATTTACAATCCAAAAGTGTTTGAGTGACAATCACCAGTGTCCCACAGGCATTTTCGGGCATGCCAGATAAAAAGAAAATTTAAAACATTCAAGGGAATTCAATTTTATATACAAGAGATGTGTTTCTGAAATGGGCATATATGAATTCGAGTGGATGAACTAAATGACATTTTTAATGTCTTGGGGACCTCACACCTTCATGAGGTTAATAGTGAGCCTCCTGGGTGACGAAACCGGGTATCTATTTCCTTAGGAGGGTTTAAGTCAATTTATGCCTGGGATTTTGTCTTCTGAAACCTTAAAATGATCAAGTGAAATTAAATCATTGCTAACAAAAGAAGATGTAAATATATGATTTTTTTATTAAAGTCCAGAATTATTTTTACCCCATTTAAAATTGGAAGAATCTTTGTAAGCCCTACTGTTGGGCACATAGTAGGTGGTCAGTAAAGCCTTGCTGAAGGAAAAAGCTGAAACCTTATCATCGTCCTTGTTGCTATGGATAACCCATTGTAGATCAAGCTGAAACATCTTTCAGTGTGGCCTCTTGGGCCCTGATCCTCCTCTTTGTGACAACAGAGAGTGTGGGTCCTGATTTATCAGAAACAATTTAATCAAGTGTCCTGAATCCACTGTCTTTCCACTTCAGATAGATTTTTTTCAAGGATCTTAATTGTAACTCTGAGTAAAGTCATTATTAGCAAGTGAAAATGAAAAGATTTCTCAAGTCCCAGTCCTCTGTACTCATCAGTTAATCATCACCCTAGGCATGTTGGTACTGCTTTTCTACTTCTTCATTGTAAAAGAAGGTCAAGGCTATTCCCACAGCAGTATTTTCTTTGGCCAGTTTTCTCAAGGTGACTGTGGCGGTGCTCTGGAGGGACCACCGTGCCCCACATAGCTCTAGGATTCTGGGTTCATTTCTGAGTCTCAAGCAACTCCTCTGTCCAGTTAATAATATAAATCTTAATCTGCACAAGGTTTTATGTGAATTAAATTATTTCTCTTTCTCTGTAAGTACAAAGTATTATTACTGTTATTATAATAATGATGAAGAAGTACATTAGCTGTCTGCTTGCAGCATGTAAGACTTCTGGGAAGAAGCAGCCTGGTTTATTGGGACAAAATACCCCTCCCTCTTTGAAGGCAATAGCTGGAGATCGGAAAAGGGAGGCCAGCTACAGAGCCAGCAGCTCGTGAGTTTGGGGAGTTTCCAGGGGATACATCTATGGCTGTCCTCACGCTTTGTATCTCTCAGTTTCCAAAGCAATTTTAACAATGCCATTCGGGCCCTGCATGAGGTGGGCACCTAGAAAATCTCATGGTGACCAGTTCTCTGCTCAAACCGAGGGCAGCCTTGGGGTGGGAGGCAGGGAATGGGATGTGAGGCTGTGGCACAGGACACTGGATAGAAAGTTTTCTCCTCTCAGCAAAGAGGAGGCATCATTTTAGGTCCCTTTGGGTCTTCCAGGTGGGGAAGCCTCAGGATGTATGAAAGATGCCTTTATACTTGTGGCTTATTTGGGAACAGCTTCCAGCACCCAAAAGGAATGGCTCACTGGGGCCCAGGTTTAGTGGGAAGGTGACCATTCTTCCAAGGAGTCTGAAGATTAAAAGAGTGTGTTCCCCAGGAACAGGGTATTTCTCTTAGATGGTGGCTTAAATCAGTTTGGCGGTTTCTGAAGCCTGGGTTTAAGGCTGAATTCCACGTTGAGAATGCAACAAGAATAGTTAGAACAGCCAGCCAGGGTCTTCTTTGTATGATGTACCTTATACCTGCCTGTGGGAGGAACTGAAAAATCTTTCTTTTATCAGTGAAAACATCTTAACTATGACTGGCTTGCTCTTTGCCTTAGTCCACCCGGTTGCTATAGCAAAATACCATACATTGGGTAGCTTATAAAAAACAGAAATTTATTTCTCACAGTTCTGGAGGCTGGGTAGTCCAAGATCTGGTGAGCACCTGCTTTCCAGTTTTAGAGGGCACCTTCTAGCTGTGTCCTCTCATGGTGGAGCGAGGCAAACAAGCTTCCTGGGGCCTATTTTATAGGGGCATTAATCTCTTGGCAGGGAGTCATGTTGGCCACCTCTGTGTGGAGGGGGAGAGTACAGGCGGGCAGTGTCCTCTAGAGACTACCATGGTAGTTCCCAAAGCATTTCATGTGGATGTTCTCTGATACTCAAACAGAGAGAAAAGCTGTAATATTGGAGTCAATGCTATTTTCTGGGGATAGAACAAGGGCTATTGTAAAATATTAATACCAAATGCTAAAATCTGGATTTTTCTAAAACTCTTAGATTAGGTAGTATAGTCTATTTCTTCCAATGCCCGTATCGTAAATTAATTTATTCATTGCATAATTCAGCAGGCAAATACTCATGAATGATGGGTAGAAAATGGTGAGCACTATAAGATATAAGAAACTGCATGCAGCTTCCAAACCAGCCAGATGTACTTCCCTGAAGTAACTGGTGCATCCGCTTCATACAATTATTACCATTGTGAAGTTACTCTTTAATAAAACATGACCAGGACAACAACATTGAGAACAGCATATTCCCACATAAGCATTTAAACTCCTTTTAGGGGCAGAGTAGCTTTGTAGGTTTTGCTTTTACCATTAGCTGTAATAGCATAAGCTTTCAAAGATGGTTCAGCATCACCTGTAGTTTTCAATCTATAGTTTCTACACCCATCTCAAAGAAACCCTTAAGATGAACATTCTTCCAGGAGACAATGATGAAAAAAAAAATAGTTTCCTCTACTTGCACAATGAACTACATTTTAATTCCAGTTTGAGTTAATTTATTTTTCCTCACTTCAAAAGATAAAACATTTTAAGTGGTGTGAACATACTAGAAGACTGCTAAAGATTGGGTAAAACCTGATATTAATTGTGAACAAACCTCTAACCAATTTTAAATTTCTTTCATGTTCCCCACCTTCCTCTTTTAGAATCCATTCAAAAGTCCTTAATGACACAAAGAAATTTCCATCTTTAGAGAAACACAGAGAATATACTTTAGAAATAGTCATTGTACAAAGGCTTCATGTCATTTAGTCTAGGGTATTTTTTGATATGCCTGCTACCTAGCTCTTCATGACAAGGATTTACAGCTTAAAGAACATCAAAAAGGAAAGATTTCAGTGTCCTAAAATAGACTAAAAATTTTTCACGAAGCTATCTCTTCGTGCTTTTAAAACTTACTTTAAACATTTTTGAAAGGAGATATATTTTAGAAGTCCTTGAAATCTATCACATTCCATGTTTTAGTAGTCTTCTAGTTGAAAATGTAACTTTAAATTCTATAGTTCGCATGTATCTTCCCAGCAGCTGAATACGTGATTTTCAAAAGGTAAATCTGCCTGACTTAAATTGTCCAGAAATTTTAAAGAATGCTTCATTTGAGGGGGAGAAAAGGATTTTGAGAAATCACTTATTTCTTTAATCCAATGTTCTTTCAAAATAAACATAAAAGTCATTTTTAAAAACTAGAAAATCAGATCTACCAAATAATTTAAAATCAATTCCAAAGCAGAGAAACTTAATATCCAACTCCCCGCAAAAGAGAAAGGCCTATAATGGAGGCATTGAGAATCCCTGGAGAAGTTTCAGAAATAATTCAGCAAATTAATTACCATTACCTTTTTCAGATCTGGCCATTCTTTTGGTAGAATATGACTATGGATATCAATTTTCATCTTCACAGGACAAGAGAAGTATATAAGGAAAGAAGTTTTGATATCAAGAGGTCTCTATGAAAACCATGGAGTTAAATGACTTACTCAGTCCCCTTCTAGCCAGTTAGCCCAGCCTGCCCAGCCCTGTCTGGGTCTGTTGGAACTGCTAATTAAAGTTCAATTTCTGTTTATTTGTTAACCAGGTTTTGTGTCAGCACTCTTTGGTAGTCAGGACTCTGGGCAAAAAAACTTAAAAAAAAAAAAAAGGGACTGTACTCAACCCTTTGAGGTCAAAAGCACAGCAGGCTGCTTTGAGTTACAGCAGGCCAAAAATTGACTAAGTTTTCTTTTAAAAATTCCATTTTTTTATCAAAATACACATAGTTAAAAATC
>NW_012148952.1:6216730-6219284 GCF_000956105.1 Propithecus coquereli
TTCAGTTAGTTATTTCCATGTCTTTAAATAATATTTAACAGTTGGCTTGTTTATGAAAATTTAGCATGTTGAAAAGTTGTGTAGGAAGTTTCATATTTGCTTCTGAATCATAGAAAAAGTCTACTTTTTTTTTTTTGAGACAGGGTGTCAGTCTGTCACACAGGCTGGAGTACAGTGTTGTGATCGTAGCTCACTGCAGCCTCACAACTCCTGATCTCGAGAGATCCTCCCCCCTCAGTCTCCTGAGAAGGGTGGACTACAGGTGCATATCACCACACCTGGCTAATTTAAAAAATTTTTTGTAGAGATGGGGTCTTACAATGTTGCCTAGGTTGGTCTTGAACTCCTGGCCTCAAGTGATTATCCTGCTTCACTCTCCTAAAGTGCTGGGATTACAGGCGTGAGCCACTTCGCCCAACCACAGTCCACTATTCATATATGTTTTTTCCTCCATTGCCTTTGTTTTTTACTCATGCATTCATTTATGTATTTAGCAAATATTTATGGAGAACTACTATGTGCTGAGGATATAAGGTTGAGTGAGAGAGAAGATGATACATATGCTATAATAGATAATTGTACACAGCCTAAGTGTAGGGAAAAGAAGGCAGTAGACGTTAGCATTGAGTGTTGTCAGAGCAGTTAGGGAGGGCTTCCACTACAGCCTGGAACACAGCAGCCCTCCGTTGCTCTGTGTTTACCTTTTCCTCTTCTTGGGAAGCTTAAAATGTTCAAGGGACCTCCAGAGTCCCTGGCAAAGCCTTAAGTATGCTTTGAGATGCTCCCTTCAGGTCAGCATCCATAATACAGGGACTCGGTAGTTAAAAAGCTTTCCTTCTGTAATTCAACTAGATTCTGGATAGATTACAACAGATAGCTTGAAAGAAAATAAGAGAAGTCCTCAAAATCCATTTTTAAAAAAGTTCAGTGAGCTAAAACCAAATGAATGAGCCTTAGCTAACACATGGAGGCACATGCCAATACCGCATAAGTTAAGTGCAAGCACTTTTAGAGCACTTGCTATGGGCCAGGCACTGTACCAACATTTTATTCATATCGGTTTATTTGTAACATTTCTATGAGAGAGGAACTATTACCAATATTCATTTTAGAGAAGAGGAAACTGACACACAGAGAAGTTAACTAACTTGTTCATGGTCACACAATAGTATGAGGTAGAGCCAGAATTGGAACCCAGACAGTGTGGCTTCGGAAGCCTAGATATTTGGGAATTAGTGTCCTCAGGGGAATGAGAGATGCTTGGATATCATAGCGTGTGCTTACACAAACCTAGTTGGTACAGCCTGCTATACGCCTAGGCTGTATGGTATGGCCTATTGCTCCTAGGCTACAAATCTGGACGGCATGTTACTGTACTGAATATTGTAGGCAGTTGTAGCACAGTGGAACGTATTTCTGCATCTAAAGATAGAAAATGTACAGCAAAAATACAGTATTAGAATCTTATCAGACCACTGTCATATATGTGGTCCATCGTTGACCGAAACATCCTTATGTGGCACATAACTGTATATATAGACACATGCACGTATGTGTCTGTATATATGACAAATCTTCCAGCGTATGTCTTTCAATTATTGCTAGGTCAATAAAATAAAAGTTATCTGCAGGAAGCTGCAGAGGAGGGCCCCAGTGCTGGGGAACCACTAAAGAACCTCAAAAGCATTCCATGCACACACAAAAATATCTTTTTAATCTCCAGCTTGGCCCACAGAGCTCTAAGCCATTTCACCAGAGGGTCAGTCAAGTAACAACCTAAACATTTCCTCCCCCTCCTTGCTTTGACCCTGCTGGAGAAAGAGATTAAGTTTAGGGAGCGTAATGCCAGCTAGGGAAGGAAAAGAAAGAATCAAATACCCACCTTCAGGGAGAGAAGATTTACCTTCTAACAAGGATTGAAGAGATTACTAACTTACTGGGCACTTTTACTTTCTGAACTGAGACTGGGTTTTCAGTTTAAAGCAACCTTAGGAATTTTTACTACCTGAAAGTGAGTAGAAATGTCTTGGAGGCTCTGCACAGGTTTTCCTCCAGAGGGAGGAGAAAAACTACCTTCACTAGGCAGAATTAAAGGGAAAATGGGAGATTTAAAAAGTTATGTATATGACTATATCCCATATGTGTTCAATGTACCTGCAGCAGAAGAAAAGGACATTGCTTTTATTTTTGCTTATAAAGACAGGCAAACCTTCTGGCTGAATATGTGGGAGGTTAGTTACAGAGTTCTCATGAGCAAAAAGTTTTAGTTCCCACTGTAACACCAAGAAAAGTGAAAACAAAAAGGAAAGTTGTATGAGATCTCTACGTTAAAATTTGAATTATAAATCAGATGGGCTTTATACTGAACATTCCTTTGTGGAAAAAGGCAAGAGATCCTTGAACTGTTCAGTAGTTAGATTGCATAAAAATAAAAAATGGTTTAGACCAAGTCTGAGTAGCTCTTTTCTCTTGGCCCTAATCAATGAATCAGCTCAAATACCAAGGTTTGACATCCTACTCCACTGCTTATTAGCTGGATGGCCTTGGGCATGCT
>NW_012148952.1:6219334-6221915 GCF_000956105.1 Propithecus coquereli
CTTGAAAGAAAATAAGAGAAGTCCTCAAAATCCATTTTTAAAAAAGTTCAGTGAGCTAAAACCAAATGAATGAGCCTTAGCTAACACATGGAGGCACATGCCAATACCGCATAAGTTAAGTGCAAGCACTTTTAGAGCACTTGCTATGGGCCAGGCACTGTACCAACATTTTATTCATATCGGTTTATTTGTAACATTTCTATGAGAGAGGAACTATTACCAATATTCATTTTAGAGAAGAGGAAACTGACACACAGAGAAGTTAACTAACTTGTTCATGGTCACACAATAGTATGAGGTAGAGCCAGAATTGGAACCCAGACAGTGTGGCTTCGGAAGCCTAGATATTTGGGAATTAGTGTCCTCAGGGGAATGAGAGATGCTTGGATATCATAGCGTGTGCTTACACAAACCTAGTTGGTACAGCCTGCTATACGCCTAGGCTGTATGGTATGGCCTATTGCTCCTAGGCTACAAATCTGGACGGCATGTTACTGTACTGAATATTGTAGGCAGTTGTAGCACAGTGGAACGTATTTCTGCATCTAAAGATAGAAAATGTACAGCAAAAATACAGTATTAGAATCTTATCAGACCACTGTCATATATGTGGTCCATCGTTGACCGAAACATCCTTATGTGGCACATAACTGTATATATAGACACATGCACGTATGTGTCTGTATATATGACAAATCTTCCAGCGTATGTCTTTCAATTATTGCTAGGTCAATAAAATAAAAGTTATCTGCAGGAAGCTGCAGAGGAGGGCCCCAGTGCTGGGGAACCACTAAAGAACCTCAAAAGCATTCCATGCACACACAAAAATATCTTTTTAATCTCCAGCTTGGCCCACAGAGCTCTAAGCCATTTCACCAGAGGGTCAGTCAAGTAACAACCTAAACATTTCCTCCCCCTCCTTGCTTTGACCCTGCTGGAGAAAGAGATTAAGTTTAGGGAGCGTAATGCCAGCTAGGGAAGGAAAAGAAAGAATCAAATACCCACCTTCAGGGAGAGAAGATTTACCTTCTAACAAGGATTGAAGAGATTACTAACTTACTGGGCACTTTTACTTTCTGAACTGAGACTGGGTTTTCAGTTTAAAGCAACCTTAGGAATTTTTACTACCTGAAAGTGAGTAGAAATGTCTTGGAGGCTCTGCACAGGTTTTCCTCCAGAGGGAGGAGAAAAACTACCTTCACTAGGCAGAATTAAAGGGAAAATGGGAGATTTAAAAAGTTATGTATATGACTATATCCCATATGTGTTCAATGTACCTGCAGCAGAAGAAAAGGACATTGCTTTTATTTTTGCTTATAAAGACAGGCAAACCTTCTGGCTGAATATGTGGGAGGTTAGTTACAGAGTTCTCATGAGCAAAAAGTTTTAGTTCCCACTGTAACACCAAGAAAAGTGAAAACAAAAAGGAAAGTTGTATGATATCTCTACGTTAAAATTTGAATTATAAATCAGATGGGCTTTATACTGAACATTCCTTTGTGGAAAAAGGCAAGAGATCCTTGAACTGTTCAGTAGTTAGATTGCATAAAAATAAAAAATGGTTTAGACCAAGTCTGAGTAGCTCTTTTCTCTTGGCCCTAATCAATGAATCAGCTCAAATACCAAGGTTTGACATCCTACTCCACTGCTTATTAGCTGGATGGCCTTGGGCATGCTATATAGTCTCTGTGTAAAATGGAGATGACAATAGAAGAACTGATTTCGTAGAATTGCAGTAAGTATTAACTTGAGTCATATAAAGCTATTGGCTATGAGTTATACTGTGACACATAATTCAATTATCTCTTAGTCCACCATATGCAAATATTGGCAAGAAGTCTGACATCAGTCAATTTAAGGGACCTTGTTCCCTCTTTCTTGGATTATATAAGAATCCTGGGTTTATGTGATGCAGGAATGTGGAGTGGGGGCATGCTTTCTGTGGTGGTCACCATGATCGTGTTTCTCCTCGGCCAGGCCTTTGTGACCCACTTGAAGGTGGGCAGCTCTGCTGGTTGAATGGACTTCTGGAGGTTCCCATTCCAAAATGGAATGCTTTGCTCCTACCTCTGCTGCTCTCGTGTTTTCTCTCTCAGCGGATGACACCCTACCCAAACCAAACTCCTCTCTCTCTTCCTCTCTTTCTCTCCCCACAAGCAATAAATTACAAATCTTCATTCTAACCCCATTGCATCCACTAACCCTGCTCCCCCTCTAGTCTCATCATCTCAGGCCCTCATCATCTCTCTCCAGGATTTTTAAATTGCCTACTAATGGTCTCTGGCTCCAGTCTTGGCCCACTGCAATGCATCCCCACAACTCTCTTGGCCAACATGATCTCTCTAAAACACAAAATGATCACATCTCCTTCCGGTGTCACAGTTTTCATGGTTTCTCACTGCCAAGTCCAAGCATCCATGGGAAACAAGGCCCCAGATGTACTTCTCCACCTCTCTTGTCTCTGTGCTTTGCCACTGTGCCCTATTCCTCAGCCACAGGAAACACTTTGTGCCTCCCCAAATGTAGTACATTCCCCCTTTTGTCTTTGTTTATGGCTTCTTTGGCCTTTGATCTCTGGAGT
>NW_012148952.1:6222730-6269492 GCF_000956105.1 Propithecus coquereli
AGGCGTGAGCCACCGCGCCCGGCCTAGACTTTATTTTTCATATCATTATTGTCACATAAGCCCACCACAATTTAGATAACACCTCAAGGAAAATGTATAGGTAAGGAAAACCCTAAAATAATTGATACTATGTTTTCCGCCATCTGCTGGAATAAGGATTTATATTAACAAATGAGGGGTATTATAGAAAAGTAGAAAAAAATTACATTTTGCACACATTTGTACAATGATACACCTGAAATTTTTGCAAGCTCAATTAGAATTTCAGATCTCATTATATGGACAGGGAGGGTTTTGAGGCAAAGTTGGGACTGATAACCCCACTGTGTCTCCACCATATTACCAAGGGATATGAGCTGTCCAAGGAGACATGGAGCACTGGGGAACAGGGACCAGGTGGAAGGGTGGGTAGCTCAGGGGGACAGGGAGTGATGGAGATTGGAGTACAGGTGAGGGATTAGCTTTGGAGAGGAGAGATCTTCTCTCTTTTTGAGGGTGAAGGAAAAGATGAAAATATATAAGGGGGCTGTGATATGTTGAGTTGAAGGCAGTTACCAATCCAGAGCTACTAGTATCTATGGTCTTTCCCAGGCAGGAAGTGAGGAAGCCACTGAGACAAAGTTGGGGATTTACAAACAAAGGAACAGCTTTCAAATGACCTTTGAATTGCTTGCTAGGTGATGAACAGCAGCATCAGGGCACAAGTGTAGTTGGACAACCACTTGGAAACATGCAAAGAAAGTTTTTTAAGTCTAGAAGAAAATGCAGCCAAATGCATACTATGGTTCTGTTAGAGTAGTGAGAATATAAATGACTTTTTAATCTCTGTATTTCCCAAATATTTCATAATGAAGTTGTTATAAAATACTCTGATCATTTGAAAGTTTTATAAAAGTATATTTAAAAAGAATTTGTGATGTGTCACATTGTCAATATTCTCAAAATTCACCATCACTAATCTTTGACCATGAAACACAATGGTTTATCTTCTCTGTTTTAGTCATAGCTAATCCAATGTTCTCATCCCATTCTGATAACCTAGACGTGATATAATTTACCTGTTTGTCTCTATAATTGAGTCAATAACCCCAGAGCCCTGTACATTCTACTCCAGTTGCCTCCTGAACTCTTTTAAATCAGCTGCAGGAACCAAGAATTGATGTTCAATCCAGGATCTCCTCTGATTGCATTAGCTTTTGCCGGATCATAGTAACTTAATAAGGTCCTGCACTCATAGAAAGAGCTATGCCTACTGGAATTCAGGAAAAATGACTGGCTCACTTTAAATCAGATCTATGAGTGCTAACCTCAAAACTAGTGATGCATTCGAATTTTATTCATCTTTTTTCACTATGGCTTTGAAGCAGGGATCCGCTCTCCTCTGCCTAAGCCTCTTCATTCACTGTTGCCATAATTGATGACTAATTCAGAAATGAGGGGGTAGGCATTTACATAATGGGAGATTATGTGCCATTCACTCATAACGACAACGCTAGGGTTGTCAATCATTGCATTCTCTTACAATGCTATGGAGGGGAGAAGCAGAAATTAAATGAATGCGAAATACATTTTTTAAATACATCTGATGTGTACTTAAAAAAGGATGAATTGCACTGTAGACTTACTTAGAACTCTGATGACAGAAAATAATAACTCTTTATCCTGCAGGATTGAGAATGAGTTGGGCAAAACCAGAGGTTCTCAATCTTGAACACCAAATGGCAATCACCTGGGGGAACTTCAAAAATACTGATATCCACCCCCTTTCCCCACTCCCTTTCCCATCCCCTCCCTCACTCTCCACAATTGCCCAGGGATGCCTAGTTATATTTGAATTTCAGGCAAACAATGAATAATATTTTCAGTATAAGTATGTCTCAGATATTGCATGGGACACACACTGAAACAAAATTCATTACTTATCTGAAATTCAAATTTAACTTTGGTCCTGTATTTTTACTTGCTAAATCTGGCACATACACACCCCCAAACCAGATTTAGAATTAAGTTGTCAGAATCAAAATAGAGAATCTTGTGTCAAACTCTAAGAAAAAAATAAATAAAGCCAGGAAGCTGAGAAGGGAGGACCCTCACGCACAGATGCCTGCGGCAAGAACTATTACAAAGACGCTCCGAAGGGCTCTTATGCACATATGCCTGTAACAAGAACTTTGTCAAGGGTTTCTCAAACTGCAGCTGGCTCTGCAAGTCACAAGGACAGCTAGCTGGATGCATAGCACATGCCTGACGCACTGTCCCCACTAATGAACTGGCATCAACTCCTGTGAGAAGCCCCTGTAAACCAATGTTCCCTCTGTCTCAAAACAAATTATGTGTACTTTTCCCTTTTGCCTTTAAAAGCTTCCCCCTGCCTCAACCTCTTTGGATATGCCTATGGTCCCCCTAGGCTGTATATCCCTGATTTGCAAATCCCCTGCTCATTCCCAAATAAACCCACTAACTTTGGAGAATCTCCGTTTGTTATTATTTAGGTTGACACAGGTCTAGTAATTTTTAAAATTCCTCAGGGTAAGTCCATTGTGCACCAAGACTCCGAAAGACTGGGCTAAACCTGAAAGGTGTAGGCTGAGGTTGGCAGAGGGCAAATTAAAACAAGAAGGAAAAGGATGGGAAGTCATTGTGAAGAAACATCAGTGCAACCCATCCCAACCAACTCCTTTAAAGTCTGCTATTTCGTTATCCTATATTCTGTTAATATATATTATCCTACATTTGTTACAACTTACTGAGAACAGTCACGCCGCCTATTGCTTCCGTGGCCCCTCCTGAGACTGCCATAGCCCTGGCCCCTGCTGAGTGGGCCATCCCAGAAGGTTATGCAGGTCCGTGTGGCAATGTTCAATCAGTGACCCTCCTTGCCCCTTCCATACTTAGGCCACTGGGACTAGGACCGATTGCACCCAAGGAAGCCCCATGACCCAAGACAGTCAGTTTAAAGTCTGGACAATGATCTATGAGGTGGATGGTACCAGAGCTTTGCCCAGTAGGGTGATGATGATTAAATTAGACAAGACAGATTCTCGCTTTGGGTACAGAGTGAGAATACTTCTGGATACAGAGTGTCAGATGATGGGTAATGGAAGAAGAATCAGTTAGGATATGTTAGGTCAGTGACTCTCAAAAGGTAGTGAGCATGAGAATAAGTTGCAGGGCTTATTGAAACACAGATTGTTCAATCTCACCCTCAGAGTTTCTGATCTAGTAGGTCTTGGCTGGAAGCCAGGAATTTGCATTTCTGATAAAATTCCAGGTGCTGCTGCTGCTGCTTTTAATTTAGAATTACTGGGTCAGGTTATGCTGCAGTAACAAACTCTAAATCTGAGTGCTTTAACAAAACGAAGGTTTATATCTTGTTCATGCTGCATGTCCATCATGGGTTGGCTGAGTGCTCTGGTCCACAGTGTTGATTTCCTTACTCTGGGACCCAGGTGGGTGGAGCAGCCACTAACTGGAATACTGCAGCCACTGAGGCAGAGGGAAAGGAGAGATCATGTGAGGCACACCCTGGCTTGTAAGCATTCCCTCCAGAAGTGACACATGTCATTTCTACTCAATTTCATTGACCAAAGAAAATCATGTAGCCACATACAGCTTCTAGAAGAGCAGGTAAATGCAATCTTACCATCTGCTTAGAAGGAGAGAGAGCCTGAAGATTTGAGAGCTGCTCTAATGACCACACGGGGACTGAAACTAAAAATGGCACACAAAAGAGAGCTACATGCAGAGGCCATCAGATCATAGGAGCCATGAATTGAGGAAAATTCTGGCCGTTGGTTGGCAGGGGTGGAAGTAGTGGAAGCAGAGGCACAGACGAAGAGAGTCATGTAATGTAGATGAGGTACATGTGTGTGAGTGTGCACACATGTGCACATGCATGTGTGTGTGTGAGGGGTGACGGGTGGGTGGGGGGACTGACCAGGCTGTGCTGCTGGTTCATGTAATGATGGTTGTTGAAGACGCTTTTGGTCCTGAATCACATCAAAAATTGTTGCATTATATTCTGGTCACCATGGGATGCATTAATATGGCTGTGCCCACTCCTTGTGAGATCCCCAAGATCCTATTTTCACTCACACCCAGGAGCTCGTGAAGCCTTCACCCCCGGGGGACCCATCACATTCCCAAGTCACCACCAACAGAGTGTATCCCAGCAATTAAATGCAACTGTGAAGTAATTCAGGTCTGCAACTTGTATTTCTTAAAACAACATTTAGGGCACACATAGACCAAAATAAAACATCTTAAAATTTCTTTTACTTTAAATACATTTTTCTCCAATAAAGCCCCATGTTCCGCATTCCTCCCCAGCCCCAGCCTTTGGATTTCTAGTTTTTCTCCTCCTTTCCCTTTTCTTCCACTTTTGCATTTTAATATCCCGAGGGTCTGACTTAGCAAACAGGGATAGAAACTGGACTGAGCAGGCACAGTTAGAGCAGAGTCCTCTTTTGTGGGCAGGGAGAGGGGAAAGTCTAGGTTACAGCTGGGTTAACACTGTGACCATCACAGCCTTACAACAGACCCCCATTACTTTAGGTACCTGAGGGATATTGAGTTCCTTGTAATCAGCAGAACACAAACCACCCAGAAATCTACAGTGGAAAATATGCGTGTGCATGTGTGTGTGTGTGTGTGGGTGTGGGTGTGTGTATGTGGCTTAAATAGTCTGACACATTAACAACAAAAAAGAAAATAGTAAATTTTCATCATTGCTCAACTGCCAATCATTTAAATTCGTCCTTAGACACATCTAAAACGTCACCACTGTGTTGAGTCCAGTCTAGTTGCTTCCCCCCCACTACTTGCTTGTCTAACACCTGAGTTTGCCATGATTCTTTCTCCTCACTGCTTTCTTATGTTCACCAAGTGATGGAGGGGGATTGAACCCTGCATTTTTTTCACCCCCCTAGGATCCCTTTTGTGGACCCTTCTGGGGGCAGGTAGTATCTCTTTTGGTCTTGAGAAAGAAGGGTTTCCTTCTCTGGGCCCCATGCTTAGCAGACTTGGGTTCTGGGTCTCTTCTGGCCTCGGCCCTCCTAGGCAAGGAGTCCCAGAGGCCAGGAGGCCATGCCTCTGTAACCATCCCGCTTACCATGTATGCCATGGCCCTGGAATTCCCAGTGGCCCTTAGCCACTTCTAGATTCTGTATAGGTCCCTGAGTCTACCTCCCAAGGATAGAATGTGCCACTGCACTCAGACCCCTAGGCCCAAAGGTGGCTAAGGAGTGGCTGTTTGTGTGTGTGTAGATGGAGCTTGGACATGCAGGCTGGTACTTTGAGCCCACTGCGGTGGGAGGTGACGTGGGGGTGGGAAGAGAAGGAGCGTAATTCATAGGCCAGCAACCAGAGCTCTTGTCAATATCATATTTGGGCTCAGATCTTCTGGGAGCCAGTACATGGGTCTCCATTTATATTTTGCTGCAGCCCTTGTAGGTGTTCAGGTCCAGCCTGGGGGCAGGTGGAGAACTGGAGAGGCTGGGATCCAGATCTTGGCCCAGGAGAGTTAAGAACAACCTACCAATTTAGTTCTATGGTGCAAACACTAATGAGACTGCTTTCACTATCTAACTTTACAGATTTAAAAAAAACAATGGATTGTCCCCAAATCAAGTTCTCCAAAGCCTCAGAGAAGAGCCTAGCAAAAAAGGAATAAATGCTCATGCTTCACCTAGCCAGCTTGGCTCTCACTTTAGTCGGTCAACGATGTGTATACTATGTTGTAACATTAAGAGCACTATGCTAGAAGTCAAAGATGTGGTTTTTAGGCACCATAGCCAAGAGCAGCCAAGAGCATGAGCTTTGGAGTCAGAGAGAACTGGGTTAGAATGTTAATTTCCCGGCTTACAAACCGAGTGACCAGAGGCAGGTCACTCAACCTCTCTGAGCTTCAGCTTCTTCATCTATAAACTGAGGATAATGATCTCTGCCTCACAGGGTATTGTAGGACTTAATGAGAAAGACCTAAAAGTGCCTGGCACATAACATGTGCTCAATAAGGGGTAGCTGCTGCCACTACTGCTGCTTGTACTCTTCCTGCTACTGTTATCATTGATCATGCAACCTTAGACCAGTAAGTTTCTTAAATTCATTCATTCACACAGTTTAAAAATCAGGTATGAAAAGATGTACATTGAAAAATGTACTTCTCCCACCCCTAGTCCCATCCACCTCATTCCACACAGCCCTGTCTTCTATAGATAACTACTGTGGTTAATTTTTGGTATATCCTTCCAGTATTTCTTTGTTCTAACATAGGAAGATATAAATACATGTTCTTATTTTCTCGCTTTTCACACATAAAAGGTAGCGTACCATACATACTGTTCTGTACTGTGCTTTTTTCACTTAACAGTGTATCTTGGAGATCTTTCCATATCCATCTATAGAGAGTTTCCTCATTCTTGTTCACAGCTGCATACTATTCCACTGCGAAGTTTATTCCGCTACTCTCCTAGAGGTGAACGATTGGATTGTTTCCAATATTTTGCTCTAATGAACAAGGCTGCTGTGAATGAACTTGAACACGTGCTGTTACCTGCAAAGCAGGCATATATGTAGGAGGGAGTAAGTAGAGTAAATGCATTGGCAATTTTGATAGGTAATGCCAAAGTGCCCTCTATCAGAGTTGTCCTCTTTTGCATTGGCTACAGAAACATGTGAAGTTTAAGTCATGTGAACTTTTCATCAAGTTTTTCCTCTGTTAAATAGGACCTATAACGGTGCCCAGTTGTATTAGTTTCCTATTGCTTCTGCAATAAATTAATACAAGCTTAGTTGTTTTAAATAACACAAATTTATTATCTTACAGTTCTGAAGGTCAGAAATCCAAGATGGGTCTCAGTGGCTAAACTCCAGGTGATGGCAGGGCTGCATCCCTTTCGGAGGCTCTAGGGGAGACTTGGCTTCCTTGCTCTCTCCAGCATCAGAGGCTGCCCACACTCTTTGGTCCATGTCCCTGCATCACTCTAACCTCTGCTTGCATTGTCACATCTTCTCTCTGAGACTCTCCTGTCTCCCCCTGATGAGGACGTTTGTGATTACACTGGCCCAGCCAGATAATCCAGGATGCTTCCCCATCTCTAAGTCATTAATCACATCTGCAAAGTCCATTTCACCATGTAAGGTAACATAGTCACAGGCTTAGGACGTAGCCTCTTTGGAGAGCTATTATGCTGCGTATTACAACTACACAAGCACAGGATGCTAGGAGAATCAAGGTAGAGAAATTCTCCAAGGAAAGTTATGCAGTTTGCTGTTTCCTTGCCTGTGTCCCCAGCTGGAGGAAGGAGCTGTGTTTGGTTCAGCTCTTTTGTCTCTGTCTGTGCCTGATACCACCTGGTCACAGAGGAGACCCTCCATATATTTAAAACTCTTAATGAATGAAGGAAATTCTTGAGAAAAATATAAAGCATTATGCAAAAAAGCCATTATTTTTAACAGGCTCTGTATCCCAGTTGCCAGTTGTCTCTTTAGACAGAAAATGGTGGTTAAGACAACTGTGAACCCTTTAGCCATTATTTTGCCAACTTTTGAGAATCAGTAATACAATCTGTTCTTATTCAAAACATATGCTTTATATCTCAATGAGGAAAATTCATCTGCTCATATCTAAAAAAAACGACTTTCAATTTTTCAATTTCAAATTAACATGCAAAATAATCTGTCCACTTTTCCCGGCTCATGTTACTGAGTCACGTGTCCACAGAGCAAGGAACAGACTGGAATAAAGTTGAGAAAGCACGAGCAAGGGAGAATTCCTTTTCCATGCATTGGAGGGAAGCGACTGTTGCAGGAGAAACTGCAGACAAGGAAAAAAGCCACATCTTCCCACTTCTCACCTGTCTACTGAGGTCTTCACCGGGGTGTCTCCTTCTTTTCAACACCTCACAAATGCAAACTTCCGTTACAAAGCCAAAGGCGAACTGCCGGATTTCCAAACGCCCTAGGCTTTTTGGGGGGCAGGAAACTATTATACAGTGGTGAAAAACCCAATTCCAACACAAAGTGATTTTGAATGTTTAACCTCCCTAACCCTGACCCCTATTTCTTGTCAGTAAAATGTGGATAATGATAGTATCTCTCTCTCATAGAATTGACACAAAGATCTGTTAAAAGGAAAATTTTTTAAGACGAATTATGTCAAGCAGGGTTTATTTGAACAAAGAAAAACAAAGCAAAGCAAAACAAAACAAAAAATAATTCATGAATCCTAGTAGCCCTGAGATCCAAACAGCCCAAACAGGTCCACAGGACTCCCACTGACGTGATCTGACAGCATTTACAGAAACCAGCAGGGAGGTATAGAGACAGCTTCATTGGTTACAACGTAATTGGTTAATTGGTTTACAGAGACTCCTGCAATTAACTAAAACTCTATATGGCTTTGATCTGTTGGGCCCAGTGCAGGAGGCTAGTCCAAGTCAATGACCTCCTACAAAGTTTTATTTAAATGACAGAACATTTGCAAAGCACTTAGCATAGTGCCTCAGTAAATGCCAGCTACTATTCTTATTGTCAGTCACTCCTGCTGTCTGTTGCAAGGTCAAATCCGAAGCCTGAAATAATCAATAACTACAGTACCACTGGCAACCATCCCACTCAGACCATTGCCCCATCCTTCCATGGAGCATACCATTTTCTTACTATCTGCTGCCCTCTGTGTTCCCAGTGCCCTTCTTTCTCACCTTGGATTCCAAAGTACCTACTGTATGCCTTCCCTTTTAAACACCCTTGACTCTAGTGGTCCTCTCTGTCCTCCTTGTACCTGACAGAACCCCAGCCTTGGTTAAAACCCAAGTGTTTGCCTACTTGGACAGTTGACAGTAACTAGAGAAGATCACACAACAGTGCACAGCAACATTAGTTAAATAATAATACCAAACTATTATTTGCCTTTTTCACTGTGTTGACATTTGCAATGATAGTACAAGAGCAATGGTGGGTAAAACTGCAGATGCCTTATTAGCAAGGATCAAGGCAATGGCTCCAAACTGCACTAGCAGGGATTGTAGTTTTACCATTATACGCTTGCAGTTAAAAAAAAAAAAAAAAGCCTATTTCAATTAAGAATGTCCTTAATGACCCAGTAAAAATTATTAATTTTATTAAATATAAACTATTGATTGTACATCTTTTTAATATTCTGTGTAGAAAATGTCTGTACAAAGAACCGCTGCTGCCTACTGAAGGATGCATACCTTAGAGGAAAGTACTTGTGTGGTTATTTGATTTAAGAGCTGAACTAGCCACCTTTTTCGTGAAATTACATTTTTACTTAAAAGAATGTCTGTCAGACAAACTATGGCTATTAGTTTTATGTAAGGACGGTTTTTGAAAATTAACAAAATGAGTTTGTGACTTTAAGGAAAACAACCAATTTTTTTTTTTTTTTTTTTTGCCAATCACAAAATTTGAGGTTTCAAGCAAAAATTAGAATTTTGGAAAACATGCAACCTCCTCCATGAGCTCAACAGCTTCCCAATAGTTAAAGACTCTTTTGGGCCAGGTGTGGTGGCTCATACCGGTAGTCCCAGCATTTTGGGAGGCCGAGGTGGAAGGATCACTTGAGTCCAAGAGCTCAAAACCAGCCTGGATGACATAGTAATACCTGTCTCTACAAAAAAATTTTCACAAAATTAGCCAGGTAAGGTGGTTCATGCCTGTAGTCCTAGCTACTCTGGAGACTGTGGCAGGAGCATCACTTGAGCCCAGGACTTTAAGGTTACAGTGAGCTATGATCCTGCCGCTGTACCCTAGCCTGGGTGACAGAGCAAGGTCCTATCTCAAAAAAAAAAAAAAAAAAAAAGACTCTTGATGCAATTAGTAATGTATTAATGAATGTTACTTTTTACACATTGTGTAAAAAAATGTGTCAACATTTGGAAGATCTGCAAACTCACAAAACCAATATTTTTCAGGCAACCAATGCATGATGTTACAAAATCATTAACAATGCAAGATAGACCAATGGGTTTTAACGTCACAGAGTGCAAAGAGTTCATTGGCATGGTTTCAGATTCCCCATTGCAACTAACTTTTAAGAAACTGCCTCTTGTCAAGTTTACATGTAGAATCAAAGAAGAATGTTCACAATTGTCTGAAAGTGCTATTATAATAGTCCTCCTTTTACCAACTCTATATCTACATGAGCCCAGATAATCTTCATATCCTTCAACCAAAAAACATATCAGAACAGAAGTTCTGAGTACAGAAGCAGATGTGAGACTCTGGCAGCCTTTACTAAGTCAGACATTAAGGAGATTTGAAAACTTGGAAGACACTACCATACTTCTCTTTTTTTTTTTTTTTTTTTGAGAATATGATTACTTTTGATAAAAAGTTATATTATTCTGAAATGGAATTATTGTTATTTTATGTGAATTAATAAGTATCTTTTAAACTTTTCAGTTTTAATTTCTAATATGGTAAATATTCATAGCCCTCATAAACAAAAGCTTGTTGGGGTCCCCAGTAATTTTTAAGTGTGTAAGGAGGTCCTGAAACCAAAAAGTTTGAGAACCACTGCTACAATGCAATATAGATAATATCACGCTGCCCAGAAAGGCAGAGCAGAGTCAGAACAGGGAAAAGCATTTTTAGTGAAAGTCTGTTTCATTGTCGATGGGCAGCATTTCACAAATAAATACATTTAAATAACATGTAGTTGACTGCACCAGTAACTGAGCAGATAGTCAATTTAACTAGAAACCAACAGGCAAGTAATTGTCCAAATATTCTTCTTCTGATCATCCCTTGATTTTATCACCCTCTTGGTAAAAACAAAATTGGAACTATAATAAAGCCATATCTACTATCCATGCCCAGCCTCTAACTCAAGTCTTCCGGGTTGAGTGGGGTCTGTTCCAATTAAAGTAGAGTTGTTGACTTTTATGGAAAAGGAAGCAGTGGGGTTGATATACATTTAGCTACAGTAGCAAACTGAATTCTAAACTAAAATCTGTTCTATTCTGCACTAATAATGTCGATTACAAGTTATCTTCCAAGGTGCAGAACAGAGACAAGATAAGATCAATGATTCTTCCACCCACCCAGGAACATCTATGTAATTGATGCTTCCTTCACTCCATTTTTCTCTTCAAACATTTACCTTATCTTATGTAATGCATATGGTGCATATGTCCAAGCTGGGAATCAAGGTCTTTACATACTTTTGATAGACTGACCCTCCAAATGCTGCCCCTCATTGATATTGGTGTGCAGCTGTCTACTACAGAATTATTCCTTCTCAGCTTTGATTTGGCACTGTCAGTGGTAATCTGGCCAATGTGTTATCCCTGAAAACCAAAGATCCCAAGGTGGCCGACCTGACAAAATCAAAGTCCACATTTCATCAAGTTTATACACCCCCTATTTGCAAGCTGTTTTTATTTGATCACTTTTCTTTCCTGTGTTTGTTGAGAAGCTAGTGCTAAATGTTGCTTTCAAATCATGGCAAAACTGGTCTTTAACTTCTATTTCCAAAGTGTAATCAGTGTCCCTAACTTTCTGTAAAAGTCAGACCCTATCTCTCCATTTGTATTCTCTAAGGCTTCCTTCATTTTCCTGCATGAGTTTGTTTTCACACCCAGTTTTATCAATCCCAAATCAAATCCTTCGTTGAAAATGTCTCTTGTTATTTTGCTAAGGTCAGCATGTGGCAGAGAAGTAGTATTTAGTCTCACTAACATCTGGCTGTAAGCCCCCTTGATGAGGCCACAGGAGGGGGTGATTCAGTGGTTGCCTGAGGATGATGATCCTCCAGCTTAGTGACTAGAGAACAAAGGGAAAAATAGTTTATATTTCTGACTTCTACTCTGGTGGTGGACTTTGTTTTGTCCTCATCTGGGATTTGGAGGTTTTAAATATCTGTTGAGTATACACAAGCATCAATTTTTCTAGATCTAGGAGAACCCTCAGAGATCTGGTCCAACACCATCATTTATTGCTGAGAGCATTAAAGTCGGAGAAGGAAAGTGACTTGAGTTGAGAGGTCAGGGTCACGTGGTGGCCAAACTGGGATGGCTTGTCTCTCTTCTTTCCACTACCTTACAGTTGCAGGAGCCTCAAAAACCTAGGTCCGGCATCTGTCTGTAGATCCTAGATTTGAATCACTTGGCTCCAGCCTGGGGCCTCTGCAGCCATGGTATAACATGATGGGTATTTGTGGTGTTTTTCTTCCTTTTTACCTAACAGCATCCACTCCCCTTTTCCCTGTCTCAATCCGAGTGGTTTCAGTGGGGCTAACCCTACCCCTTGAGTCTAGTCTGGACAGCCAAGATGATTGGTAGAGGGATGAACATGTGACCCAAACTTGGCCAGTCAGAACCAGCCTCAGGCCATTTGCTGTTGCTATAGAGAAATATGGTATCTGTAAAGGAAAATGAAAATCTCAGGACCACCTCCCAACTCCTTATGCATAAGGGAAGGTCAAGTCTGGAGGCTGAGTCATGCAACACCTGCTTCCGAATGAACACCTGTTACTAACATGCATTAACCAGATCCCCAGGGAAAAGTAAAAGCACCTACAAGGACTGCCCACACACATCATTCATAAGGAAATTCCTTCCTGGCCTCCCATAAACAAGGACAAGCAAATTGTAACTTTATATCTGCAGGCCAGGTCTGTCTAGCTCCTAAAACTAAGGTCTGTTCTATTCTGTACTAATTTCGTCGATTACAAGTTATCTTCCCCGGTGCAGAACAGAGACAAGATAAGGTCAATCATTCTTCCACCCACCCAGGAACATCCATGTAATTGATGCTTCCTTCACTCCATTTTTCTCTTCGTTTACCTTATCTTATGTAAAATGTAGATTTTTCTGGGCCTCACAAGAATGTAAGCATTTGCCTGGCTGCTCACCCCCTCCTCCTTTCTCTTTCTTTCTGGATGCCTTCTGCCCTTTAAACACTGAGTTCCCAAATCCCCTGTCGGGGGGAAACAGTCACAGATATGTCTGTAGCTCGTGCTTTTTTTCCTGGGTGTATCCTCACACTTGGATTTAATAAACCTCCGTCGATTGAGACCTTTGCCTCAGTCACTTATTTTGGGTTGTCACATCCATTTGGTAGGATATAAAATTGAAGGCTTTCATGGTCTTTTGGCCACCACTTGTGAAGAGCCTGACTGAGAAGCAAATCGAGCCCAAGAAAACAAAGCTGAGGAAGAGGGACTGAGAGAGAAACAGAGGGAGAGGGGAACAGGGGAAGGGAAGGGGGAAAGGGAGGGAGGACAGGATGGGGGGGATTCTTGGTGACACCCTTGTAGCACCTGAATCCAACTGCATTTGAAGCAAGATCTATCCCTGGAATTTTTTGTGATATGAACCAATACATTTCTGTTTTGTCTTAAGCCAGTTGGAGTTGATTTGTTTCACTTGCAACTGAAACGTGGTCCCTCTGGTGAGCTATTAATAAAATTCTGCTCACTGACTAGGGTTTGAAGCTCCAGGATGACCCTATAAGCTACTTGTTCTGCTACATTTTAAAAGTGCTGGTTGCTAGGAGTGATTTGCCACAGCCTATTCTGCTGCAGCCTGTTGCTCTCCGGGTAGCCTAAGCCCTTGACCTATGTGTTACCCGGGCTGCCTCCGGGTCCTCGTTTGACTCTGGGGCTCACTTGTATAGATTGGAAGGGGACGGCTCCCTGTCCGCAGGCCCTCAGTAGATTTGCTCCAACGAGGAGGCCTGACTTGCTTCTTTTCTATTTTAGGTTTTTGGTCTCTACTGGTATTAGTATCTCTGTCACTAAAGGAACAGAAATGATGAATTCTCATGCCAGTGAATTATTAATGAAAGGAGCTAGGAATAATGTGCATACTCTGTTCACAATAATGACACATATGCACAATATGGGATGCATAATGTAATAGTGTACATCGTGTGATAATACTTAGAGAGCGTGTACCCACGTGCCATATGAATTAACACATTTTATCTTCTGCATCGATCAAGGACCCTGGCAGAAACTGATGACACATTCAAACTAGAAAATTTGAAAGGCTTTAATAAGAGACTACTTACAAATTTGCGGGCAGGGTGTAGGGAAGCTGCTGGGATAGTGCAGTACTCTAAGCCTAGAAACATCAGGGTTATAAAAAGAAAATCAAAGTCCCAGGGCCACTCCTCCAACTCTTTATGCCAAAGAGAAGGTAAACGCCTCAGGTGCCTGTAAAGAGCTGGCCCAACAGATCATTCATTAAGGAAATTCCTTGCTAACCTCCCATAAGCAAGGACATGCAAATTGCACCTATGTCTAGTACCTAAAACTAAGGCCTATCTGACTCCACACCAGGAATGAGTTACAAGTTTATCTTACAGGTAACAGAACTGGAGACTAGACAGAACCAGACATTCTTCCACCTTCCCAGCAACAGCTACATAATTGATGCTTCCTTCACTTCCTTATTTTATGTGTAATGTAGATTTCTTGGGCCTCAAAGAATGTAGCCACTTTGCCTCATCAACACCCCACCTCTGGCCTTTTTCCTTTTCTCTCTGTTGTCTTTCAAATGCTGAAGGTGTCCACTTCCCCTTGGGAAAAACAGCATAACTTGTCTGTGGTTTGTGTTTTCCTGGGCGCATCTGCAAAATCTTGGCTTAATAAACCTCTATTGATTGAGATTTTTGCCTTAGTCACTTACTTGGGTCAACCGGGTGCAGGTACCTCTCCTGGGCCTGAACTGACTAGGGAGGGAGCGGTCCCGGAACCCAGACACTGTGAGAGCTGTGTGGCACCCTGGCCAACAGGGAGGGAGCTGGGGAAGAAATAGTCCGTCAGAAGTGGGTTTATCTGAAGCCCGAAGGCCCCTCACTCACGTGGGCCCTGGAGTGCCTGTTGTTGCCGGGTTATAAAGTGTTCTGTGTGGGGAAGCAAAACCAGCCAGCGGTTGAAAGTATTTCTCTGTAAGCATTTTTGGATAAATTGTCTAGAGAGACCTCAGACTAACAGGACAGGAATCTCCACGGCTCCAGTAGTTCTGGTGTCTCTTCTCATTATAAATAAATATTCATCCTTTGATCTAATTATGTATTTGCAGTTCTGTATTTTTCCTAGAAAATTGTGTAAGCTTCAGGCCCTGCAAAACCTCGATTGGCCTCATTGTCACTCTACCCGCGGCCTCCCTTGGACCCAAGAGAAACTTAGATGAAAACATACGGTCTCTGACCTCAATGAACTTAAGAGTCTAGTGGGGGAATACGGATGGGCAAACAGTGGCAGCTTCCCCATGGCCCCCACATAACAATTTTCCGTGTCCCATATCACCCCACGCAGACATTGTACGTCGTGGTCCTTATTGTATTGTCTTGTCACTGTCTGGGTTCTTCTTTGTCTCTCCTCAGTAATCTAGGAGCTTCTCAGGGGCAGGAAGTGGTGTCTTTTTTAAAAAATATGGATGCCTGGGCCTTGCTCCAGGACTACTGAATCAGAATTTCTATAGCTGGGGCCTGGACTTCTGAATTTTCAATAAGCCATTTATAATTCTGATGTTTACTCCTTGTTAAAACCCGCTAGATTTAAACTATGTAACTAGTTTACATATGTGTCCATATGTCGAGTGGACATATGTGTCCATATGTCCATATGTCGAGTAATACGTTACAGGAAGTGGACCAGGAATGATACTGCACTGAGCACCTGCTGTTCTCGCCTGCCCAGCATCTCACCCCCTTTTCTAGTAATAACATTCTGCTTTCCTTTGGGGATCCTCACCCTGCTCTCAGTTGATGTGGTTTGGGTTGGAGCACCCCCATGTCCTCAGACCCCCTCAGCCAGCCCCTCCCTACCCCCTGGGGAGCTGAGACCCAGTTCTGGCCAACCTGCCACGGAGACTGGCTCAGAGATGGACATGTAACATGAGTTAGTCCAACGAGACCCCAGCTGAATCCTTGTGTGACATTTGGGAAAGAGAAGCCCTCTTTCCACTGGGATGGCCAGGTGTAAGGAGGTCCATCTGGGGCTGCAGGAGTGCCTATTGGAGAGTGAGGCTAATGCAGAAAAACAGATCCAAGTAACGGGGTGGCAGGGAAAGTCCTGACGACTTCCTTTTAGGCTCTTGGAGGGAGCTCTGTCTGAAGACAACTCAACTTGGAGCAAATATGATGCCTTTACATAGGCCAACTTGAGTAGTCACTTACAACCAGAATGGTCCTAACAGTTTATGTTAAGTTATTTTTTTTTCTGTAAACTTGACTAGAGTTTTTAATAAAAACACATTGGAGTAATTTTAACTTACGGTGATAAATATGAACTAACATTTATTGAGCACCTACTTTGTGCCAGGCACTGTTCTAAGAGCTTTACATACTCATTTAATTCTTGCAGTAACCTACAAGTAAGTACATCCCTATTTTACAGATGGAGAAACTGAGGCACTTAGTGAGCTCCATTTTCATCAATTCTGTGTTCAACACACTTCTTCCTCTTAGGTCAGGCAAATGTTATGAAGACCTTGCCTGCTATTCAAGAAGCCACCATTTAATTGTGTTATTATGCTTTTAATGGTTAAAAGTATATTTCTACTTCCAGAAGTGTCTCACTGAAGCCTTGAGAGGATAAGAAAAAATGATGGCAGCTCAGCTCAAGACTACAAAGGAAAAGTCAGTGGTGGTCTGGTACCACATGAAGAGGTCTTTTTGTGCAGAAGGAAGGTTAGAAGGATTCTCTCTCTCTGCAAGATTAACTGAATGATTAAGGATAGCATACTACTCTCAGAAATTTAGACTCCCGCAGAAAGAAGACAGATGAGGAAATAAGGGCGCGTTGCCATGGCAGAGGAGGTGGGGCGTTGGCTCCTTTGCTATCTCCTGGCAACCATTTGACAAGGAGCAGCACTTGACTTTGAATTACGAGCATGGAAGCTACCACTCGGGGATCATTTGCAAGAGAACTTTAATCAAGCTTACCTTGGTGCCTCGAGAGAAGCCCAGATTTATTAATAGAAAATATATACAATTTCAGGTGCTTCTCAGTGGACCATTTCCTCAGTCTGACTAGTCATGAAAGCAATGAGGGTTTTGCTCATGAAGGAGCCTTCCACTTTTAATTTTCTGAAAGCTGCATTTCCTATGCCAAGGAAGGACTAGCCCTTGTTTGCAAATGCCTTCACCCCAAGGTCCAAACCACGGGGGTGATAGAATCCGAGATACCTTCTAGAATGGAGTTGCCAAAATCTTGCCCTTGATTAATAAAAGAAACAAATCCCTCATTTAGAAAGAGGAGCACAGTATGTGGGGATTAGGGTGACAAATTCATCCGGCTTACTTGGGGATTTCCTGGTTTTAGCACTGAAAGTCCGAGTTCCAGAAAGCCTCTCAGTCCTACACAACCTGGAACGGTGTGCCAAGATTATCACTCTTTCAAAAGGCAAAGTCCCATATCCCAGGTGTCTTAGTCTGTTTAGGCTGCTGTAACAAAATACCATAGACAGGGTGGCTTAAGCAACGTTTATTTTTTACTGTTCTGAAGACTGGACATTCAAGGTCAGGACGTCAGCCATAGTCAGGCTCTGGTGAGGGCTCTCATCCTGGCTTACAGATGGCTGCTTCCTGTCTGCGTCCTACATAGTGAAGAGAGAGAGAGAGAAAGAGAAAGCAAGCTCTCTGGTCTCTTCTAAGAGGACTAATCCCATGACTCCACACTCGTGACCTCATCTACATCTAATTACCTCTCAAAGGGTTAGGGCCTTAACATATGAATTTAGGGGGGAAGGACACATTCAGTCCTCACCACCAAGTAAACTAGGACACTTGGTCATCCATGGGTGACCGTCTTCCCCATTGACCACCTTCACATGCTTTATTGGAAATAGAGGATACACTCTTTGAGCAGATGGATATGCTTACTTTCTCCTTTGAATTTCCCCTGGGCTCAGGCCACTTTGACTAAATCTCAAATGGACAATTATCTGCTTGCATATAAAGTAAATATCCTTCCACCTGGTACACACAGCCTCAAACACACCTCCTGCTTCACCTGCTCTAAAAAGTCCTTCTTGACCCTCCCAGTCCTCCGTGTTCTATTCTGAAGGGCCTAGCAGGTGCTCAATAAATAACCAAGTGAGTAAAGTCTGCTCTAATTATGTTTGTCTTTAAAGTTCCTTCTCTTTTATGGTCTTATGAGGGTCAATGGTAGCTTCTCAACTCTCAGGCCAACATGTGTGTGCCTGCTGGCTCCAGCAATAACTCCTAGTGCTGGATGACAATGGCTTTAGCAATATCCTTTGCAGCCTCTAGTCTTTGCAAGGGAAAGGCAATTCCAAAGTGGCTAACCTCTTAGCCAGGTTTTGACTTTACGACCCATGAGATAAAGATACCATAGAGCAGGGGTTCTCACCCTTGCCTGCAAATTGGAATCACTTAGGAGTGTAAACAAATGCCCATACACAGCTTCCCGCCTTGACAAATAAACTCAGACTCTCTGGATACGGCCTGAGCACCAGCGTTTTAAAAGGCTCCTTGGGTTATTTCTACGTGCAGCCAAGGTTGAAAACCACTGTCCTAAAGGATCTTTGAGGACTAGGATAAACTATAGGAAGGAATTATTCTATTAACGCTTAACCTTTTCTAGCCTAAAACTTACAGACACCAGCAGCGCTTGAGTCAAAAAAAAATCTTATTTGTTTTCTGGTTTTTAATATATATATAGTACTTATTTTTAATTATGAAAATTATATGCAAATTACTTTTATAAGGTTTCAAATGATTTATAAGTCCATAGATTAAAAGCAAAAACCATTCTTTCTTGCCTACGTTGCGGAGAAAACCCTCTTGTTGGTATGGGGTGTATGCATTCAGATCTTTCCCATTGCTATTATATTTGTGTATGTGGTATAAAAATAGATATTTCTCATAAATGCAATCATGCTTTTTATATTGTTCTCAATTTTTTTTCTCCTTAATTACTCAGTCTTCTAGATATTTTCAAGCTACCATATCTCTGTTTCCTTCATTCCTTTTAATTGCTGTTTGGTGTTTATAGGATGGATGTTCCATAGTTTATGTCACCATTCCCTTGTTTGTTTCCAGAGTTTTGCTGTGACAAATGCTGCCTGTCCTCAACATCAGATTTACACTACTTTGAGCCACATGCAAGTAGTTTTACTAGAATAGAAACCTAAAACAGTTTTGCTGGGTTGAAGAATATATACATTTAAAAAATTGATAGCATTTGCTAAATTGCCTCTCAAAAGACTATTGATTTATGCTCTTACCAGCAGCCCTAATGTTAGGTCTATCTCAATGGGCCCTGGTCCTCAGTTCCCAGTGTCAGGAGTGAGTACTGGTACTGAGTTGACCCGATGACAGAGTGATCACAAATACAAAGCAATCCCATGCAAACAGTTTATTACAGAAAAGAAAGAAAGTCTACAAAATGAAAGTGAAAAAGGAAGCTACCCACAGTGAAAATAAATTCCAGAGAGGAACAGGTCAGTCTCCAGAGTGGAGAAAGATGTTCAAGACTCCCAGGTGGTTTGGTCCTGGGTTTGGTTTGTTGGCCTGGTCCAGGCGAGGGCTTGCAGGAGGCGTGGGATAGTACCAGATGATTATCAGGTGTTCTGTGTTTTCCTGCAGTCCCTTCCTCTGATTGGTCCCTGGCTTCTCCACCCCTAGGAACCACCCCCCTGGCCTGCATCCATCACCCGAGATTTGATCCCTGCCTAACACTATGAGCACCCGCCCTGCTCCCTCCCCTCTCAGTGCCTTGCACATGCTGTTCCCTCTCACATCTTCCAGATCTCAGTTCAGAGGCTTTACTTCTTCACCCCTTGGCTGGGTCATGGTCTTGTGCCCTATCTAAGCTTTCAGGACATCAAACTCCCGTCCTTCAGAGTATTTAATGTGTATCTACACATTGTTTGATGACTCTCTCTGGCTCCCTGTGCTGGTATAATTCTCCACATGGCCCTCCCCCAGACCCATTCCTTGTCCTTCTCTCTGCCCCAGAGGTTGACCCTTGACAGCTGGCTTCCAGCTGGGTTTAGCCACAGGAAGCATTGGCAGGTGATCTGGAGGGATTTCTCCACATTTTCTCTGTGAGGGCTGTGACTGATATAGCCTCCCATTCTAGAAAGCATTCCAGAGTGTATGTAATATTGTTATAGAGATTACCACAGATTTAATTTAATAATTTTTAAAGAACCTACCCAAACTCCAGTACTTCATTATGAGTCCCAGTGACAGCCCTAAATACCTTAGATGCTCCACAACAGAGAAGTGTGAAAACGAGGACAAGGTCATCGGATAGGCCCTCCCAACTGACAGCCCAATGAGGGGCGGTCAGGTACAGATGATTCTTCTTATTCTTGGCGGTTGTGTTCTACACAGTCGCAGCAAACACTGAATTAGCAAATCCTGAACAGTCGCTCCTAAGAGAAACACAGGTCTGGGTTCCTTCAGCCTCTGGTCACAGCACTTTCTTCAGCCAACCAACCCACAACCTTGTTCTGTGTGTGTTTCTGTTTAAAGACACCTTATTGGATGCGTATTGTCGATTCACTAATGTTAAACTCACAGCCAGTAGCCCTGTAACTCACGCCTGAATGAAGCTTATCTAACACATTTTCCCTGTAAGGCACATCACATCCTCCCTGTGCTTGGGAACACTAGACAGTGCTTCAGCACTACACTTAGAGGTCATTTTAAATGCAAAACCACCAACAAAAAACACAAAAATGTGAAAACTGTGGCACTAGTAGACAGCAGAAAGGATACGTGTTTACAGCATGAGAGGAAACAAGAAGGCAGAGTGTTGGCTTGTTTGACCTCAGCTGGGAACATGTGCTTGGGGAGACTCGATGTTTTTTCTGCTCCGTGTGTGTCTTCAAATGACTCACAAAAGCGAGCAAGTATGGATTTGGGGGTTGCAAATACATTTTGGCAAGTAGGTGAATTTGAAAATACAGAATCCTCAAACAACGAGGACCAATTGCATTTTGTTTGACCAGCAGGGTGATGCAAAGAAAAAAGAAATTGAATTGGAATGATCGGGATTGTGGGATGCCTTCTGGAGCTTGCCACAGTTCCCACCACCTTCCCATCCAGCTGGTAGTCTGGGACTCCTGGCACGTTTGCCAGAGGTAAAGCTCCTCTTCCGTCAGAGGGCAGGTCTGGGAGACCATCCATTCTGTTACCTTGATCAGGGTGAAATGAGTATTAAGGGGTGACTTGGAGGGGAAGGAAATCATGGAAAACAGCGCAGTCTGAGGGAGGGGAAGGCAAAGATATTCTATTAGCTGTTCTGAGTTGGGATGGGTGGTCCACTGAGACCTCAGGCTTCTCACTGCCTGCCTCCTGCCTCCCAGAGCCGTGGCCACTCCTCCAGGGAGGCAGTTAAGGTGGGGCCTGGTCCAGTGACCCACTTGTTCTGCCCTAAGACATTCCCCTGTGGTTTCAGATGAGTGGCCTCCCACTGAGTCAGATAAGTTCCCATCATCTGTTCACAGCTGATGAGCAGCAAGTTTTCCAGGGACCTGACATGTGTCTGTAGAAAACACAAGTTTAAATTTCTAGCCATTTGAGGGGAAACGTTTTTGATAAATTTTTTGCTTCAATGCCAGATAAAATGACGATAAACATAAATTAGCATATCATCACTCTTAAAACAGTATGGTTTTGTACTGAGTGATTTCCTCAGGGCCAGAAGACCCCTACACTGAACACCCCCAGCTATTTTCCTTTCATTTGTTGATTTTTTTTCATCTTTTAGCTGATTAACAGTTACTCTTTGCTGCTGTCAATGTTCTGATGAAGTCCAGAAAACTGGTAGGGACACACTTAGGAAAGTAGGCCTGAGCTATATAAGCCTGCAAAAGTGGGAAAACTTGGAAGTCTCAGAGTAGATACTGCAGGGGGTCTGTTTGCTGACTTTCAGTTCCAGAGAGTTCTGCAGGGTTGGCTCTTTAGTTACTCCCCTTGGCCTGGTGTCTCCTGTGTCCCAGCCAGGACTTTTAACACAAAGACACAGACCTATACTCCTTTGACTTTGCCCTGCTTCCCGCCTCCCAGTGACAAGCCCATGACTTCTGCCACACTGTGGTCTTTGTATTTGGATCGACAACCTTCACATGCACAGCCCGGGCCAGCATGCGCCATGTGGCCACTCTTTATTTTCACTGCTCACCTACTGTCTGACGCAGCAGAGGTTGGTGCTGCTGGCCAGAGATGGTGAGCCACAGTCCAGACTAGGCTTAGCACTCAGGGAGGGGTCAATTAAAAGTGCAACAGGGAGATCGCAGGAGGGAAAGACTTTCCCCCAAGAGGCTAGAGAGGGAAGGTAGCAGGAAAGTAACTGCCCTAGTCTGTTTGGTTGCTATAACAAAATACCATAGACCAGGTGGCTTATAAACAACAGAAATTTATTACTCACAGTTCTGGAGGCTGCGAAGTCCAAGATCAAGGCAGGTTTGGTGTCTGGTGAGGGCTCACTTCCTGGTTCTTACCTGGCACCTTCTTGCTGTGTCCTCACATGGTGGAAGGGGCGAGCTAACTCTCTGGAGCCTCTTTTAGAAGGTCACTTGTCTCATTCACGAGGGCTCTGCCCTCAGGACCCGCTCAACTCCCAAAGGCCCCACCTCCTAATACCAACATCTTGAGGGTTAGGATTTCAACAGATGAATTTGGGTGGGACATAAGCATTCAGTCCACTGCAGTAACCTCAGACAGCCTAAACCATCTCAAGCAGTTTCTAGAATTCTTAATGAGGTGCTACTTCCAGGGAAGTAAACTTTCTAGCAGTTTCACAATCAGTAAAACAGAGACACAGGTTTTTCTGCCTGGAACTAAGGTAGAAATTCTACCATGCGTCAGCTTCCTACCACAAGAAAACTCCTCAAGAATAAAAAGTGTCCTCCCCACCTCTGGGATTGGTCCCAGTGCCCCCCACCCCAGTCGCCCAGGCCAGAAGGCCGGAGGCAGACACGCCCTTTCCTCACTCCCCCCCACAAATCTGTCACCGAGTTCCATCACTCCATCCCCCCAAGATCACTGGTATTTGTCCACCTTCACCACTGCCTTGTTTCAGGTTCTGGTCTCTGACATTTCACCCCAGGGAGACCTTCCTAAAAGGCCAGCAGGACCATGTCCCCCTTGCACGGGCTTTAATGAAAGCCCAGTTTCATTAGGATGGCACATTCAGCCCTTCGTGATGTCCCTCATAAAGCACGTGCCAGTCGTCAGCTAGGGACCCTACGCCAGACTCCCTGAGCCTCTGGTCGTGCCCACGCAGGGGTTAGAGCTGGAAAGATTTGGTTCTGAATCCCAGCTTTACCACCTACCTGTGACCCAAGATGAGTCCCTTAACATTTCTGAGACTCAATTTTCCCATCCGTAAAATAGGGATGATGATATTTAGCTTCAATACTTGCCAAACTCTTACTACTGGCTCCTTTGGGAAATGAATCAGGGGAAGTGTGAGGAAGGGGCTTACCTTTTATATAATTTTAAATTGTTGACTTCTTTAGTAAGACTATGCATGACTTTTGTCAATAAAATTCTTCAAGGAATGAAAAAAAAGTCTAGTAGAGGTTGCATAGCATGGTGGTTAGGAGCACAGACTCTGCAGCCAGCCTGCCTGATTTAAATTGAGTTCACCTACTTACTTGCTGTGTGACTGTGGGCAAGTTACTTACCCTTTCTGTGCTTGCTCTACTGATTTGCAAAATAATGCTTAGCTTGCAGGGTTGTTGTGACGATTAAATAAGTAGCATACATGAAGTGTTTGGAATAGTGCACATGAATGCTACATATGCATTTGCTGTTATTAGCAATGGGCAGTGAAACACAGTAAGTGAATCACAACTGCTTGGTGTTCTCTGCCCTCCCCACAGATTTCACAGGGAGGCTGTGAGGATTGAAGGAGGTTGTGTATCAGTGACACCTGGTTCATGTTGAGCACATAGTAGCTGCTGAATAAATGCTACTTCCCTTTGAAGGCTCAGTTCAAGGACTTTTCCTTTTGAAAGGCTTTCCTGACCCCTGGGCTGTCTGGGCCACCCCCACATTTCCCTATATCAGGACACTTTTCACAAATCCGTGCCATTGCTGGTTTGCTTATCCGTTCCGCACCAGACTCTGAGAACTTTGACGGTAAGGATTGTCTTAATTTATCCTTACATTTCTAGCGCTTGGCACAGTACCTGGCAAACAGTAGGAGCTCAATACATATTTGTTGTACTTTGCATGAATAAATATGATCTTCACCTTCGAGTAGCTTATAGCGTATAGAGTAGCGTATAGGGTGGAAAGATATAAACATTCAACAGTTTAATCTCATTACAAAACGTCAAGATGTGTTTTTGACAGTGCCATGGGCACTAGGGCAGGTGGGGGTGAACCAAGCGCTGGTACCGAGCTTTCTCCGAGACTTTGGGCCAGTCGCCTCACCTCTCCGAGATGAAGTTCCCTGAGCTGTCAGATAAGGAACGTAACGTCAGGCCACATGAAAACGCTGGGTGAACACACTGGTGCTTAAGTAGCAGACTTGGGGCAAACTGTCAGTTCCAGAGAAAGTCAGAGCGGGGAGAAATTTGCATTGGCCTCTGGGGTTGGCCTCTGTGGTTCCACAGGCTTCACGGAAGAGGCAGTGTCTGAGTGAGCTTTGAGGGGGCAGACAGAGATTAGGGAAACAGGGAGGAAGGCAGACTATTTCAGGCACGATAATATCTTGAGATGAAAAAGTTTAAGGGAAATGAAGAGACAGATGGGACAGAATACAGTCTTTTTTATTTTCTTGTCCAAAAAGAGGAATTAAAAGGGAAGGCTCATTGGCTCCTGAATACTGGCATTTTATCTTTGAAGGAAAGGAGGGAAAACACCGCCTTGGAGGCTACAAAAGAAAAGCTGGGGACAGAGGGGTCTGCCCAAACCTGGAGAAAACTGGGACTCTAAAATCCCATATGGCATGAAATTAATTTTTTAAAAAGTAGCACACTACTGAATTTAAGACAAAAACCAAAAACAGTAGGTACAAAGATCATTAACAACCAAATGTTCTCATTGCTTTGAAATTTAACTTAATTATTTTATTGAATTTTGTTTTTCTAAATCTCCAACTTAGTAAAAAGTTCTTTAAAAAAGAAAACACTGACAGTCGTTTCGTATTCACTTTTTAAGAACTGAAAGTGACATTCAAAGAACATTTTTTAGATTGCTCACCTGTATTTTCTAATTTTTCTACAATGTGGCATTACTTGAGTGACTTACGAAAGTTCTACAATAAAACTAAAAGCAAATTACAATAACCTCTGAGTTTTCTGAGCCCATATTCTCCCTGCTTGGGCTCATTTGCTTCCTATGGCAATAGCCCAAATTACAGCAATATAAAGGGGTCCTGGTTGCAACTGCAGGTCCTCTAGCATCTATTTATGTATGTTTCTGTACGTTGTCTACATTTTTGTGGTGCTGTAGAGTTGCACAGTAACCATCTCTTCGTTTAGCCTTCAGCCAGTGCCAGTGCTGAGTGACAAAGATCCTGTTATTAATGGATGTTGCCCCCTAGTGGAAATTCTATACCCGTTTACACTTGGGACAGCTAGTTGGGCACAGTGCAATTTTCAAACCACTCTGTAATGCAAGCAAGATGAAACTCCTCATTTTCAAGCTGTCTGTCAAACACGGCTGTGGTAGACAGAATAACACGTCCCCTCCGCCAAAGATACCCATGTCCTTATCCCCAGAACCTATGGTGAGTGCGTTACCGTACACAGCCAAAGGGACTTTGCATGTGTCATTAAGTTAAGAATATTGAGATGGGGAGTTGCCCTGGATTATCCAGGTGGACCCAATGTAATCAATCGCAAGAGTTCTTATTACGGAGGCGGCCGGAAGGTCAGAGTCAGAGAAGGAGATGCGAAGATGGAAGCAGAGTGAGCACGGACGATGCTACGATGCTGCTCTGCAGGTGAAGGAAGGGACCACAAACCAAGGAACACAGGCAGCTTCTTAAAGCTAGAAAAGGTGAAGAAACAGATTCTCCCCTAGAGCCTCCAGCAGGAGCCCAGGGCTGCTGACACCTTAATTTTAGCCCAGTGAGATCCATTCCACAGTTCCGACCTCCAGAACTGTAAGATAAGAAGTGTATGTTGCTGGAAGCCACCAGGCTAGAGGTAATTTGTTACAGTGGACCTGGGAAACCAAAGCACCTGTCTTGAAAGAAGGGAAAGCACCTATGGGCTTGCTGCCTGGGACACCTGAAACCCTGACTCTGGAGCTGTCGCTTTTGTGTTAATCATCCAGGAAGAATGGGAAACAGATCCTTGAAGGTCATTACACTGTCCAGGTGCATTTAAAAGAAAGGAAATTTCACTCTCTCTGGCCCAACAAAAGAGTCAACCAAGATGGCATCCTTGCAAAAGCAAACGGTGATGAGCACAACATTGTTACCTGAATGATGAAAACACACCTAACTACACTAGGGAAGGAAACTTTCTTTTCTTTTTTTTTTTTTTTTTGAGACAGAGTCTTACTCTGTTGCCCGGGCTAGAGTGCCATGGCATCAGCCTAGCTCACAGCAACCTCGAACTCCTGGGCTCAAGTGATCCTCCTGCCTCAGCCTCCCGAGCAGCTGGGACTACAGACATGCGCCACCATGCCCGGCTAATTTTTTCTATATATTTTTAGTTGTCTGATTAATTTCTTTCTAATTTTAGTAGAGAGGAGGTCTCGCTCTTGCTCAGGCTGGTCTCGAACTCCTGACCTTGAGCGATCCACCTGCCTCAGCCTCTCAGAGTGCTAGGATTACAGGTGTGAGCCACTGCGCCCAGCGGAAACTTTCTTTTTTTTTTAAACAGAAACACTTCTTTTTCCTGTAGACAATGGATATGTCACGCGTGTGCTCCAGAAAATTTGGAAAATACAGGAAAACAGAATGAAAATCACCCATAACTCAATCATCCAGAATACCACTATTTTAGCATTTTTCTTCTAACCAATTTTTGCAGTTGTTAAGAGTTTATAATATGATCAATTTTGAATCCTTTTTTTATACTTAATATTATGAGCATTTCCCACAGCACTATAAATCCTCTGAAAATATTCCTTCAAATGATGATGCAATACGCAACAGTTTTCATGTTCTAAAATTGACCTAATGTTGCTATGTTATTGAGCATTTAAGCTATTTGGGGTCTCCAGTATGATGAATAACAGTGCAATGAGTATTTTTATGCAAAAGTTTTTATCTGAATTTTGGATTATTTCCTTAAAATAGATAACTGGTTTAGAGGTTGTGGATAATGTCAAGGTCTATGAAACTTATTAAAAAATTATTTCAGGCCTGGCGCGGTGGCTCACGCCTGTAATCCTAGCACTCTGGGAGGCCGAGGCGGGCGGATCGTTCTGAGCTCAGGAGTTCGAGACCAGCCTGAGCAAGAGCGAGACCCCGTCTCTACCAAAAAATGGAAAGAAATTAATTGGACAACTAAAAATATATAGAAAAAATTAGCCGGGCATGGTGGCGCATGCCTGTGGTCCCAGCTGCTCGGGAGGCTGAGACAGTAGGATTGCTTGAGCCCAGGAGTTTGAGGTTGCTGTGAGCTAGGCTGACGCCACGGCACTCGCCCCAGGCAAGAGGGTGAGACTCTGTCTCAAAAAAAAAAAAAAAATTATTTCCCTTTAGGTTTGTACTCTTTTCGTCTCCTACTCATATTAATAGCATCAGCTATTAATAGTATCAGCTATCTCTTACTCGTATTAATAGTTATCGGCTGGAAATCTGCATGTAATAATCTTAGATCAGTGGCTTTCAAATATATTTAACTGTAACTCATCCTAAAAATGCACTTTGTATCATAACCAAACACAGGCACGTACACACACAAACTGAAACAAAGCTTTCTCTGTCAACATAAAATGCACTACTCTGATGCTGTGTTTTCTGTTATCTTTTATTCTATTTTTTTTTAAATGCTGGTTTTGAGTCTTAAGTTGATTTTAGGGCCTATGAATGGGTCATGACTCAGCCTGGAAAACGCTGGTTAGATCATGAGAGTGGACACAGCTGAGTGTAACTTACATGCACATCTAGGAGGATCACGGGAACTACCCTTTCTAAAAATATCTTCAAGAAACATCCTTGTTTGATGAAATGATCATAGCACTAGATTAAAAATAACATCTGCATTGAACAGCTGACCAACCTTTTAAAATCTTAATTTAGCTCTGCCTCAAAACCTAAATGTCATCCCCATTAGTTCTACATTTTGGATGCTTGTTAATTCAAAAAATTGTCACAGGTACACACCTTGTGGTTTCTGTGCACGTAATAATGGAAGATGAAGTGGCAACAACAGATTCTTAAGATTTCAAATTCTGTGAGATTTTGATGTAAGTTGCACCTTTGGTGTTATCGACACTTTGGTATGTCTGTGATTCTACCTAGGCTTCAAAAAAAGATTTATATTTCCCAGCTAACATCTGGGAAAGGCGACTGAACAAGCAGTGGGTTTTTAAAAAGAGAGAAAAGGACACAGAAGAAGGAAACCATCTTTATTTTTAGATCGATGTCAGATTAGTTTTCTCGATTCAGGTCTAAGAGAAATTCCTTCTCATGTGTTAAATGCTACCATTGTGATGAAATATATCTTAAAAATCTGTCAGTAAATATATTAAATACATGTTGTAGGCCACTCGGCTCTAAATTTTATGAGATTTAAATGGCACATATTTCATAAAACATCTATCTTTGATTGGTATTCTTTCTCTTTTCCCTTTTTCAGCTGGCAAAAAAAAAAAAGAACATTAGAAGAAAACAACGTGCAACATTTAAACGCGAAAGGTGAAAAAATGCTTCAAAAATTAGATTACCTTTTATTTATGATATACTTTTTCTTCAAGGAATTCAAAGAATTTCACAGACATCTTCCTCATTCATTTTCACAGTTCTTCAATGTAAGAAACAGACAAAAGAATCTTATATCCACAGTACAGAGAGAGATTTAGGGGAAATGAGGGGCTATAGTCAGAGGACCTGCCCGGATTCAGAAGTCTGAACAAAAAGCTTACATTTTAAACTTCTAAATCATTATCTCACATTTGCCCCGTGTAGTCAGCCACAAGACCCTCAGGGGTTTGAGGCTCCGAGAGCAAACTTTATTTGTTAAACACTTTCATGGCACCAACTGTGACCTGCCACTATTCCAAGTGCTTTCCAAATGCCAGCTTATTTCTTCATAACACCGCTGCAAAGTGGGTACTATTATTTCCATTTTACTGATGAGGAGACTCAGACGCTTAGATAAATGACTTGTCCAAGGTCATGGCTAGTCAGTGGAACTTGGGTTCGAAAACTACAATGGCCTTAATGATGACACTGTGTTGTCTCCCATGCTCCAGAGCAGATGACTCCTCACCCTTTTCATCTGAAAGCCAAACTACACTAGGGTTTTATGTTGTCTAATATGTTGGAACATATTTTTTGACATGGTAATTTCTATCAGAGAAGGAATTCAAAAGCCAGTGCGTGTGTGAACACACACATATATGCTCACATGCATGTATGAAGCCGGGTAGAAGTTTACAAATCATAACCTTATATTCACTGAGCCCGTCCTGCTCCACCCCCCTTCTTGCCCATGCTGAGGAAAACACTTAAAATTGTTTATGAAATTTAACTGAGTCTCATCCAGTTTAAAACTGTCGAGTGGAGGTAAATAGTGGATTCAAATTCGCATTCTCTCTCAAAGCCGTATCTCCCCTCTCCGTGTGCACCTGGGTGTAGATGTAGGTCCTCTGCAGCTTTCCCTGCCGACCACTAGATGGCCCTCATCCTGTAGGGTCTGTGGGTGTCTCTAACCGTGATGCTGAGGAGTAATGGTCTTGGCTGGAATTTTGCATGTCACTGCTGAGGCTGAAGGTCCCTGCGACTGCCTTCAGTCATAAGGCCCTCTGCCCTGTGGCCTCCACGTCTTGATGCCCAGGCGCCTCTGTCTACCAGTTCTCTTAGCATTTCCACATCCCCTACAGGTATTTGTGGGTACTGGAGCCCAGCAGGCAGCATGTAAACTGTGGTCCACTGGGACCACTAACTCCACTTGAATGATGCTGCTCCACCACTACCCTACAGCATCAAATGCAGGGCCATTGCCCAATGTGGGACTTCTTTGGGTGCCCTATAGTCTTCTCTGGCATTGAACCCCCAGTATTCTTAGGTTTCTCAAAATATGAGAGTGGGCTCCTTATACCTCCTCTGGAAGTTGCCACCTCCCAGGATAAGCCAAGATATTTGCATCTGATATTTTTGCCTTCTCTCCCTTTCCCCTTTGAATGTTCCCCCTTACCCCAGTGCTCGCCTTCTCTATGATCCAAGCTTTCCTTCTTCCTATTTAAAGGGAAGGTTTCAGAATTTAGAAAGTATCTTTATCACGCCCCGAAGCCCAGCTTTCAAGGTTATTATCTTCACCATGGACTTCAAATCAGTTTGAGACTTAAAGCTGAGCTATGATTCCTTTGATCTCAGTGGTGTCCGTCTTCTCTCTGAAGCAAGGAAGGCCACTGCTTCGACAGGGGGAAGTCGCCCAGCAATGTGATTTACCAGGAATGATAAATAGCATCCCGTGATTCAAGTGCTGGTATTACAGAATAATGAGACTTCAACTTAAAAATCTTAATTACGGACTACTTACAGGAGCAGGCTGATATTATGGGTAAATCTACCATTCTTTCAAAACATCACACTGGAAACCATTGCCATGGCCCTGCCTCCTGTGTTTCTTCTCAACTATAGTTGGTCCTCGATGCCCCTTAACAAAACTGTTTTTGTAACATGTTTCTTTTCTATTTAAAATCCTTTGACGTCCCACGACCTTCAGGATTACATTTAACATTCTCTGTGATCTGGGCTCTGCCTGAAGCATCAGCTTTACCTGACGCATTCTCTCCCCGACTCCAGCCTGCACGCCTCCCCCAATGCACCCTATGCCCCAGCTGCCAAGGAGCCTAATTCCCTGCAGACCTCCCCCCTTGGCCTCCCACAGCGATCCCTTGCATCTGCTGCCAACCTGCTTTGAACACCTTTCACCCTGGCCACTCGGCTTATCCTTCAAGACCCAGCTGAGCGGCATCACCCCCTGGGGAGATTCCCCTCACAGCCTCCACTTATTTTGATATTTCTCCTCTAAGCTGCCGGATGACCCTCTATCCTTGCATTTAGCAAGCTGTTTTTTAATCGTCTGTTTATCTCTAATATATTTTATGCAGTCTATATATCTTAAATCCCATTATTTCTACCAATGAGAATGTGTTTTGAACTACAAATCATGTTAATCAAGTCACTAATTTTATCCTTACATTAATAAAAACAATTTCTGACCTTCACTATTTTAACTGGCAAAGCATTGATGGAAATTCTGATATCAGAAGCATTTGCTGTAGCCCTTCTAATATAAAGCCAGCTGATCACCCTAGGAACACATATGCTTGATTAGGACAGCCGACATGCTTAGTGATGCAGTTTTAACCAACTAGCACATTTGTGTTCACACCTGGTCTATGATGAAATGTTTAAAGCAGGGGTGAGGTACCTTTTCCTGTTGGAAGTTGCATTAATTTAGCTGTAATCAAAAAAGGCCACATTCAAGAAACTTCAATTAGATATAATTAAAAACGTACATTATTTTGTAAAAATCTAGCTACTATGTACTTAATAATTTCACAAAATGAAAACTATTTATTAATTTTAAAATTAACTAACCTTTTAATGACTTTGTTGTGTCTGCTTTTTGTTGGAAAGCATTTGAATATTTGGTTGCAGCATGGAGGTCCACAGTTTCAGTTGATCCTCTAGATGGGTATCAGTCATTTGTGACCTTAAGGTGTCTTCATTTGGGTTAGGCAGGAGAATGTAGATTCACAGCAACAAGTGGTTGAAAAGCAAGAAAGCATTTTTCAGGCATGTTGCCGAAGGTGTGTGTATTCTACTGCATTCTTCCATATTTCAACCTGATCTTTCTTAGCATCAAACAATGACTTTAAAATATCATCTACTGAGAGCTCAATCAATTCCATCTGTAGTTCCTTAGGTGCCTTGGTGATGTCAATTAGGTGAGGCTGAAATGCTAATTTGAGTGTGATGTTATGATTCTCAGAGTCAGGGAAACTTTCATTGTATTCTCTAACTAAGAGGTCTATAACAGCTGTATATTCTTCAAATGATTCACATATATCAGCCTGCTCATCAATGACCTTTGCTAACTGACGAAAATGTTCATCTGAAATTTCCTTTTGAAGAAGTGTTTTGAGAAAAGACAGATTTTTTTGAAATGTTTGGATTTTTTGCCACATATCTTATATATAGACTCAGTTTTACCTTGCAAAGAAATATTCAAGTCATTTTCGTTTGACATATCACACAGAAATGCTGCATTCCGATAGAAATCTTCTTTCAATAATTCACATTGCTGATTCTGTTTTTCATCAAATTTAACTATCTGTTCTCAGAGGGATAAAATTTTGGCTAACACCTATCCCTGCAATAGCCAATGCACTTTAGAATGATATGGCAAATTCCACACTGAATACCTCATTGTTCAACTTTAGCATGTTATGAAACTGATGATGCCATGTTGCATTTGCATGAATATAGTTAACAATACTTATAACTTGTTGCAAGATTATAGTTAACAATACTTAAAACTTGTTGCAAAGTGTCACTTAAAACAGTAGCTTTAGCACAGAAACTTTGCTGATGCAAGATACAATAAAAAGAAATGAGAGCATTTGGATCTGTTAATACCTTTTTAATCTGTGCAATAAACCCTTCATGTTTTCCTGTCATGGAAGGTGCACTGTCTGTACATGCACTCACTAAATTTTCCAAATTCGGTCCAACTTCATGACATTTATCTTGAAAGTTCTTGAAGATATCAATTCCCCCTCTTCTGTTCACAAGAGTGCCCAAAGCGAGTAACTCTTTGTAGCAAAGAAAACCTTCTGTTATGACTACAATGAAGTAGAAAACTTGTGCTGAGTCAGTATTATCAGTTGATTCATCCCATGAGATTAAATAATATATATTTTCCTTTTGAAGTATTGCATGAAGTTCTGTTAAGTTGAAGGCTAATTCATGCTGCTGATCAGTCATGGTTCTCCTTGAAAGAGGCAGTTGTTTATGCTTTGAAATGTTATTGGGGTCTAAGTATCCAACAACTTCAACACATTCTTTCACAATTTCTACATCACTGAATGGCTTCCTTTTTTCCCCAAGTATATAAGCTACTTTATAAGTTGCTTCAGTGGCATTATTTCCAGGTCTTGTTGCTGCTTGAAAGAATTGTCTTTACTTTTGCTTTTCATCTTTTAATTTCTACAATACAACCTTTTGTGCCTCTCCCTCTAATTTAAAGTATTTGTGATCCTTATGAGCGTTATAATGCTGATGAGCATTGAATTTCTTTAATGTTGACATTGCAGTATCACAGAGCAAGCAAATCGTCTTATCTTTAACAGAAACAAAATGATATTACAATTCCCAATCTTCATTTAAAAAATCTGTTTTCTTCCTTCAGCATTCTCTTGGTCTTCTTTGACATGATGGGCTGTTCAGCAGACAGAATTAAAAAACACTCTTCACAAATTCCACTTCAAACAAAAACACAGCGCACCATTGTCAAAAGCTGGTAACAGACTGGCGTACTCGACTTCTATAAACTCTCTCCAACCAGCCTCATCTGGTAGTGGCGCCCGTCAGGTGGGGGAAGTTAGAACTAAATCATGAGCATAGCGACGATCAGTTTAGCCCTATGGCTTTACTAATGTTCTAATTGTGCCGGTCAATCTGGGAGGATTATTTCATTGAAACTTATTTTATTCTTTGGTATTTTAAATATGTTCATTTTAAAAAATAAAATAAAAATATAAAAGATGAACAAAAATGTATTAGTAACAATAAAAGAATTTGTTCTGTAAAATTTGGATTCAGTCAAAAGGCCACACTTAAGGACCTAGAAGGCCACGTGTGGCCTTAAGGCCGCAGGTTTCCCATCCCTGCTTTAAAGCAATTTATAGACACAAGAGCATGCTCCTTGAGCTATCAAGAACATCTGTTCCAGGGATCTCTCCTGCTAGCGCCACAGTCCCTACTTCTGGAATGACTTCTAGAGCAATCTTGTGCTAAATATGGACATAGATCCTCTTACCATGACCTCTACGGTACACTTTGCCTTAAAGTAATGTTTCCCGTAAGGCTTCCACTAGCTCTTATGGTAGCTTTGCACGGATTAGAAAAATACACCCCTTCCTCCAGGCGGATGCAGCAAGTGCCAGGCACTTCACTCAGCGAGCAGGATTTGCATGCCCACTCACCCGCCTTGGCCAGGTGCCTTGTGTGGGGTGAAAGAAATGCTCTGTCCATGTATAGACTCCCATAAAACCTCTTAAAAACAGTCCATTTAGCTTTTCCCTTCAGCTCCTCATCTTCTACAAACAATCCTCAATCCTCCAAGTGCATCCTCTCCTTCAGAACATACGCGGTACACACACCCTGGTGAAATGTAAGAAAGCAGTCACCCATCTCCACATGAACAAACAGTCATTCAGGCAAATGCTCGTCTCAGTTTGTAGACAGTCAAGAAAGATTGAGCTTCCCTCTCTCACTGTGTCCCATGACCCCAATTTCCTCTACTCCCTTGAAAAACAAAGCAGAAGCGTCAGAGAAAGACAGTTTGGCCTTGTGACTATTTATATGATTAAATGAGAAAATTAAACATCTACTTCAAGTAAATGAGACCATGTAACAGGATGCTTTTGGCAGGAACAAACAGAAAACCCATCTCCAAATGGCTGCAACTATAAGGAGAATGTATTATCTCACTTAGTAAGAAGTCTGAGGGAGGGCAGCTGCAGGGCTGATTAGCCCAGTGGCTGAAACGACATTATTGAAAACCCAGATTCTTTTCACCTTTCTACTTTGCCATCCTCATCATATCGGTTTAGCTCCCTCTGTGTTACAAAATGGCTGCCATTGCTCCGGGTTTCACATACAGACATGACAGTGTCTAGCAGAATAACAGAAACTTTGTTTAATGTGCAGTTTGGCTCCCCTCTCCTCCTTCTCCTCACTGATTTCCCTTCCAGTTCTTTGCCAGAACTCTGTTCCATGCCCACGCCCAAATCACTCACCCTCAGGGAAACAGGATCACCAAGACTGGCTTTAGGCAAGGCCACCATTCACCCCTGGAGCTGGGATGAGGAGGGAAGAGGAAGGGTTTGTGTGGAGGTGTACAAGTGTGAGAGGCACGTGTTTCAGGAAGTGAGTGGAGTTCAGGGCGGCTGGCATGGCGCATGCAACTCCGGGGTGCAGGGCCATGTCACACTGTGCTGAGGAATTGGCCTTTATCCTGCCTGTCATATCAAGCCATTTAGTATCCATTTGTAGAAATAATCTTGAAACTAGAATCTTTACTTTAAATCAAAATTGTTTTTCATTCACCACTGCTCTCCGCTGTATCTCTGACTAGCCTAAATAGAGAAAGATAAGATGGCTTATCTCACGTTTCGTGTTTCCTCTAGGGACCACTCTGCAAAGTGTCAGCGAGATTATCTGGTGAAGTCATTTATCATGGCAGGGATCCGGCAGCCACATGCACATTTCTTCTCGGGCCACACCCAGACCCCAGAGCAGTTCTAATCCCAGAGCCCCTTATCCCCGGTGGGGGCACTTTCCTAACCCCAGGCCACCCACAGGCCTCCCTCCTCCCCGAATGCTGCTGTTCAGGCAACTTCAGGAAGCATCTACACTTCCCCCCAAAGAGAGTTACTCACATTTTCCCAAATTAAACTTCTCACCTCAGTAATTTTTATTTTGAACCCTCTTTGGGCCCTGAACTGTGACTTCTAGTCTCTGCACATCACTTTCTATTTTCTATTTTAGTATAGACTGCAAATGTCAAGGTAATGATGTGTGACTTCTATTCTAGGGCACTATTGAAGATGCTAGAGAAGTGTGTCACCAGACGACCTTCTGAGTCCCCAGGAGAAACATACACATGGAGGGACTCCACATGGACCAGGCTGGCCTCCGTCGACAGGGGAGGGAAATAACGTCTGCTCTGATCCTGCTACGGACCGGGAGCTTTGCGGCCATTTACTTAGTCTGCCCCGCAGACCTGACATGGGGCGTTATCGTTTCCATTTTGCAGATGCGGTAACTGAGTCTGAAAGAGGTTAAGGGACTTGCTCAAGGTAGGGTTTGAGCCCAGGTGTGCTGCCTCTAAAATCTGCCCTGTCACCAGCGCATCATCCCAACTTAGCTTGGGAAACCAGCTAAGTTTCCCAAGCTTATTGTGGTAAGATCTTCCTGGGGCCCCGGGGCCCAAGTCACAGATTCACCTTGCCTGGCAGGAGCAGCTGGGAGGATGGGGCAGGCAGTGGGGAAGGTGGGGTGCGGGTGGCAGGGGCCGGCAGATTTTGCCCGACACCCTCTGCTCCTTTTGCTGATCAGTGTTTGGAGCAGCTGCTCCCCGGGACTCTCACTTTGGCCTCACATTTGCAAAGAAATTCAGGCTAACGGCAGGCAGGTCATGAGTTCTGAGCCTCGTATCAGGTCACCAATAAAAAGGTGACAGCTCCCCTCTGAATGAGATGTTCTGGGAGCCAAGAAGACAAAATAAATTCCCGAGATTTATTTTTTCCCATTTTGTCTCAGACAATTTTCTCTTCCCGCTGTGAAACCGCTGCTGAATAACCTTTCCTGAACCTCGCAGTTTGGGTAAGGAAGTGAGTTTCCCGCTGCCACAGCGACAGCCTCTCACCCACCCGGCTACGGAGTGGGGTGGACGCTCTCTGCAGCGGGGTCTGTGATGCCCGAGACGGTCCCACCAGCCAGTGCCCGGTTGCCTGTTGATACACCGGATGCCAGGGACGCACGTCAGAAACCCAGGCTTCCTTATGTGCTCGGCAGATGGCAGAGCCCGGTGGCCACACAGCCTGGGACCAGGCACTGACCATCCTTACGCAAAACGAAGCCTCCCTGGCAGGAAGCCTGTCTGGGATAGAGAGGAGAGTGATTCTCCACCTTTCCGCCAGGGCAGCTTCTCAGGGGGCCGCCTGTTCCCTCCTCACATTCCTTGACAAGATAAGAAAGCAAAATCCACTAATCCTTTTTGGGCATTGTGTGACATACAAAATATGTGCTCTGCATTGGCAAGAGTCTGAGAGAAAATATGTCAAATGCTCAAGAGTGATTGCTTGTGATTAATGAGATTTTGAGTAATTTTTATTCTTGATGTTGATTATGTTTTTTCTTTCTCTCTCTTTTTCCTAGTTTTCTCCAACCATCTTTGGGGAAATAATATATATTTTTTTTCTTAAAGTCTCTAAAGTGAACACAAAATACCATCCTATTAAAAAAAGAAAAATAGGCGGGACACGGTGGCTCATGTCTGTAACCCTAGCACTCTGCGAGGCCGAGGCAGAAGGATTGCTTAAGGCCAGGAGTTCGAGACCAGCCTGAGCACAAGCAAGACCTCCCCTCGTCTCTACAAAAAACTGGAAAAATTAGTCAGGCATGGTGGCATGCACCTGTGGTCCCAGCTGCTCGGGAGGCTGAGGCAGGAGGATTGCTGGAGCCCAGCAGTTTGAGGTTGCTGTGAGCTATGATGACGCCACGGCACTCTAGCCCAGGTGACAGAGTGAGACCCTGTCTCAAAACAAAACAAAAACCAAAAGAAAAACAGAAGTTAATTTTTTTTATAAATAAAACACAACAAAGAATAAGAAACGCAGGCAGTTCACCTCACATCCTCGGTGTGGAAAGGCAGGCAAAAGGAGATCTGGGCCAAGCTTTGGCTTTGCCAACAGGTGTCCCCTTGTTCAGTATCATGTTTTTAAGTGCCGTTTCTATGACTCTTAATTTTGATCTCCAGCTGGACCTCTTTCCTGAACTCAAGATTTGGATATACAACCGCCCATTCATCATCTCCATTTGGATGTCTAACAGATTCTTAAAATTAACATGTCTAAAACGGAACTCCCGATCATCCCTCCCCCTAAATCTGCTGCTCTCCAAGCTCTTCCCCTTCTCCAGTCGTGGCAGTGCCATCTTTCCAACTGCTCAGACCAAAACCCTGAGAGTCATTCTTGACTTATCACTTTCTCTCACATCCCACGTCCAATCTGTCTGTGCATCTGGCTGGCATGTATGTCATATCCTGTCATCTCACAAAATCTAATCACGTCTCTTCACCCCTACCGCTACTACTATGAACCACGCTCCACACTGGATTACCACAATCGCTTCCTGGTTTCCTCTATTGCATTTTAGCAGAATTTTTGTAAGATGGATCTTGTGATGTCTCTTTTCAGATTCCTCCGGAAGCTCCAGCTCATTCTGAATAAAAGGCAGACTTCCAATGGCCTCGAAGACCCTACACCGTGTGCTCCCTCCCAGCTCTCTCTGGCCGCATCTCCTACCATCTCTGTCCCCCTTGTCACCTTGTGCACTGCTGTGAGTAAATCAGGTACGCTCCAGCTTCAGGGCCTTTGCACTTGCTGTTCCCTCTGCCTGGCTGCTCTTCCCCCAGGTGTCGCAGAGCTACTACCTTACCCCCTCCAGATCTTCACACCAGTGGCCCCTTCCCAGTGAGGGCTTTGTGGTTCTAACTCCCTCCACCCAGTGCCAACTCCCCATCCCCCGCTTTCTTTCTCTGTATGCCTCTGTAGCGCTGATCACCATCCGATATTATTTACTTGACTTGCGTGTGTTGTTTATTGTCCCTCTCCCCCAGCTGGCTGTGAACTCCCCGAAGCAGGGATCGTGTGTCTTGTTGCTGCTGCATCCTCAGTGCCTGGGTCAGAGTAGGCAGCGGCACAGTGAAGGCACTTGTGGTAGGCAGAACAATGGTCCCCAGAGATGTCTGCACCCTAATCCTGAAACTCGTGACTATGTCACCTTACATGGCAAAAGGGACTTTGCAGATGTGATTAAAATAAGGATTTCGAGATGGGGAGATTATCCTGCATTCTTGGGGTGGACCTAACATAATCACGGCGATCCTGTATAAGAGGGAGGGTGGGAGGATCCGAGTGAGAGAAAGAGATGGGCGGGTGAAAGGAGAGGGCGTAGGGATGCCATTGTTGGAAGGGGCCAGGGGCAGGGAAAAGCAGGCAGGTAGCTGCAAAAAGCAGAGATAAATTCTCCCTTACTGCCTCGGGAAGGAATGTAGCCCTGCCACTCTGTCTCAGACCTCTGACTTCCGGAACGATAAGAATAAATTTATGTTGTATGTTATTTCAAGCCACTGAGTTTGTGGTCATTTGTTACTGCAGCAGCAGGGCACTAATACAGACTCATCTGTTGAAGAAATGAATGAATAGGCTGGGCTTCCATTCGCTTGTTTGTCAAATGAGAGGTTTGGATTCAGTTAATGATCTCTAATGCTGTATTTTAAACTACATTTTATTTGCTTCACTGAAGAATGAATGCATATACTTGGTAAAAAATTCAAATAGTCTGAAAACAGTGTATACTAAAAATAAGTTTCTCTTCTACCCCAAACCTGTGGTCCTTGGTCTCCCTCTGCACATGTGAACACCATACAGATTCTTGTGCATGCTCTCAGAGATTCTATGAGTACAGATAAAATGTCTCCCTTTTCTCACAAATGGCAGTATATTGCACACACTGCTTTGCTTATTGCTTTTGTGACTAAAAATATGATGTGAAAGATTGTTCTATATCAGCATACATAAGATGCAATCTATCTTTTCCATAACTGTGTAATATTCCATTCCTTGACATGGATACATCTCAGTCTGTTTAACCAATTCCCTAGGGATAGACAGGTTGCATCTAGTCTTTTGTTCTGCAACCTTAAATACACATTTTTGCACACATGCACTGTGTATCTGAAGGATGAACTCTTAGAAGTGGAATGCACGGTTGAGGGGTAGATGCACATTTTATTCTGATATTTCCAAATTCCCTTCCAAAGAGGATGTACCTACTCTTTACCAACAGTGCAGGAGTCTCTGTTTTCTCATGGCCTTACTAAAACTTTATTATTAAATTTTTTAATCTTTGTCAAGCTAATAGATGAAAAATGATGTTGTGTTCTTTTGCATGAGGATGACCATCTTTTTTGTGGCCATGAGCACCTCGTGTTTATATTAATATTTCTGTTGATTTTCTATTCATGATTTTGTTCATTTTTCTATGGGTTCCTTGACCCCTTCTTGAAATTGACTTAGAATTACTCTCTATCTTAGGGAAGTTAACCTCCTGACATTTATGATGCAAATATTTTCTAGTCTGCAGTTTGTCTGTTTTGCTTTGCTCATATTCGTCACCATGCAGAAAAATTTCAACTTCATTAAGTCCTTCAGTGACTTCCTTTGTGGCTTCTGGCTTTGTATATTGCTTAGAAAAGCGCTCTGCATTCCTGTATTATAAAATATTTTTGTATTCTGTTATGCTTTATTCTAATACTTTATAATATTATAATTTTTATCTTTTATGTTTAAACCTAGATTCATCTGGAATATATCAGGTACCGGGATCAAATGAGGGAGTCAGTTCTTTTTCCCCAAGATGGCAAACCAGCTGTCTCAATATCACCTGCTGAAGGATTCGTTGTTCCTGACTGGTGCCTTCTTTATCCAACAACACATTTTCAGAAGCATTTGTGTCTATTTCTGGACTGTTTTCTATTGAATTGATCTGCCTATTTGATCATGGGTCACTCCCCAGGTAATTCTATTAACTACTGTAGTCTTGATAGTGCATTTTAATACCTGCTAGGGTTTGTCTCTTCTCATTTCTCTTACTTTTCAGAAAATTTGTGGTTATTCTAGTATGTTTATTTTTGCATATGAATTTGAAAATCCCCTAAAAAAAAAGCCCCTGTGGGTATTTTTGTTGGGAGAACATTAGATTTCTAGGTTAGTTTATGCTGTGCTAACATATTTACAATGTCTAAATGTCCTTTTAAGTTGTTTTAAAATGCTGTTTTTATTATAGGCATAATACATACTCATTGTAAAAAACGCTCTGGCAACTCTATAATTTATGAGGCAGAGTATGAAAGTTCTGTTTCTTCTCTCCTAATCCTTCCCTAGAGGTAACCACTGTTAATAATGAGGTGTTCATCCTACAAGGTATTTTTAATAAGCACATTTGTAATCGTGAATACAAGTACATTTTAATATGCGTATATTTTATTATACAGCTATATCTAACTTCGGATCACACATAATGTTTCTAACCCACTTTTTTCATCAATCATACAACACATCAATAGTTATCCTCTTAAAGGTCAAATGATATGGGGAAATAGGAATGCTATAATTAATTTACCTTGTCCCCTCTTGGTGAATATTTTTGTTGTTTCCCGTTTTTCTTAATATAAATAATGCTGCAGTGAACAGCTTTGAGCATTATCTTTGCACCTTTGTGTAAATCTTTCAACCAGACAAATTCCTAGAAATAGGACCACTGGGTCAAAGTGTAGGGGCCCTTTCCATGATAAAGTGTTGTGATGTAGAAATGACCTCCCAATCAAGGGGACACATGTCAGAGAACGTGCCCCTCTCTAACACTTCCCTCCCCAAGCCCAAGTGGTGGCTGTCGCCATTTGTGTGGAATTCAGAAGCCTGGGGGGACGCTCAGTCTTGTTACAAATGCTTACAGGTCCAGGGGCTGGTTGAGTGAATGGAATTAACAAGCTCTGGGGCCATGGAGCTGGCACCGAAGTTGGGCATGGAAGCTGGGGGAGAGTCCCAGAGACAGATGGTGGAGGTGTTCCTGGTCTATTGCTCTGTAATTTGGAGTACATTTTCCCATACAAAGGTTATAATTAGTAATAGTGGGAGGTGACATTGAAGTATTAATATAGCATTAGGTCATGACTTCAGGGACTTTGCAGAATAAATGGGCTTTGACGGGTTGCTGGCCGAGGAATTGAACCACTGTAAACAATAATTCTGATAAGACAAAGCTTTCTGAGTCTGGACAACTCACTCAAAAATGAGTTTTGTAACCCTTTGTGAACCTGAGGCTGTGCATGGAAGACACCCTTCTAGCCTTCACAACCTTGCCCACTTCACTTCCCAGCCTCTCCTCCTTTCCCTCTAATGGTCCCCAAGTCTCCCAGACCCAGGTCTATGATCCCTAGAATGTCTCATGTGATTTACTTACATCCTTTTACTTGTCTTTTGCCAATTCTTTCTCCCCTTCCAAACCCTTCTCACGTTCCTTAAGCCCTTTACACAGCCCCAGCCCTCTCAGAGTTGGGTGGCTTCATCTCCTACATGATCGAAAGCATTAGACCTTTGGGCAAAAACTGCCCTAATTTCCAGCCTCCCACATTACCCCGATATAGTCATCTACCCAATCTCAAAGGATGCATACCCCAGTCAAGGCCAAGCTATGCCTTAGATAGAGCCCAGCCTATCTTCCTATCCGTCTGTTATCACCCCCTTCTATGTACACCTGGGCCACTGCACTGCACAATTCTGGGGGCACCATTCACATGTAATATGGTGTAAATGATGCCACTTGGAATTGACAATGGACAGTGCTGGCCTTAAAACCCTATTTCTCTACTGTCCCTTTTTCCCCAGTCTATCATATGAACAACAACAGCAGCAATCTCCCTTCCCTCTGTGTCCTCCTTTAACTAACACTCTTCTCTCTCCTCCCAGCCAAACTTCTTTTTTGTTTTTTTGGAGACAGAGTCTCACTCTTTTGCCTGGGCTAGAGTACCGTGGCGTCACTAGCTCACAGCAACCTCAAACTCCTGGGCTCAAGTGATCCTCCTGCCTCAGCCTCCTGAGTAGCTGGGACTACAGTCATGCGCCACCATGCCTGACTAATTTTTTCTATATATTTTTAGTTGTCCAGCTAATTTCTTTCTATTTTTTTAGTAGAGACGGAGTCTCGCTCTTGCTCAGGCTGGTCTCGAACTCCTGAGCTCAAGCAATCCTCCTGTCTCGGCCTCCCAGAGTGCTAGGATTATAGGCGTGAGCCACCGAGCCGGCTCCCAGCCAAACTTCTTAAAGAGTTATTTATGCTTGTCTCCACTTCCTCCCTTTCCTTGACTCTCCATTGTACTTGCAATTCATTCTTTCTTCCAATATATATTCATTACATACCTATTACATGCCAGGTACCATGCTAGATGCTCAGACTACTAAATAAATAAGGCCCCTCACACTCACAGAGCTTGCAGACTGCTGAGAAAGAGAAACAAGAATAATAACAAATCACATTTTAAAAGTACTTAGGTTCAGGCTGGTCACGGTGGCTCACACCTGTAATCCTAGCAATTTGGTATATGTGCTGCCAAAGCAAGCACTGTAATTCTAGCAATTTGTCAGTCTGAGGAGGGAGGATCACTTGAGGCCAGGAGTTTGAGACTAGCCTGAGCAAGAGCGAGACCCAGTTTCTACAAAAAATTAGCTGACTGTGGTGGCTCACACTTGTAGTCCCAGCTTCTTGGGAGGCTGAGGCAGGAGGATTGTTCAAGCCCAGGAGTTTGAGGTTGCAGTGAGCTATGATGACACCACTGCACTCTAGCCTGGGAGACAGAGCAAGACCTTGTGTCAGGAAAAAAAAAGTACATAATTTCAAATAGAGATAAGTTTTATCTCCAAATAAATGGAGGCACCATATAAGTTTCACATAAAACAAGAAAGCTGATCTGTTATCCCCATTACGTAACATATTTATTTGCAAAAGATACAGTCTGGAAATACCACTACATTTCCTTGGACTGGCTAAGAGTAGGAGTTCTCACCCTGTGGCAGGTCAATGGCGGTGACATTCGTAGGTGGCTGAAGCTTTTGATGTTCCTCAGCTCTCTTTGCTTCAACACCTACAGGGGAGCCTGTTGGGGTGCAAGCTTAGACCAGGAGTGGAGAGGGGAGAACATTCCAGTCATCCTGCCTAAGTCCTCTAGGTACAGTACAAGAATGAGTGGCTTGATTTCTGAGGCCCCCGTATGAAAACATGGGGGAAGGATCTTCCTGTCGAGCTCTAACTCTAGAAAACAGGTTGAGGGGAGTTGAGAAGTTCCAGACACAAGCATGGTGAAATGCAGAGTGAGCCATGAAGGCAGAGGAGTGGGGAGGCGAGTGGCTTCCTACGGGTCTCATTGTTTACGATGATGGACTGGTACCTGCCCCTGACAACGCCAAGGGTGACCCTGGCTCCCACACAGCTAATGTTCCAGAAGGTTTGGCCCAGGAGGGTGAGAAGAGCAGCCGCATGCAGATCTGGGCCCATTGTCTGCCATGGCTGGGGAGCCATTGAAAACTTTTTCAACCACAGCCTATTACAGAGTTGTAGAGTTGGAATTAAACTAGGGGTGGGACAGAGGAAAGAGCCTGTCCATTTTAGCTTCACAGACAGACAGATGTGGCTTTGCAGGCTGTCACTGCCACTTCCTAGCTGTGTGTCCTTAGGCAAGTTCCTTCTTGTCAAGATGCTTTGAGTTCCGTGTAACAGGATTCTCAAGTAGCCTGGCTTAGTTCCTGAAGACCTTTATGGCTCACGTAAGCAGCAGCCCAGAGGTAGGCAGCACCAGGTGTTTCAGTGGCTCGATGAGACCTTCACGGACCAAACTTCCTCATCCTTTTCTTCTTCCATTCTCAGGCACATCCCATCCCCACACCCATGGTTGCCATAAGACTGACAAAGACCCCGGCTTCCCCTCCTCTCCTGATAACATCCAAAGCATGAAGCAACAGGGACAGTGGCGTAACTGTCTCCTGCTCTTTTCTTACTCATAAAAAGACTCCCTGGAGCACCCCTGCAAACTTCTCCTTATGTCTCTCATGCCCACCTCGCTACCACCCATGGGCAAAGTGGAGTGTGGCTAGCAAAACTGGCTTCGCCTAATCTCGACTCACTGACTCACTGGGAGCTGGGCTCGTTGTCAACTCCCAGCGAAGCCAGGTGCTGTTAGCAAGGCAGCACAGAGGAGCGGCCTTGGGTAGGCAGCCAGCAGTGTCTGCCACACTCAGCCTCCCTGAGCCTCCATTACCTCAGCCCTTCAAAGAGGGGATAATAACCCCGGCCTCACTGGTTGGCATGAGGACTGAAGGAAATAACGGAAGCAGAGCACCTGGTTCAGACAGAGCACTCAGTAAAAGCCCACTCCCTTCTGTGAGTTAGAATCTAGACTTTTAGGACTAGCAGGAATGTCAGCTATTAGTCAGGCCAACCCCCTCTTTTTGTGCGTTGTAGAGCAAATGTGCATTAAAGCCAGACCCAGGAAAGAGATGACAGTGGCTTAGATGAGGGTGGTGAGAAAAAGTCAAGAGAGAGATACATGATGACAGTATCGCCGACTGGATGGGCTGATGATTGGGCCCATGCGAGTGAAAGAGCAGGGCCGAAGAGGACTCAGGGTTTTCAGGGGGTGCTGCGTGCTGAGATGGGAGATGCGGGCGGCGGGGCTAGAATGACTGTGGCTGAAATGGGAAGAAGGCAATCTGAAGTTTTCAAACAGTCTTGTTGTTTTCAAATTCTTCATTGTATAGGTTTGGGAATGATTTATACCATGTAGAATAATGGGCAATTTCTAAATCCGTGGAAAAATAAGATGTCTAGAGATTTGCATACAATTTAGCTACCTACAAATTTCTCAGGATTCTGTTATCTAATGTTGACTTCTAATCAATTCACAAAGTCAAATTAATGCTTAAAAATAGTCTCTGCTTTGTGAAGTCAACATGCCCTCTCCTTGACCCACTCCATTTGGGTGGCAGAAACAAAAGATGAAAAAACCGTCATTGGTTTTCCTGTGGACCATGGAGGCTTCCAGGCACTGTCTCTAAGAGATGAAGATAACCGTTGCTCTATATAAAGTGGTAGTTTTTCTTAATGTAGGAGACACCAAGGGCAGGGGCTTGCATGCAATATGGGGAGGTTGGTTTTGCTTATCCCCTCCAGAACACACCTTCAAATACTTGCTCACTGATTCTTCAGTAGCCAGGCCAGATGTGGTCCTCATCAGATGGAACGGATGCACTCTCTGGGTGCTGGCCAGACACCAGTCACCAAGGGTGACTGTGGTACAGTGTATCCATTCACTCTTGTCTTGGAGTGGTGTCGTGGATGGGGATCATGGGAGCCAAGGAAACTATAGATCAGAGAAAGAACTAAGAATCCTTAATAATCACTTAGATCAATGGTTCTCAGCCTTGGCTATACACTGACATCACCTGGGTATCTTCCAGTGCTGCTGATGGCTGACTACCACCCAGAGGTTCTGATGAGATTAGACTGGGATGTGGCCAGGACATCAGCAATTTTTAAAATCTCCTCCCCAGAGAGTCTAATGTGCAGCCAGGGTTGACTTTGTCCCTCTCACTTTGTTCTGCTCTCCCTGTACAAATAAGCTGATTGAGTCCCAGAATCTTGAATAAGGCCACATGGCTAGTTAAGTGGGATATGAGGATTCAGACTCAGGTTTCACAAATCTTCTAACGATGGTTTTAAGAAGAGGTGGATATAGTCGGAGAGAAAAGAGAGGATGACCGATTTAGAGGGATTGGTGGGAACACTTGTGAACTCCATGCATTCTAAATAATTTCTGTGGTTCATGTAAGAGTTGTGGTTAGGTCATTTCAAAATGTTTCCTGGTAGGAGGGTCTGGCTTGGGAACTCTAGACACCAGCCCTGCTCACACTTTCTCTTCCACAGTCACCACCCTCTCTCTTGAGAGTGGTGCTCACCATTCCGGGCAAACAGAATTAAATGTGAAAGGACAGAGAGCACAGAGAAAGCTGGACATTCCCTGCAGGAAGGATTTTTTTT
>NW_012148952.1:6271722-6316965 GCF_000956105.1 Propithecus coquereli
AGTAGTTCCTCCCCTTTAATTTTTTTTGAAGAGTGAGTAGAATTTGTATTAGTTATTTTCTAAATGTTTGGTAGAATTCAGGAGAGAAGTCATCAGGTCCTAGGCCTTTCTTTCATGGGAGACTTTTTATTATGGCTTTGATCTCATTACTCATTATTGTTATGTAGGTGTTTTCTGTTTTTTCATGATAGTTTGTATGTGTTCAGGAATTTATCCATTTCTAGGTTTTCCAATTTGTTGGTGTATAGTTGTTCATAATAGTTGTAATGATTCTTTGTATTTTTGTGCTTTCAGTTGTTATGTCTTCTTTTTGGTCTCTGATTTTATTTATTTGAATCATCTCTCCTTTTTTCTTAGTCTAGCTAAATGTTTGTCAATTTTTTTATCTTTTCAAAAAAACTAACTTTTCATTTTGTTGATCATCTGTATTGTGTTTAAGTCTCCATTTCATTTATTTTTGTTCTGATCTTTATTATTTCTTTCCTTCTACTACTTTTGGGTGTGATTTGTTCTTGCTCTTCTAATTCCTTGAGGTGTATCATTAGTTTGTTTATTCAAAGTCTTTCTACTTTTTTTGGTATAGGTGCATATTGGCATAAACTTTCCTCTTAGTATTGCTTTTTCTGTAACCCATAGGTTTTGGTATGTTGTATTTTCATTTTCATTGGTTTCAAGAAATTTTAAAATTTCCTTCTTAATTTCTTCATTGACCCATTGGTCATTCAGGAATATGTTGTTTAATTTTCATGTGTTTGCGTATTTTCTGAAGTTCTTCTTGTTATTAATTTCTAGTTTTATTCCATTGGGGTCAAAAAGATACTGAAATAATTTCTACATTTTTTCTTTTTTCAGAGATAGGGTCTCTCTGTCTGTCACCTAGGCTGGAGTGCAGAGGTGTGGTCATAGCTCACTGCAGCCTCAAACTCCTGGGTTCAAGCAATCCTCCCACCTCAGCTTCTTGAGTAGTTAAAACTCCAGGTGTATGCCTCCACGTCCAGTTAATTTTTAAAAATTTTTTATAGAGATGGGATCTTGCTTTGTTGCCCAAGCTGGTCTTGAACTCCTGGCCTCAAGCAATCCTCCTACCTTGGCATCCCAAAGTGCTGGGATTATAGGCGTTAGCCATTGTGACTGGTCATAATTTCTACTTTTTTGAATTTGTTGAGTGGCCTAAGAGATGATATCTTGAAGAATGTTTCATGTACTGATGAAAAAAAATACGTATTCTGCAATTGGGTGAAATGTTCTGTAAATGTCAGTTAGGCCTATTTGGCCTAGTGTGTAGTTTAACTCTGATGTTTCTTTGTTGATTTTCTGTCTGGATGACCTGTCCATTACTGAGAGTGGGGTGTTAAGTTCCCTACTATTATTGTATTGCAGTCTTTATCTCCCTTTAGGTCTATTAATATTTGCTTTATATACTCCAGTGTTGGGTGCATAGATATTTATAATTGTTATATCCTCTTGCAGAATTGAGCCCTTTATCATTACATAGTGACCTTCTTTGTCTCTTTTTACAGTCTTTGATTTGTAGTCTATTTTATCTGATATAAATATAGCTACTCCTGGTCTTTTTTGGATTCTAGTTGCATGGATATCTTTTTCCACACCTTCACTTTCAGTCTATTTATGTCTTTATAGGTAAAGTGTGTTTCTTATAAGCAGCATATAGTTAGGCCTCATTTCTTTATTCATTCAGCCACTCTGTGCCTTTTAAGTGGAGAATTGAGTCCATTTATATTATGTTATTCTTGAGAAGGAAGGACTTACTACTGCCATTCTGTTACTTGTTTTCTGGTTGTTTTATAACTCCTCTTTTCCTTTCTTACTTTCTTACAGTCTTTGTGGCTAAGCAATTCTCTCTGATAGTATGCTTTCATTCATTTCTTTTTATTTTTAGTGAATCTATTGTAGGTTTTTGCATTGTGGTTACCATGAGGCTTACAACATCTTATAGATATAACAAGCTATTTTAAAGAGATGACAACTTATCTTAGATTACAAAGAAAAGAATAGAAACACACAGAGAAAATATGACAAAACCCCTTATACTTTAACCGCATACTCCCCACATATGTTATCTCAATTTACATATTTTTATATTCACTGTCTCTTAACACTGTGGTCCCCAACCCCCAGGCTGCAGCCCATTACTGGTCCATGGCCTGTTAGGAAGCAGGCTGCACATTGCTGCCTGAGCTCCACACCACACCCCCTGCCCCATGATGCTGCCCCCCCATTTCCAGTCCATGGAAAAATTGTCTCCCATGAAACTGACCCCTGGTGCCAAAAAGGTTGGGGACCACTGTCTTAACAGGTTGTTGTAGCTATTATTGTTTTTGATAGATTTATCTTTTGAGCTTCATACTAAAGTTATGAGTGGATTGCATACCACAATTACAGTGTTAGAGGATTCTGGGCTTGTCTGTGTACTTAATTTTCCCAGGGGTTCTTATACTTTCAAATGTTTTCTTTTTGCACATTAGTTTTTTTCTTTCAGATTGAGGAACTCCCTTTAGTATTTCTGGTAAGATGGGTCTGGTGGTAGTGATTTCTCTCAGCATTTGTTTGTCTGGGGGACTTTATCTTACCTTCATATTTGAAGGATAGCTTTGCTGGATACAGTATTCTTGACTTGAAGTTTTTTTTCTTTCAGCACTGTGAAAATATCATCCCACTCCCTTCTGGCCTGTGTGATTTCTGTTGAGAAGTCTGTTGCCAGATGAATTAGAGCTCATTTACATGATATTTGCTTCTTTTCTCTTGCTGCTTTTAGGATTCTCTCTTTGTCCTTGACCTTTGAGAGTTTGAATATTATATACCTTTAGGTAGTCTTAGTTAGGTCCAATCTATTTGGTGTTTTCTGACCTTCCTGTACCTACATATTTATCTCTTTCTCAAGTTTTGGAAAATTTTCTATTATTATTTCACTGAGTGAGCTTTCTACCCCTTGCTCTTGCTCAATTCCCTCTTGAACACCAATAATTCTTAGATTTGGTCTTTTGAATTTGATTTTCTGTATCTTATAGATGATCTTTATTCCTTTTCATTTTTTTTCTTTTTTCTTTTCTGTGCATTTTCAAACAACCTGCCTTCAAACACAGTGATTCTTTCCTCTGCTTGATTCATTCTGCTGCTGACAGCCTCTAATGAATTTTTCAGTTCAGCAAATGTATTTCTCAGTTGCAAGATTTCTCTTTGATTTTTTAAAAATTTCAACCTCTTTGTTGTTACTTGATAAATTTCTGAATTTCTTTTCTGTGTTATCTTGGAGATCACCAACTTTCCTTAAAACTGCTTTTTTGAATTCTTGGTCAGAGAGTTCACATACTGCCATCTCTTCATGGTCAGTCACTGGTTCCCTGCTTTGTCTGTTTGAGAAAGTCATCATTCCCTGTTTGCTGTTGTTTCTTATGGAAGTACATCTATGTGTTTGCACTGAAGGATTAGTTATTTATTTCAGTCTTCTCTACCTGGCTTGTTTTGGTTTTTATTGGGTATTTTTGCGTAGAGATTCTTTGTAATGTATCCGTTGATTTTCTTTCTTTCTCTTCCCCACCACTAGTTCATTGTCTCCTTTTTGGCATTAGATGATGCCTTAAACCAAAGTTTGCCTTGGTTGTAGTAAACAATGAGAGTACTGCCTGTCCCAAGTAGGAGAGATTCCCAAGGGGATATCTTAGTAGAGTGGAAGACTGGCTAGGGGTTCATGTCCAGGGGACCTGTGGGATGAATCTCCTATAGTGTGGTGCTGTTGAACAACCACTTTGATTTGGCATCTCCTTTGGCAGAGTTATAGAACAGAGTTTCCAGAGCTGGGGATGGTAGTCCTGCCTCCTCATATCGTCTCTGGCTGTCCTCTGGGATATTTCTCCCTTCAGGCATTCCCTGTGCTTCCCATGGGTGGAGGCAGGGACAGGTTTCCTGCCAGTGAACCCAAGATGGTGGAGAAGCTGGTTGTCCACCTCAATCTTACTTTTTCCAATGTAGAAACTGCGAGTTAGGGGGTAATTTTCCCTGTGCTTGGTTCCAGGCAGACTTGGAGGAGAGGCATTGCAGATATGGAAGTCCACTTTTTACCATCTGCTGAGAGGTTTTTCACTTCTCTGTGGCCCTGGGAAGTGTCTCCTTTTCATATTTCAGTTCTGGGATATTACTGGTGATAATCTTGCCAGTGTATATTTGCTTTTTGTTTTCTGTTGTGGGGAGTAAAGCCAACTTGCTTCTATGCCACCATCTTGGAAGTGAAGGAGGGACTTTTGATGTTCGCTTTCTCGGGGGCAAAGCGCTGTGAATGGGAACAGGACACCTACACTCTTGACACTGAAAATGGACAGTAAGCAAGTTTATAGGAATTGATTTTTTAAAATCATGCATTTTAACACTTTTAAAATAATGCCTGTAGCAGATTAGTTTACAGATCTTGCGGTGCTTCTGAATTACTTGAGGAAATTTGTAAAAATGCAGATTACAGTAACAAACCCTAGCAATTCTGACTCAGGAGAACCAGAGCCCAGGGATCTGCACTTGTAAAAAACACCCCCTCAACACACACACACACACAAACACACATACACACACACCCCTGTCCATCCCTCCACCCACATATAAGCCAGAGCTCTCAGTAATGGGTGACAGGGAACCTTCAGAATTTAACCACAAATCCTGCCCTTTCCAGGGAAAAATATAACCACAACTGTCACCACTATTATTACCAAAATTCCTCTCTATTCTCCTTCCTCACTAGGCATTCAATCCATTCACAAGTCTGGTCAACTCAGCTAGCACAATGTAATCAGAATCCCATCAGTTCTCATTCTCTTTACTGCTACCATGTTGGTTTAAACCATCACCTTCACCTTAGAGCACTTAGATTAGCTCCATTATCCTGTAAGTTACCCTAAATTTTCTAAACAGCTAGAATGAGGTATATATTGTCTGAATAAATTTCACCCATTGTAAGTGCACATTCAATTGTCTTTAGTAAATTTATAGAGTTGTGCAACTTTCACCACAATCTAGTTTTAGAACATTTCCATGTCCCGCAAACAGGACTGACCCCTGTTTACGGTCAATCCCAGCTCCCGCCCCTATTAAATTTTGTTTCTGCCTCTATAGATTTGCCTTTTCTGGAAATTTCACATCAATGGACTCACACTATTATGGTTGTTTATGTCTTATTTCTTTCACTTGACAAAATGTTTTTGAGATTCATCTATATTGTAACATATATCAGTAGTTTGTTTCTTTTTATTGCTCAATAGCATTCCTTTGTATGGATACACCAAATTTTGATTATTTATTCACTCATTGATAAACATTTTTATTATTTCCAGTTTTTGGTTATCATGAATAGTACTGCTATGAACATTTGCATACAAGGTATTTGTGTGGACATATATTTTCATTTCTTTTGGATAAATATCTAGGAGTAAAATTGCTGGGTCATATGTTCAGTACATGCTTAATTTTTAAAGAAACTGCCAAAATATTTTCCAGAGTGGTTTTACTATTTTATTTTCCCATCAGTGATGTATGAGAGTCCCAGTTTCTCCACATCCTTATCAGCACTTGATATAGTCACTCTTTTTGACAATAGTAGGAGATGGGTAGTAGTGTCCCATTTTGGTTTTAATTTGCATTTCTCTAATCACCAATGATGTTAAGGATCTTTTTCACATGCTTGTTAACTATTAGAATATTTTCTTTGGTGAAATATCTATTCAAATTCTTTGCCAATTTAAAAATTTGATTGTTTACATTACTACTGAATTTATTAATTCCAGTAGTTTGTGTTTTTTGTTTTCATTTTGATAGATTCCTTGGGATTTTTTTGCATACAGATTACTGTCATTTGTAAATAAAAACAATTTTACTTCTTCTTTTCCAATCTATATGTGTTTTATTTCTTTTTGTTGCTTTATTGCAGTGATTAGAGCTTCTAGTACCAGATTGATTAGGAGTGATGAGAGATGACACCTTGCCTTGTTCCCAATCTTGAGGAGAATCAATAGTGTTTCATATTAAATATGAAGTAAGCTGTAGGTTCTTCATAGATACCCTTTAGCAGATTGAGGAAGTTCCCTTCTTTTCCTATTTTGTTGAGAGATTTTTATCATGAAGGGGTGTTGGATTTTTTTCAAATGCATTATTTTAAAAAAAGTGTTAGAACTTGAGTAGGCTTTATATTGGAATTAGACTGTGGGTGGACCTGAGAGAGGGAAGGTCTGCAATGCTGCAGCTGGAGGATCAGAGGAAAAGTCCCTAATGACATGTGCCTGAAACAAAGGAAAAGTGGGGCTCACCGAACACTGTGCTCTGCTGTGGGCTTGTGGTGAGCACCGAGAAGCTACCACATCTCTGCCATGGCCTCCCAGCTGTAATAGGTTTCACTTCATTTTTTTAAAAATTGTGGTAAAATGCACATAACATGAAGTTTACCACCTTAACCCTTTTTAAGTGTGCAATTCAGTAGTATTAAGTAATTTCACATTGTTTTGCTACCGTTACCACCGTCATCCATCTCCTGAACTCTTTTCATCTTGCAAAATCAGAACTTTGTATCCATTAAATACTAACTGTCCATTCCCTGCTTCCTCTAGTGCCTGGCACCCGCCATTCTTCTTTCTGTTCCCAGGAGTTTGACCACTCTCAGTGCCTTGTATAAGTGGAATCACACAGTATCTGTCCTTTTGTGTCTGGCTTTTTTCACTTAGTCTAATGTCCTCAAGGTTCATCCATATTGTGGCATGTGTCAGAATTTCCTTCCTTTTAAAGGTGGAATAATATTCCACTGTAGGTATAGACTACATTTTGTTTCTCCATTCATCCCTTAAGGGATGCTTGGGTTACTTCCAACTTTAGGCTATTGTGAATAATGCTCCTACAAATGGGGTGTACAAATATCTGTTCAAGTTTCTGCTTTCAATTCTTTTGGGTATATACCCAGATGTGGAACTGCTGGATCATATGGTAATTCTATTTTTAATTTTTGAGGAACTGCCATACTGTTTTCCATAGCAACTGTGCCATTTTACATTCCCATGTCAAGTGTATTTTTTGCATCTATTGAAATGAACATGTGGGGGTTTATCCTTTATTCTATTAATATGGTACAGTAGCTTAATTGATTTTCTGGTGTTACTAAGCTTACATTCCTGGGATAAATCTCACTGGGTCATGGTGCGTACTACTTTGTACATGTTGCTGGATTGAGGTTGCTAATATTTTTTAAGGATTTTTGCATCCATGTTCAAGGGGGATATTAATTAGTCTTTAGTTTTTTTCCTTGTGCTATCTCTCTGGCTTTGTTGTTAGGAAAATACAAGCCTCATACAATGAATTGGGAAGTGTTCCCACATGTTCAAGTTTCTGAAAGATATGTAGGATGATATTATTGCTTCCTTAAATGTTGGATGAAATTACCCAGGTGAATTTTAAGAGCCTATTTCAAATTATGTTTCTTTTTAGCTTAAAATTCTTCTGTTGCTTTCTAGCCCATTTAAATTAAGATCCTATAAAACTAAACGGTCTCTTCCATCCCCCGTTTTACACTCATCTCTCCCGCATCCGCTACCCTCTCCCACCATAGTCAGCCACCCTGGGCTTTTGTGTGTCCCTCAAACATACTGAGGTTGTTTCCACCATGCCAAACTTGTTTTCACTTTGGGGCCTTTGCACTCCCTCTGAAATGACTTTCCCAGGTCATTTTCTCACTGGGGCACATCTGGGTTTTCAGATCTCACCTGAACTCACCTCCTCAGAGGGGCCTTTCTAGGACAGAGGCCAGACTCTAGGATTTATTCCGTTACCCTCTATCTCATCACCCTATTTTACTTCTCTGCGTAACAATCATATCCTGGAGTTTTTCTCGTTTATTTATTAACTATCTCTCCTTGTTTGAATGTAAGTTTCTCATGACCAGGAACTTCATGTTTTTTTCTTGCCAGTGTCATCCCACTGCCAGGAAGAGTGTGGACGTGTAGCAGACGATCAAGAAATATTGGTTGAACAAATGAACAGCAATAGCAACAATAATAGCTGCTTTTTCGGAGCAGGCATGGATTTAAATGCACTGCTTTGAGACCACGTACTGTTTAAGTGTTTACAAATACCATTTAATTTAGTTCCCTAATGTAACTCAAAATGCAGATACTATTTTCCCCTGTTAACCAAGAAGGAAATGGGGCTCAGAGAGGCTAAGTCGCAGGTTCATGGCCACACAGCCGTTAGGGTGCAGAGTAGGGCAGACCCCAGGTTTGTCTGACATCAGAGCCCAGCCAATCTGTACCTTGACATAAATCCCATCCTCTTTGGTTACAGGCAGGAAACGTTGGTCCCCTAAATTAAAGGTGGTGACTTCAGGCTGGCAGATCTTTGCAGTAGCCCAGGATGAGGCCCCTTTGTTCCCAGGGGTGACCCATGGGAGCACGAGGAACAGCCACACGATGAAGCCCTGCTGCCCCGACACTGTCCTGATGAATAACGGACGTCTTCAGAGGCTGAGTTTTCACATCCTCTTTTTGAAAATGGATCTGCTCCCTTAAACACAGTTGGCTTCATCTTTTACATAATGCAAATTCCTATTCCTGTCTTTTGTGAAACCGGCGTCCTCATGACCTCCACGTGTGGTCAGCTAAGGTGCTGGCTACTTTAGGCAGTCGGACCACGGAAGCTAATAATAACCCGGCTCACTCGAGTGCTTCCTCTGCTCCAAGCGCCGCACCTAGAGCACCACGGGATGGTCTCATGTCATCCTCGTGGAGCCCCAAGATGTAGCTCTGCTGATTAGCCCATTTTATGGATTAGAACCCCGAGGTTCGAAAGGGTTAAATTAGGCACCCCCACATCACGTGACTAGTCCATGGCAGGGCCAGCACATGGTATAAACGTGGGTCTGTCTAGACTCCTCCTGGCTGTGCCGCATCTGGCTGAAAATCGTGCATTAGGTGACGCTTGCTATTACTTCTGCGCAGCAGGGATAAGCTGGAAATGATGATGGCGACAACCCCTAGCACTGTGATAGGCGCTGGAAATACATTATCTGGCAATAGCCCCGGGAGGGGTGCTGTTGGGGCCCCTCCCAGATCCACTCCAACCCCCACCCCCGCCCTAAGGCTTGGCTGCTCACACCCCACAGCTGCTTCCTTCTGAGCTCTCAGCTAACAGGAGCCGCCTTACCTGCAAATGCCTGCTTCCCCTCTGGGGGCCGCCCCAGCCAATGACTGACAGAGACAGGGTACGAAAGACCGGTGCCACCTCTTAAGGTCGCATAACTCTATGGTGCCTTCCGTGCTACACAGCTCCCTGCAGGATCAGGCTGTCGTTAGAATTCAGCCAAACCTGCTTTTTTCTTGCCTTCTTCCTCTGTCCTATCCTGCTTCCCTCGTTCCCCTTCCCTGAGATCACTTGCGTGAAGAATCTCTGTCTTGGGTGCTGCTTCTGTGGAACCCCAGACGAGCCCTCTGAATCCAGAGCGACCATCTGTCTCTCATGGGGAGAGGGAGCATGCTGCAGAGGTGGCCGTCCCCACTCGGGCACTGCCTCTCGCTCCTGGAGGTGCGCCATGGCTCTGGGCTCCCTGCCTGTGTTGGGAACATTCACCCCCAGCGCCCCTCGTCGAAACCACTGCCTCCCAGGATCAGTGGAGTAATTGCATGGGTGTACCCCTCCGGGCTCAGCCTTTCTTATTTTCACTCTTTCCCTGGCTTCTGCCTCCTCGTGGTCTGCCGCCAGCTCCATGAACCACGGCTGTGGAACACTTGCAGGGAGGCTGAGGCCGAGGTAGCCGTGGGTTTTGGTTGTCCGGCATGATTTTCCTCCTTTCCTTTCTACTGGTAGCTCACTCTACACCCCAACTTCGGTCACAGTGTGGGCACATGACCCAGGCTGGACCAGGGCACCATCCCTTGCCTGTTATAGAGATTGGCTCAGAAATGGATGCATTGCAGGAGGACAGGGACCTGGACCCAGCTCTTCCCCATCTTGCTTTCAATTTTCAGGCAGAAACTACATCCTGTGATAAGGAGGAAATATGTGGAACACTCCAGGCTATGTCCTCGTTCCTTCTAGGACAGGATGTCCTGCAATGCTTGTGCTCAGTGACCCCAGTGGCACCCAGGGTATGCAAATCCAGGGTGTACAAACCCAGGGTATACAAACCCAGGGTGTACAAACCGTTTCCGGGGTCCCTGAGCTGCAGGGCGACGTGGGGCAAGTGCGGGAGAGACTCTGCCTGAGCCCAGGGTTACTGCTCGCTCGCCGTGGACCCTCCCTCAGTTTCTGTCCATCCCTGCTGCCTAGCAGTGGGTAAGAAAGTTTCTTTTCCTGACTTGTGCAGCGTTCTGTCTCACTGGATTGCACCTAAAAAAAGCAAGTGCTGAAGGAGTGGGGCTCCTTTCCCCTCGCAGCTGTCCTAAGGTGTTGGGACTGCAGCCGGTCTTCGTTGAGCCCCCGACAGGGTGAGAACCCTTGCAGAACAATGGGTTTGTGCAAAACCTCTTGCCAGGGACCTTGGCACACATGACCAAGCCAGGACAATTAACGCCCTTGTTTGGGACTACTTTGTAGAAACTGAGGGAAAAGACAGCCTCCTGCCTCTGAGGTGCTGGATGGATTCAGATCTGGGGCTGTCAGTGGCCACCTTCCTGCCGCAGGAAAAAGCCCGTCTGCAGAGATAGAGAGCGCGCCAACGCCCAGGGAGCAACAGCACAAGAGGTGGAGACAGCAAACAGTGGTCTTGACAACAGTAGGCTTTTCACTGATTTCTGTTGCATCTTGAGGTTTCCCTGGACTGGCTGGGCGGGCTCCTTGTAACCACAAAGATCCTTATCAGAGGACAGCAGGAGCATGGGAATCCCAGAGAAGAAGGGGACATGGTGCTGAAAGCGGAGACCAGAGCAGCACAGCCAGGGGCCACAGAGCGACTGCCACCTTAGAAGCTGCAGGACACAAGGAAATGACTCTCTTCTGGAGTCTCCAGAGGGAACCAGCCCTGCCGACATCCCATAAGGTGATTTTAGTCCCATAAGACTCATTTCGGACTTCTGACTCCCAGAGTAGCAGGAGAATAAATGCGTGTTGTTTCAAGCCTCCGAGTTTGTGGACATTTGTTCTGACAGCAGTGGGAAACTCATATTAATACACCCCGCTGTGCCTCCACTGCCTCCCCTGACCTCTGAGCCCCGTCTCTCCCTTTCTCATATTTGCCTTCTACAGCTGTTCTCTCGGCTTTCTTTTTGGCCACGTAGAATAGGTATCTGTCAATTGGCTTTTTCAGACATTAAGAAATCAAGATCCAGTGAGGTCTCACAGGGACACGCAGCCATGGCTGAGTGAACTAGAACCCAGTCACATCTCTTCATTTCCATGAGATTAAAAAGTCATAGACAAGGCCTTTCCTGCTTACATTTTGTTTGGTTATAGAGCAATTTGAGCTCATTTCAATGGCGTTGGCATCATGAGATGAGAGCTCAAGGTCAGACTCAGGGAGGACGTGCAAGACGGAGTTGAGGTGATGAGCACCTCATCCAACAGGCTGTGGCGAAGTATTAATAGAACCAATTTCCAAGTTTATAAACAGCTACAAAGCTTCACGGCCTCCTAAGGTGGTGCGACTGAGGATGACTATTTTAGAGTTAAAGTACTATCTGGACATTTTCCCCCAGTTGTTAAGGGGCTTTTCATCTGAAGATCTTGATATGCATTTCTGCCTAATGAGCACTTACAATTTTCACTCTCTGCGTGAGAAAAGGGGAGAAAACATCACAGAGGACAGGGAAGAACAAAAATTTCTCCCCTATGTATAGGCCCCTTGGAGAACTGTGTTCTAAAAGCCTGCACAGTAGTGAGAAGGGCTACACTGAGTTCTTTGATAGGGAGATTGTTGATTCACCCTTTCATTAAACCAAGAAATGTTTTTCTACTTTAAAAATGTTATACCAGGCACTGTTCTAGCCACTTGGGATACATTCGTGAATGAAAGTGGCAAGCCCCCTTGTCCATGTGGCCCGCACATTCTAAAGCTAAATGATGGAGCGTGGTATTACGGACAGGTCGTTTGGGTACTGCCTGGCCAATGGTGGAATCGCTGCCCGCTATAGAACTAGGGGCTATAGAGTTAGGGGCTCATTCCTGGAAACCAAGTCACGTTGTCAGCTTGAGTCTCCAGTAACCATTCCTCCTTCCTCACTATATTGTAAATTTATTTAAAAATTTTCTCTGTATTATGATATTTTGACATCTTAAGAAAACCTTTCTGGCTGGGGAGAGACTGCCTCTCTAGGTGCTAACCAATTCTTAGAGATAACAAAGGGCCCAGCCTGGAGTGTGCCTTTGATATGCAAACTAAGCAACCTAGAGCCATAATGCCTCTCTCTGGCCCAGACACCCCAGGAGACAATATTCCTCTGCCTTAATCATCCCAGGGCCAGATGCCAGGGAACTAGGGACCAACCCTAAAGCCCACAGCCCACAGAAATTATTCAAACTAGCCCATCCTAAACTGTTTGCCCTGCCCTGCCTTGCTTTTCCCACGGAAATCCCAGTAAAGGCTCTGGCCCAAACCTTGCCCTCGCCGGTCTTCTGCCTCCGGCCCACCCTGGGATCTTCCCCACATGGCCCTGCGTGGCGTGCTGAACACAAAACAGCCACCCACCCAGACTCATCTCCTTTCAGTGGATGAGCACGTGGCCCAGCAGGGAGGGCTGGAGCTTGTGGAGCCAGATTCTGTGGTCCCAGTTTGGGCTTGGTCACTGCCTCGCTGTGCGACCTCAGGAAAGTCAATTTCAACCTCTCAGAGCCTCAGAGTTCTCAGATGTGAGCTAGAGGTGACAGTCGTTATTTTGTATTGCTGCTGTGAGGGTTAAAGAATGGACAGCGCCTGGCCCAGAGCAGCTATGAGCCTCTCACCTGCTTTCCCCCCAATTATGGCTGGACGAGCTCTGGCTTAACAGTTACTCTGGGATTTAAGTAGACGTGGAACATGGTGGTAAGGAACGCTAGAACTGAGGAAGACAAGCCCATTTGTGGATGGTAACCAGGTAGCAGGTGTCGGGCAATGGGCACCGCTGGGAGAGGGCAAGGCATTCACTGGTTCATTCATTCACTCAACAAACGTTCACCAATCTGTGTACATGCCAGGCACTGTGTTAGGATCGGGGAGGCTGAGAATTAAGATGGGCACAGTCAGCAGAAGGGGGCCAGCGGGAAGCAAGTACAATACGGTGTGATACGTGCTCAGAAAGAGGGGTGCACTGTTGGGCTTCTGGAAAGGGAGGGGGGCCCATCTCCTAGCCTGGGCCTGGGAAGGGTGTCAGGGAAGGTTTCCCAGACCATGTCAGCACTGAATGGAAGGCATTAGCCAGGCGGAAGAGCATTCCAGGCAGGTGGGGAAACAAGGGTGAAGGCTTGGCGATTTGGGGGAACCAGAACATGAGTGTGGCTAGAGCTTCGGGGTCAAAGGGAGAGGTATAAAGCTGCAGAGGCCTTCGGAGGCCAGATGGGGACGGCTTTAGATGCCAGGCCAGGAAGCTTGCGAACATTAGCCTGATATAATGAGGAGCTATTGGTGGATTTTTAGCAGAGAAAAGACATGACGAACTCGTGTTTTAGCAATGTTACCCTGGTTGCCTGGTGGAGAGTGAGCGGGGTGGAGAGGGCTGTGAGGCAGGTGCAGAGCCAGGAGGAGGCTCTCGCTCTGCTCAGGTGAGAGGTGGTGATGGCTGCTCTGGGAACCTGACGAGGGGGCTGGGTCAGTTGTTCTCACCTGGCTGCATGTAGGAATCACCTGGACAAATTAAAAAAAAATGGTGCTCAGGTCCTGCGCCAGGTTAATTAATCCAGAATATCTAGTGTGGGCCTGGGTGTGGGTGTGTTAAAGAGCTCCCCAGGTGACTCTGAGGTGCTATCAAGGTGGAAGACTAGTAGATTAGAAAGACAGGAAATAAGAAATATCTGGAAGTATTTGTTAAGAGTGCAGATTCCCTAGCCCCATCACTGAACTAGTGAATCTGCATCTCTGGAGCCCCGGGCTGGGAATCTGAATTCACAAAGCAGTGATTCTTAAGCTCCCCAGGATCAGAAATCCATTGATCTACAGGCACAGAATAAGGCAGGTAACCACCAACTGTAAGCAGACAGGCGGCCAGAACCTAGGAGGAGCAGAACTGGAGGGACCATCCACCAGAGCCCAGGAGGACACAGGGAGAAGGGCCCCAGAGCCACCCACATGGGGGTGGAAGGCCAAGGAGGCTGCATCTGGACCATTCTGGAGTTGCCATAGCATGCTTGGGTTTGGGCACTGGATTAGTCCACTGGAACTACATAGCAAAGTACCACAGTCTGGTAGGGCTTAAAAAACAGGAATTTATTTTCTCTCAGTTCTGGAGGCTCAAAGTCCAAGATCAAGGTGTCAGCAGGGTTGGTTCCTTCTGAGGACTCCCCTCTTGGCTTGTGGATGGCTGTCATATGGTCTTCCCTCTGTGTGGTCTGTGTCCCAATCTCTTCCTCTTACGAAGACACCAGTCACATTAGACTAGGGCCCACCCTAGTGACCCCATTTCCTCCTTAAAGACTTTGTCTCCAAATACAGTCACATTCTGACGTCCTGGGGGTTAAGGCTTCAACATATGAATTTTGGGGGACACAATTTATCCTGTGACAGACATCTCAGAGCTGGAAAGGAAGAGTGAGCCAGACAGGCCCTGACTCACACAAGAAAGGAGGGAGCATTAGTGGAATTTCCCCCAGGGCAGCTGAGAGAACAGGGCCTGCAGAAAGCCTCCAAGAGGAAGGAAGGAGAACCCCACACACCTCCTGCAGGGACTGAATAGACTCTTTGTCAGGAAGGTGAGCAAAAGGGACAGAAGTTATGATAAAAACTAGGAGCAAATTACAGAACAGAGGAAATAAAGAATTGTGTTCATGTTTGAATACAATAGGTAGATTATTTCATGGAAAATTCTCCGTAGCAAATATTTTGTATTAAGACTCCAAACTGGCCAGGCGCGGTGGCTCACGCCTGTAATCCTAGCACTCTGGGAAGCCAAGGCGGGCGGATTGTTTGAGCTCAGGGGTTTGAAACCAGCCTGAGCAAGAGCGAGACCCCGTCTCTACTAAAATTAGAAAGAAATTAATCAGACAACTAAAAATATATAGAAAAAATTAGCCGGGCATGGTGGCGCATGCCTGTAGTCCCAGCTACTCGGGAGGCTGAGGCAGGAGGATCACTTGAGCCCAGGAGTTTGAGGTTGCTGTGAGCTAGACTGACGCCAGGCACTCACTCTAGCCCGGGCAAAAGAGTGAGACTCTGTCTCAAGAAAAAAAAAAAAGACTCCAAACTGTGTCCATGTAACTTTCTAGCCAAGAGCCTGCATGTGTTTGAGCGAATTCGAGCTTGAAGGCAGGGGAATAGATGGGGTGACCCCTGGGTTTCGTTAGTCCTCTAATTCCATCAATTTCTGGTTTATACTTGACCATATAACATTTCCATATCTCCCAATCTGAATTCCGTTGCTGCAATTGTCTTTTATTTCCACTCAATCTAAAGCAACAATGAAACATTTACTACTCCCTTGACAGAGGCAGTATAACTCATAACTATAATAAGTGAAATGATAAAAGAAAAGGAAATCCTTCTTTGTGATTTGCACTGATAGAGACTGGGTAGAGATGTACCCAGCTGACTTTCAAAGGACACTGTATGCTCTTGTGTTTATGAACTTTAGGTACAGTTTAAATCATTTTAAAATACAGTCATTCCTCTGTATCCATGGCTTCTGCATCCTCAGATTCAACCAACTGAAGATTAAAAATATTTGGAAAAAAACAATAAAAAATAATAACACAATAATTTTAAAAACTCATACAGTGTAACAACTATTTACATAACATTTACATTGAACTAGGTAATGTGGAGATGATTTAAAGTATACAGAAGCCTGTTCTTGGGTTATATGTACAAATGATACCATTTTATGTGAGAGACTTGAGCATCCATAGATTTTGGTATCCACAGAGGTCTTGCAACCAATTCCCTCCAAAACCCCGGGGCAACTATATCTCTTTCAAAAATTACTTTACATTTTCCATTTAAGATATTGTTCAGAATGAAATGGTCAATGTAGAATTTTTTCATAAGAAATATTTAAAAGAATCTAAGTGTTCATCAACTAGGGAAATAGTTAAATAATATATTATTTACTTATATAATGGATTACCTTGCAATTTTAAAAGCCAAGGTAGATTCATATGTACATAAAAGTGCAGAATAGTGTGAGTTGCAGAATAGTGTGATCCTATTTTAGTTAAAAATTAAATATATGTGTTTATGTATACATAAGTGTATATTTAGACAAAAAAAAAAGGTCTCAAAGGGTATTCAAAGTAGTGAATAATATGGTGGCCTTCCCAGCATCTATTACAATTGTATTATCTATACCCCTTATATAGTAGCCATTTATTTGGTTTGGGGAACCGACCCCACACCTAGCTCCAGAGGTTAGCCCTATTCATGGAGCCAACTAGGATAATCCCCTCCTTTCTGCCACAGAGATTGATTCAGGAATAAGACCTGATCCAATCAGTACTTGGAATTCCCCAGGCCTCAATGGTTGGCTGGTCAGTAGGCATGTGGCCAGATTTGGTCCAATCAGAATGAAGCCTTAGGACTATCACCCCATGCTTTTTGAGCTTCTGTCTCCCGTCCCCCTCTTCCTTTTCTTTCCTTCCCTACCCACCTCTCACTGATGAAGTGAGAGATAGTCTCAATGAGAGGACTTCAAAAAGTTTGTGGAAAAATAGAATTAAAAGATAAAAATGAAAAACATAAACTTTATTTTTCAACATAATCTTCATCAGGTTCAAGACATTTTTGTAGGCAATGATATCAACCATTTAGTCCATCCCTAAAGAACTGAGGGCCCTGGGAATTCGCCTATGTCAATGTGGTCTTTTTTACATTACTAATGAAGAAAAACGACTGCTCTTTAAAGATGTTTTAAGATTAGGAAACAAAAAGAAGTCAGAAGGAGCCAAATAAGGACTGTAAGGTGGATGCCTAACGATGTCCCATTAAAACTCTTGAAAAATAGCCCTTGTTTGGTGAGAGGAATGAGCAGGAGCATTGTCGTGGTGGAGAGGACTCTCTGATGAAGCTTTCGCAGGTGTTTTTCTGCTAAAGCTTTGGCTTTCTCAAAACACTCTCATAATAATTTGGCCTTCTAGAAAGTCAACAAGCAAAATGTTTTCAGCATCCCCCCAAATTGTTGCCACGACCTTTGCTCTTAACTAGTCCACTGGTGCTTTGACTGACCACTTCCACCTCTTGGTAGCCATGGCTTTGATTGTGCTTTCTCATCAGGATTGTACTGGTAAAGCCATGTTTCATTTCCCATTACAGTTCTTTGAAGAAATCCTTCAGGATCTTGATGCGACTTGTTTAAAATTTCATTGCAGGCTCTGCTTATGTCTGTAGATGATCTGGGTGCAACAGTTTTGGCACCCATCAAGTGGAAAGTTTACTCAACTTTAATTCTTCAGTCATAATTGTGTAAGCTGAACCAATTGAGATGTCTATGGTTTTGGCTATTGTTTCTGCTGTTCATTGTCAGTCCTTTTCAATTACAGCATGAACAAGATTAATTTTTTCCTCACAAATGGATGTGGATGGTCTGCTGGTATGGGCTTCATCTTCAACATTGCCTTGTCCCATCTTAAAATGAGTTATTCATTTGTAAACTGCTAATTCTTTGGGGCATTTTTCTCATAAACCTTTCGTAAAGCACCAATGATTTCGCCATTCTTCTACCCAAACGTCACCATAAATTTGATGTTTTTAGTTGCTTCAATTTTAGCAGAATTCATGTTGCTCTGATACAGGCTTTTTTCACACTGATAGCTTTCTCAGTGCCTCAAACTAGATCCTGTTCATACAGGTTATAACAAGTTAGTATAAATTTATTTTGGTGCAAAAAATTATGAAATGCATGTATAGTTTTTTTGTAATGCACATTTTCCATGAAATTTTTGAAGACCCCTCGTATGTAGCCCTGTTGGCAGCCCATGAAGTGAGCAACCTTATGGTGAAGTTGGTACCTTGGAAGGCAGAGCAAGGAGATAAAAAGAAACTATCTTTGATGACATAGTTGAGTGAATTAAACAAATCCTGAGCCTGCCCTACCTCTGATTTTCAGAATCTTTTTACATTTTCTGTTTAAGATATTCAAAATGAAATGCCTGATGTGACATTGTTTGTAATAGCAAAACTCTGGAAACAAACTAAATGTTCCTTCACTCAGAAAATGATTGAATACATTATGAGAGCCAATACATTCTCTTATTGTTTTGTCCACTTTGAACTGAGCTTTTTTCTTATTCATTATATAGTCTTAATTGATACATGTACCAAACTGTTATAAGTTTTTAACTTTGGGAGTGTGTGTGTGTGTGTGTGTGTGTGTGTGTGTGTGTCCGGATGGTTGAAATACACTTTCGTATTTCTGTTTAGTTTTAATTTTTACAATCAGCATATACTGCTTTCTTTAATGATTACAAACTGTTTTTTAAAAAATAAACAGGGTGGTGAAATATAGAACTTATCACAGAATAGTTTGTGTCAAAGTAATGTTGGAAATACTTCAGTCTACCATTGTGGGGTTAGTGAGTAGAAGGAGACAAGGAGGTGCATTTGGGGTTCTGATCATTTCTGTCATTGACGAGGTGCCACATGTGTGTTCACTTTGTGCAGATTCATTGAGATGTAGCTTTAAGATTTGTGCACTGTCCTACCTGTATGTTAAAACTTCAGTAAAACATTTACACAAAAATATCGCAGTCTTTGGGAAGGAGGCTAAAGGGACTGTCAAGTTAAAATCAAGTAATCTCAACAGCATCTGCCACTGTGCATCCCAGAGGGGAGGGGAAGGTTGTCTGTCATCTTTAGGAGGGTGGTACAAAGTTACATATTTTTTTTTTCTGGAAGTTCCCTCATCTTGGCAATTTAAAAGCTAGAACATGCCTTTCTCTTTCTTTTTCTCCTGATAGAGGGGGAAAGAAAGAGGCTAGGAGGGCGATGTAATGTCTGGGAGCCACTTCACTGTCTGGCTGTGAGACTGGTCACAATGATCTGATCAGTTTGATTATCTAAAGCTTGATGGGAGCAGCTAATCACTTATTCATTTGTTCCTTCAACAACCATTTTTTTTCTGGGCACTTACACTCTGCCTGCGTTGTGGTAAATGCTGGAAACACCAGGGTGAATAAACTGTGTTCTTATCTCTGGAAATTTTCCCTCAGGCAGAAAGAAATTGGTATATTAACAAAATTAGATAAATAAAGTGTTTAAGGGCTGTAACAGAAGCATGTGTAGGGTATACATAGAGAGAAACAGAGGGAAAGATCAGAGCCCCTTAGTGGCTGCTGTATCAGGAAGGACTTGGAGAGAATGGAACTCTGGGAAGAGCAGAAGGTACCCGGCTGTGCCTGCATTTGGCTGGGGTTGAGGGAGAACCCAGAAGACCCTTCCAGGAAGAGAAAACAGCAAGGGCGAAAGTACAGAGGTAGGACTGAATTATCCAGGCAAGTTTGGGGAACCAAAGATATTTTTCCCAGTTGGAAAGATGGGGGCTGGAGGGCTGTGGAGGCCCAGAACTGTACAGAAAGAGAGAAAGGTGGCAGAGCAATCTAAAATATTTAAGACTTTATTCTAGAAACAATGGTGAACGGAGGAGCAACAAGGTTAGAGTGCCTTCTTGGAAAGGGCTCAGTAACAGGAGTGTGCAGGGTGCTGGCGGGAGCTGGACTGGGGGGAGACGGACTGGCCAGGAGACCACTGCAATAAGCAACTCGCCAAAGCGAGGCTGGAGAAGCGGAGATTTGGGGTTCCTTTTTTGGACATCCTGAGTTTGGGGATAGGCTTACTCAGCATGAGATAGTCAAGGAGAGTTGGATTCATGAGCCTGGGGCTCTGGGAGAAGGTCAGAGGGGTAGAAAGAGATCATGGAGAACAGATACCATAAACTTTTTTTTTATATGAGTGGAAGAAAAAGAAACAATTTTTTGAGCTTATGTAACTCCCTTTTCCCATATCAGCTGCAGCTAACTTTGCACTTTATTCTTTTCAATCCCCTGCTCTCCATATCTTCCACATTTTCCAGTGAGCTGAGTGAGATGACTCATTAGTCCTGCACAGGCAGTAGCCCCTAGCAACCTCTGGCTGGGTTCAGTACAAACTGCTTTAGCCAAGGGAGATCTATCCCTCCTACTATATCTGATCATTCTGGATAAAAATTTTTCATAAACATTTTTATCCTAAAATAAAACACAAGTACTAAAAATCACACAGATCAAATGCATGGCTTGATAAAATTGTTATAAAGCAAGTGCCACTCAAGTCAAAAAATATAACTCTCCCAGCCACTCCAGAAGTTCTTTCAATATGCCCCATTCCAATCTCCTTCTTGCCCCCAAAGTAACCATTATTTGGAGAGAATTGCGGATTGCACATTTATACAAAGTTTTAGCCCATTTTATCATCGAATCCTTCATGTCCACCACTGCCCTTTCCTGGGATATTCTCCCATCCTTGCAAGTCACCGTTAGAACTCACCCCCACAAAGCATTTCCACATTCACCTTGTCTATCTGTTTGATGCCCACCATGTGTGGGCGGTGTGCTAAACATTGAGGAATCCAGGGGAGTAACGTACCCTAGAGCCTTCTCCCTCTCTGTACTGCATCACCAGTTACTTAGATTTTGCTTCTTTGATTTTTCTCTTATGTTAATTTTCTCCCCACATCCCTCCCTTCCTGACTCTATTATAGATTCTTTCAAAGTAGAAGCAAAACCTACTGCTCATGTGTCCTTGCCCCTCAGAGGGTGGTCCATACACTATAATCACCAGGGAGCTTGTTGGAACCCCAGAAAATTGGGCCTACTGAATTCAAATCTGTGTTTTCCCAAGATTTCCAGGTGATCCTTGCACACATTCAAGTTGAAAAGCCCTGTCCTTTCTCCTGCCTGGCTGTACATTGGAATCACTTGAAGATCTTCCAAAAATATTTATGCCTGTGTCCCACCCCAAGAGATTCTGATGCAATTGGTCAGAGTGGGGAGGTTGGTTTGGACATCAAGATTCTTAAAAGCATCCTGATAGGATGACTAACATCCCAATTTCCTCAGGACTGAGAGAGTTTCCCAGGACATGGAATTTTCAGTGCTAAAACCAGGAATGTCTCTGGCCAACCAGCATGAGGGGGGTCACTCCATCCCTGGACTGTAATGTGTGTATGAAGTTGAGACCCACTGCTCAAGCGAGTGCATGGCAAAGGCTGGCAATGCAGAACTATATCAACATGTTTAGACTACAAGTCCCTTAAAGGCAGAGATGGCATTTACAAATTATTTTTGTATGTATATTTTGCACACGAATCCTCTTAATGATGCTATCACCAATATGGTGTTTATCCACATGTTCTGAAGTCATGCCCTAGTTTATACTTTTTTTTTAATGGGAAAGGGAGTTTATAAGTTTAGCATTCACACCTTCAGGCATGTGTGAATACACACTTCCCACTTTCCAAGAGAAGATCTTAGGGCCATTCCTATAAATGCTGTTGGGGTTGACCTTGGCAGCTTAGACACTCAGTGCTGGACAGCTCCTCACCCAGCCCCAGCCCTGCAGTTCATGCCTACAAGGGCATTCTAGCTCTCAAGTATCCCTTATGTTTCTTCAAGACTTGAAGGGGGTGAATATGTTTGTATTTGGTTTTCCAAAGCCCACACGTGTAAGAAAGTAAAGCAACTATATCTGAAATCTGCCGTAGCTGTGTCAGAAGCAGAAGCCATGCTCCCGGTCATCTTGAGATTCTTTCACAGAGGCCATGCAGTGTGGTAGTTAAAAACAAGCCTCAGCAGCTCAACTCAGTTTCTTTATCTTTAAAATGGGGATACCAATGATACCGTACCCTGATTTATAGGGTTGTGAGGACTAAGTGGATTCTTATGTGGAGTGTCTTTGGAACACTCATCACCCTTAGGCAGCTCCACGGGTAACTGTGACTTTTATTCTCAGCTGAGGCTGTTATGTCTATTGACTTCTTGGTCTTTCTTCCCTTTCATGCATATATTCCTTAAATTAGGGCTTTGGGGACATTTACTGAAAATGTAAAAAGAATAGATAAGAACAAAAAAGGATACCACTGAATTTCTTATCGTCTTGCCCATGTGCTCCTACCCATATGTGACTTTCTAAAATGTCCTGATGGAAGCCCACTGATTTAAGAATTTGAGATTTCACAAATTTAACAAAATTCCCTAAATCCTAACATATACTAAAAATAAAACCCAATAAAAGCCAGTGGAATCGGTTTGAAATCATGAATATTTGTTTAATTCTTGTTATATTCCATCTTTCTCACCAATACTAACAAACATTTTACTCTTCATGACTGTATTAATGTTTGTGAGTCTTTGCACTGTCTCTCTTTTGCAATGAGTAAAGTTCAAGGTGAGGGTGTCTATCTCTCACACTTAAGTTTTCCTACCTCCCTTTAAAAAATTTTTTTAGTAGACTTTACTTTTTAGAACAGTTTTAGATTTGCATGAAATTGAGAAGATAGAGAATTCTGTATACCATCAACTCAGTGTTCCCTATTGCAAATGTCTTACATTAGTGTATGTTTATTACAACTAATGAACCATAATTGACACGTTTATAACTGAAGTCCATACTTTATTCAAATTTCTTTAATTTTTACCTAATGTCCTTTTTCTATTCCAAGATCTCATCCAGAATGCCATGTTACATTTAGTGTTCCTGTCACCTTAGGATCTTCTTGGCTGTAATGGTTAAGTCTCCTTTTTTATAACAATTATTTTGAATTATTCACTATTGTGATTATGAAATCACATGGCTAACACATAATGCATAGTTTAAAAATCAGTATAAGGACCTAAATTATAATAGAGGAGGAATAAAAATAAAGCAATACATAATTAGTACATATTTGCTTTTATAAATATTCACTCAGAATTACATGAAAAGTCATAAAGAAGTAGTCAGATATTTGCACCTACTTATAATTACAATTTAAGAGCAGAAAGACAGGGTTCTGGAATATTATTGAAACTTCTTCTTTTTTTTTTTTCTGTTTAGCTGTTTAGAAGACCGTAGAAAATACTTTTTTCATTGTCATTTTGAAACAAGAGCTAAATAAATACACACATAGGGAATTACTGGGCCTGTGGCTGCTAGACATGTATTGATCACTGACTCAGATTCCGTGAGTGGAACTGGCTTCAGTGTCCTTATTTTCCAAAATGGTAAACAGAGTACCATCGTTCCTAGACTTATACAGTAGTTGCATTTCCAGGAAATTCTGTGTGTATTCAAAAGGTGCAAAAATATTTTGTGTTGACATGTAAAACAGAGTTAAAGCTCTAATGTAACTAGAAGCACATTTTAAATGAACCAAAGGTCAGATCTGACATAGGAAAGCCATGTGGTCCACAGACAATCCCTCATAGCCGAGGCCACCCCCCCCCAAATGCCAGTGGCTCCCTCCTTCCCTTCATTGCGGTCACCAACGAAAGCAACTGCAAATTTCCAAAACGCCCCCTAGAGGGCGGTACCACTGTGGATTGTGGTGCTGGACAGAGCTTAAGTGGGGAGAGCCGCTTTGGTTTCTTTGTAAAGTGAGAGCAGTAGTAGCTAACTGAGGCAGTCAATGCATGTAAAACACTTCGCCAGGTTCCTAGCACATGGTATGTCCTCCAAGAATGTAAGCGAACATTATCTTCCAGTTAATCAGCAGGGATTGTTTGGGGAATCACCGTGTCCTGACATCCAGGTAGTCCTGTGAGTGAGGAATGTGGATCAGGCAAGCACGACCATCCCTGCCTCACATAGGAAATAAGCAGTGACTTATTAATCGCTTACAGTTCAGAAAAACGAGTACCCAGGAGTGAGCTGGAGCCAGAGAAATCTTTCTGGAGGAGACAATAGCAGCTTGTTGAATCCGGGCAGCTGGAACATGAAGAAAAATATCTTTATCCCATGAATAAGAAATAACTCTTAGATCCTTGCTTCTCAATGTGTGGTCTTCAGACCAGCAGCACCTGGAGGTTTGTTAGAAATGCAGAATTTCAGCCTCTATCTCAGACCTACCGAATTAGAATCTGCATTTTAACAAGAAGCCCTGGTGTTCAGCTGCACATGCAGGTTTCAGACATGCTGGACTACAGAACCAACCAAGGAACCAGAGGAAAGAACAATGATACTGGCTCCTTTGGGGAGAGTCTGCGGCAGACCTTGGGGTGTGTGTATGTGTGTGTGTTTGTGTTTGTGTGTGCAGGGCACAGAGCTAGATGGTCCACATTGCTGAGAGTCCTTAGGTTGAGAGAATCACAGAGGTGGTTGCACAACAATCAACATTAGAATATTGTGTGTGTTTGTGTGTGCGTGCGGGTGTATGGGAGAGGGGTTTAAAGAAAGATTTCCAGCCAAATTCCAGATCTTTTGAATTAGAATCTCAGAGAGCCAGGGAGAAATAAAGACTAAAAAAAAAAAAAGCCCCAGATGACCCTTAGAATGGGGAGGGGCCCTAAAAAATACTGATGTCAAGGTCCTAGCCCAGACCAATCACATCAACTATGATACATCAGCAATGACAGAATCTCTAGCAGTGTGGGCTTGGGTATTTTTGTTCTCTGACTCCCTAGGTGATTTCTTTGACAGCCATTGGCAGGGGAATTAACAGGAGGAAAAAAGTTGGGGGACCAATGGCTCTGCAAAATATATCTGAAAGATGTTCTACCTTAGAGGACAGAACCAGGATTAGTGGGTGGAAATTTTTATTGTTTTTATCCAAGTAATCATAGCATTTTTCTTTTCCTTTTGCAGCAAGACAGGACCTTTGAAAGGACCTAGGTCAATTCTTTCAGTTTGTAGTTAAAGGGATTAGTGGTACAAAAGGTAAAGTCAGTTGGCCAAGGTCAACTCAGATCTTCTAATTCCAATCCAGTGACAACAACGAGAACAAGTCTAAGAACAAGAACAAGAACAAAATAAAATGAGATCTTCTCCCCATTTCTGGTGATATTTCCACTGTGCACAAAGGCATTTAAATCCTACTCTGATTTCAATCACAAACAAAGCAGAAATGAGAAAGGAAAAGGGTTACTCTTCAAAAAACAGGGTGGACTCCTTTAAATGAGGAAGTGACATTTTAGAGTACTCATTAAATTTAGAGACTGTTACCAATCTAAAGATGAAATCTACATTCTAGAGCTTGGATGTTGATACCATTGAAACCGCAGGGCAGACAGGTTTGATTCCTTTCCTCTCCATCATATGGGTCATGGCTAATGCTCCTACAACAGAAGATAGGTTAACAAAAGTATAAAAAATTTATTTAATCAAAGTTTTAGGTGACATAGAAGTCTTCAGAAATGAAGACCCAGGGAAAACCGTTTTTATACTTAAGTTTGATGAAGAATGGACAGCCATGTAGAAACGGGATTGGTCAAAAGGGTGACGTAACGGCAATAGACTGAGGGGAAACACAGGAAGGCTTGTCTGTGCAGGTTCTTCTTGACCGCTCTCTGCAGTATTACCTCCTCGCAAGGGGTGGGGAACCCGCGGCCTTGGGGCCACATGTGGCCTTCTGGATCCTTGAGTGGGGCCTTTTGACTGAATCCAAATTTTACAGAACAAATCCTTTTAATAAAGGGATTTGTTCTGTAAACTTTGGATTCGGAGGACGGCTACACTTGGGTATCTGGTTTCTATGAACACCTGGTGGGGGGGGAAAGAGAGGGGTGAGAGACAGGAGATGGTCAGAGAGAGACTTAGCTTCTGAGGCTGTTTCGGAGGCCTCTGTAGTTCAAAGTACTCAGTGTACCAAGCACCATCCTTTGGGGTATGCTTTTCTAAGTCCCAGCAAATTCAAGCTGAATCTGCTAAACGACATGTTCTCCCCTGCGCCTCTCCGGGCTGCAAGAGACACAGTGTGGACGAGGTACCCGCCTCCCTGGTGAGACCAGCTTTACTACACAAGAGTTGGGAACTGAGACGATCAGGGGTGGGGGAACATTGACAGCGCTGGGACGGCCAAGGGAGGCTTCTCGTAGGAGGGAGCCTTGGATACTCCGGGAGGAAATAACGATCTGGTGAGGGAACTGGATGGGACAAAAGCCCAGGGATAGTCGCAATGGGGGAGGCTTGAAGTCCCAGCATCTACCAGAGCACCCGCTGGTGCTAAAGATACCCCATCCCCTGGCTAAATTGGTGCTCAAGATAGAAACTAGGAGAGTTAAAGCCCCTATAAGAAGGCCCCAGACCCACGGGCTTGGGGACGAGTGAAGCTCGCCTTGCTGGGATGGGCGGTGAGGATGGCGGCCGAGGCGGAGACCCTGTGCGGCGTCTTAAGCCTGTGCATCTCCAGAAGAGAAAGGTGCCAAATGAAGGGCGCTGTCCGCTCTCCTGTGCACGCGCGGCCGCTGGCTTTGGGAGGGCAGCGGAATCCGGTCAGAGGGGTCCCCTCTGGGCACCATCCTGCTGCGCGGGTGGGGCGGGGCCCCGGTCACGCCCTAGCCAAGCCCTGCCAGAGCCGCCAGCCGGTCCCCACGCCTCCCAATAGTGCCCGCAGCTTCCGCACCGCTGGCGGGACCGGGTTCCTCCGTCCCCACCCGCCTAGGTGTGCGGGCTCCCGCGCCGGAGCCTCGGGGCGGGTCCCTGCCGCCCGCACCTGCCCCCAGGGGCGGAGCGCGGCGGCGACAACGCGGCACCAGCCTCCGCCACCGGCCGCCGAGCCGCGCCGTTCTCCGACATCCCCCCGCTCCCGGCCGCTGCACCTCCACGCCGGCGCCCGCCCGCCCTCTCCACGCGGTCCGTCCGTGCGTTCCTCCGCCCGCCCGAGCCGCGGCGCCTCGCACTTCTGACTCGAGCCCCCGCCGCGCTCGTCGCCGCCGCCGCCGCGATCCGCAGCCCCGCGTCATGGAGCCGGCCGCGGGCAGCGAGCGCCGCAACAACCCGGGGCCCGCCGTCCCGCCGCCGCCCCGGGGCCACGCGTCCTTGGCTGCCGCCCCCGGCCCGGGCCCCGGCCCGCGGAGCTCCCCGGCGCGCGAGCCGCCGCAGCCCGAGGAGGAGCGGCAGGTGCGGATCAGCGAGAGCGGCCAGTTCAGCGACGGGCTGGAGGACCGAGGTGAGCGCGCGCCGCCCGGGCCGGGCCGGGGCGAGGAGGAGCCGCTGCTCCGGCCGCCCCTCTCCACTCGCGGGCCGGGCCGGGCGGGGCGCGGAGCAGCGGAGCCGGGACTTCCCGGCGAAGGCGCGGCGAGCGCTGGGCGGCAGCCCCACCTCCTGCAGCGGGCACCGCCTCGGCAGCCGCTCCTTCCCCCGAACCCCAGAACCCGCCGCCCCAGGCAGACCCCGCCTGGGCCCGCGCTCTCTTCTCGGCCGGCGCCAGCCCCTCCGGCGCCCGCTGGAAAAGTTTGCGGGAGGCATTTTTTGCTTTCGGAGCCGGGCGCTCCCGGGGCACTGCGGGCTCCATTCAGCTCGGAGGGATCCGGGCTGGAAGCGTCCTCCTCTCCGAGTCCCCTCTGGCCCCCGCCGGCTCCCCGGGAGAACTTCCCTCTGCGGGTTGTCCCTCGCGGCTGCCGGGCTGCCCACCCGCCGAGGGGCGCAAAGAGGGGAGTGAGCCAGGCTCGGGCCGCCGCTGGACTCGGGTGGTCCCGATATCGGGGACTCGGGTCACAGTGGGTCGCTACCTCCGGCTGGTGATGAGGACAGAGGACCGGGACATTTGGGTTTAGGCCACCAACCTCATCTAGATAGATGCCACTGAAACCTGGTAGCTCCCGGCGGGGGCGTCTCTAGACCCTCAGAACCAACCCCCCCACCGGCCTGGAACCCCCGCAAACGTCCCTCTCCTGGGAGGCCAAACTCTACTTCCGATGCCCCTTACAGTTGCCCGCATAGAACGGGAGAGACTCCCCTGCTCATTCCCGCGTTTCTCTCCTCCATTCCTCCCGCGTTTCCTTCGGCTTGGATTCCTTGAGGAGCCAGCCCTGTTTACGCCTTTTCTACTTATTGGTGAATCCAAATCCAAATTGTCCCCCTCGGAAAGATTCTGTGGTTCTGGTAAAACTGATTAGTGGCCAAAGCGGGATTCTTGCAGCCGGGCCCTTCAGGGGAAGCCGGCTCTTTGCACAGCCACCCCCTTTTCTTGGAAGCCTGAGTTTGTTGGCTGTGGCGGGTTTATATATTTTAGACTTAGCAGGTTTCTGTCCTATTCATAGTATCTCCTGTACATTTTTATTCTGGTTTAGTGTTCGGATGCACGATCTCTTTCTCCTTAGAAATGCTAAACTGTAGCATATGAAATAGAATAACATGGAAACGGCAGTTCCCAGAGAATCCGCCGAGATGCACAGCGAGAACTGGAGCGGTTCCAGTTGCAACGAATTCTGCACCTATGTTGCAGTTTCTCCCCCTGTTCTCACGTAACTAGATGTCATTTGAGAGCCGATGATTGGCGACATTACAAGCACCTAGCAAAACCTATCACTTTTTATTATTTAGGGTGTGTTAATTACCTTTGCCTCCTCCAACTAGTATTGTAGGATTTTAAAATTTCATATTGAAGAAAGACAGAAGCCTGGGTTGAGCTTATTTTTGTAGCATTGCAGGTCATCTTTAAGAGCTAGCCTGTTTTTCTCTACCCCACACAAATGATACGAGGGGAAAAAGTGCTAGGATGAGTTAATATTTAGCATCATTTTGCAGTTCATGTTTAAGTGTAAAAAGCCCTTCTGAATTCATTCTTAAGGTTATTTTTAACTGGTCAACAGAATTTCATTTTCTATTATATTATAGCATGAAAGCATTGACTGTTCATAAACTGTCACTGTGTAAAGGCATTGCGTATCACACACAGCCTCTCTGTTAGGATAACCCTCTCCCCCAAAGAACCCAGTGCTGTGTGGCTTTGAGAGCTGAAAGTCAATGTGACATTCTTTTGTTTGACCTATTCCTGATGGCAGAGAGTTAATGCTGAATGAGTCATTTTTGTTAAATAAATCAGAAGGTTACCTGGGGAGGTTTATTGTAATATTTGGTGTTTGCGTTATTTTTTTCTTATGGGGCTACATCTTTCCAATATTGATTTTTGTATCTCTTGGGGATGGTTTGAGTGCAGCTACCTCTTTCCTACCAGTGAGAGGATTTAAGGGGGAGGAACCTCAGCAGTTGCCCGCTGTGCATCTCTGCATCCTGCCTGGCTTGCTTTCTTCTAGGCCTAAATACCGATAGGGTGTGTGTGTGTGGGGGGGTACCCTGGATCTGCACCTATATTCGGCATTCTCTCTAGTCCTAACTTCCTTCTGAGCCATCAGGATGCTGTTACAGACCAAGGCTAACTCCGATCAAAGGTTTGTTTTATAATCTAGTGTTTTGGGACTTTGGAGGCATTTTTTCCCTTAGAAGTTATGTGGGCTGGTTTGCAGAAGCCTAGCTAGCTCAGAATGTCAGTAACTGCAGTGCCATTTGTAGTGCCTGTAGTTCAAGGAGCAGGAGCTCTGTGGTTTAAGACTTACAGGGACTAAACACAAAAAACAGGCCAACTTTATCTTAGTCATCTTCCCCTTTTAATATCCACTGTTCTCCTCACAAGTGTTTTTCCATCATTCTGTCCCAAACCTTAGGGCCCAGCTTAGCCTTAGAGAGTTATATGCTTCAGCACTTCCCACTACCTCCACATCTAATAAAAATTCCCCTTCCTTCAGAGAGTTCAAGCTTGACAAACCCTTAGGAGAAAGCAAATGGAACTAATTCATACCAGAATGGAAATGACTGATGGCTCCAGCCTCTCTACATGTATTTGTATCCCCCTGCCCCCAAAATAAATGAGGAATCAGTCCTTCATTAATACAGTTTGATGCTTAGTATTTCCAGGCCCAAATTGCAAATATGTGAAATTTGAATGAGGTTAAAATTTGAATGTGGAGGCTCCAGCTCTGACTGCAAATCTGAGGCCTGCCTTAGCTTCTCTAGGCTGTTCTGCCTCTCCAGACTGCCTTTCCTCTACCTTTGAATCACAGCTTCCCAAAAGCTTCAAGCATTCTCACTACATCTTTGTGGTTGTGTGCCTGCATTCAGCACGGGTGCAGAGGCACCTCTGTGTGGACCATTCACTTACGAGCTGGGTTTTAGTAGGTCATCATACTCCACTTCCCTTTGAGGATAGAAAGTTTTCCATTCTTGGTATCGGCTGTATTTTTAGAAAGGAAAATCATCAGGAAATAAGCAAAGATTGGAAAGAAATGGGAAAAATCTTCCCATTGCACCTATTCCAATTTTTTTTTTTTTAATTTTAAAAATCTCATGGGTGAGGTACACAGGATCAGATCTGAAGAAGTCCTACTGCTGAGCAGACCCTAGTGCCACCTTAGCAGGGCAGTCCAGCGCAGGGGGGCTGTCATCAGAAACTCCTGCAGGGGAGCACTGTCTCAATGGTGGGTGAGGCATGTAGATTGGTCCACACGTGTGAACCAGCTGCTGTTATGTGGCCAACTAGAAAACCCCCATCACTATTGTTCCTCTTAGAAAACTAAATCTACTTCTAAAAGGAACCTTGTTTTTACCCCAGTGTATAAACCTCTGGAGATTGTTGCTGTCAAAATACCCAGCAAATGAACTGCTTATTTGAGTCAGTACTTAAATGTTATAGCTTCACTTTGCCTGAAAATCAATTGGCCGGGATGAAAGGGTGATTTTTATATCATTTGGGAAAAGGGACATAAATTATTAAGGGTGTGTGGAATCCGCTCATTCTAGGATAGGGCTTTAACTGGCGATCGTAGTTGAAAATAGAATGGGGTGTTTTTTTGGTAACTAGGGAAGAAGTAGACAAAGGGACTTGCTGTATTTTCATTTGCAATCACTAATACCTGGGACAGAGTTTGACAAGAGAGAGCATCTTTCTTTTTTTCCATCCAAGTGCATTTATGAAGCAAGGTTTGGGGAGCTTTTTACAGTAAGATGATGGAGATGGTGTTTATACTCAACGTTTGCATTCTCATCTCCCTTTCGATCCTGCATAAGCTTATAGGTTTCAATTATTTAAAAATCTCTGGGCTGTGAACTGGGCTCACTAAGCAGCCTTCTCAACATTCCCTCTTGCTTTGTTCAGGAGTTGTTCAGGGATGCTCAAGTCTGGGTTATAAATGGAACTGAGAAGTTTTAGCAGGGTCCTTGTTTTATTATAATATTTGAACAGGATGCAATTTTTGGCAACTAGAGGCTTAGTGTGGCACCTAGTCAGACAAACGAGATGTTGTCTTTTATGCGATGCATACATGTGATATGTCCCACATTGTGTGATATTTTACCTCTGTGATCAATTCCTTCATCATTTGGAACAGTTCTGCTGAGGCTGCTTAGCCTCTGAAAGGTATATTGTGGGTTGTTTCGCTAGAGATGGTATAATAAGCTCCTGTTTATATAGAATGCATATGTGAAAATTTGGTTCTCTGTGCAACTAAGAGATGCTACATATGATCTATTTTCAAAGGAGAAGCAAAAATACAAAGAAATATTATATTGAAGATGTTTGAGTCTTTGACCCAAGGCAGTTGAATCTTGGGCATTGCCTGGGAATGGTCATGAATTTCTGCTCTTGTTGAGGACACACAATGTCGAAAGCATAGGAGACAAAAATAAAACCTATCTTATACATGTTCTACCTGGGATGCTACCTCGAGTTTTAGCAAGGTTAACATGCTTTAATATTCTGAGAATTTTTTGACACGTGTTTGGTTCAAAGGGTTATATACCATAGAGCAGAAAGAGAAGGGAAGGAAACGTGGTATATAATTTTGGACTGGCAGCTCTTGTTGCTTGTGGTTAAAGAGAAATAAATAGTCCTTCTCCTCCTGTTAATTGTCAAGGGGAGCAGTGAGGGCGTTTGTATTCCATAACTTCTTGCTTTGAGCAAAACTCAGTCCACCAGTTGGGACTGTGCTGGTGGATCAATGCCAATCAATGCCCACAGTGGACGAGTTTGAGTGCTCAACTAACTGTGGGCTGTTTGCACTGTTTTCCTAACAGCAAAGCCTTTTTGGAAAGAGCAGCATCCACCTGAGCCAAGCAACTTAATGCAGGGGCAAGGGATGGCCTGGCGTGATGTGTCAGGGAGTGGTTATGTCTGTAGTTCTAAAGAGGACAGCTGCTGCTACCCTGCAGAAATACATGCCCCATATTGCCAGAACCTGTGATTTTCCAAGATGTGCCAGAAAGCTTGATTTTCCTGGGAAATCTCTTAATTGTTAAAACACATTGTGGGCCAGACAAAACACATCTTGGCCCATGGGCTGCCAGTTTGCAGTCTTTGGGTAAGAAATTGTAGCTCTTGCTGTGGGTTTCTGAGTAAGGAAATGCCTAACTTCCTTTTCTCCTTGTTTTTGTCAGGCTTACTAGAAAGCAGCACCCGACTGAAGCCTCACGAAGCCCAGAACTACAGAAAGAAGGCGTTGTGGGTGTCCTGGTTCTCCATTATTGTCACCCTGGCCCTTGCGGTGGCTGCCTTTAGTGAGTATCCGGAGTCTTGCGGATTGATACGTGCTGGTGTTGCCTGTTTTATTCTCTAACTCCTGTGGCATGTGCTTTTGCTTTTAGTTGACTATTATTGATGAATAAAATTTTTTTAGATGGTTGGATAGTCAGGGTCCTTATAAATTAGTAAAATGGCTTCTCTCCTCTGCAGAGGGAAGAGGTATTAAGAAGAAGAAATGGAGAGCCTGGGCTCTCATCAGTATGCGGGTTTGTGGAACTAGATTCTGACTGCCAGCTGAATAGTGACAATATTCTCTTGGTGGATGCTTTCAGCTTGGACTGACATGTGGCAAATATATATCCTTGAGATTCGTATTTTGAGCCTAATGCAACAAGATGGATGCAATATTGCAATGAGCCCTTTTCTTTTCCCCGATTATATCTTGCAATAAAATAATATGCACATTTTAATGAAAGAAAAATGAGAGGGTCTTCTTTCAAGTTTTCAGTGGCCACAGAAACAAAAATATTTATTACAATCTAGAAAGACTAAGGAAATGGAACAATTTCTGCCAAATAATCCTGTTTGGGAGTTAGGAAGCCTTGTGGCATGTGTTTTCTTAACTAACATTTGCAGCCTATGGAAATGTAAATGTGCTATTTATTCTTATGAATTGTGCAATGATTCACAAGCCTAAGCAGTGACAGCTACAGCTCAACCTTGGTGGAAACTATGGTCTATTTTTTATGCTAGGGAAAAGAGGAATGTATTTTGTGTATTTTGTGATGAATTTATTACGTAACAGAAAGATCTATATTCTAAGTGATAAGCATCATATAAGGTGTCTTCTGTGACAACCCCGAGGGTAGGAGAAGAAAAGACCATGTCCACTAGAATATATGACTGTGTGTGTGTTGTTTAAAATTCTATTCTCCAAGGTTAGATCTGCTGCTAGAAGTTGGGGTTGGCTCCCAAGAGGGAATATTAAAATTTGACCAAATGCTCCCTGCAAAAGTAGGCATGTATTGCTTGAAGCAATTTATATTGAAAACACTGTACCATGTCTTGGCTCTAAAAAAGCCAAACATTTAGAAGCAAAGGGTAATGCATTCCAGGGTATAAACATTTTGCCAGTAGTGAGCCAAAAATTGAATCAAGAAAAATTCTGATTCCTGAAAATAGTGACTCCTTCCCCTCCCCCCTCTTTTTTTTTTAATGCTGAAACAAGAATAACAAGCTGGAATTAAGGTCCCTGGAGGATAATTTGGTTGTGGTGGTTGGTGGAGGGCTCTGGATCAGACACCGTAATTTACATATGTAAAGAATGAGGAAAGGAATGAAGGGAGGTGATTTACAAACAGAATAATAGTTACTCAGACATGTCCTTGTGCCTCATAAAGCTGTTATGACTTTATAATGTGGGTGTTTGAAGGAGGACCTGAATGTGAAGAAATATTGGGCAAATCTTTCCTTTGGGAGAATAATATTATGCTTGATGTAGTTAAGTCTCATATAATAGGGAAAAATTATGATGAAATTTTGGTTTCGCACGTTATACCCGATCAGTTAGGTTATCTTAAAAATGTTGTTCCATTTCCTTTAATAGGGGAAGACTCTTGCATAATGCATAAAGAATTAGCATGTTGCTTTGTGAAAAGGATTTCCCTTTCTTTTTCTTTTTAAAATGATTTTACATCTTTATTGCAGCAGGTATTTAATTTAAGTCCTCTATCTTCTTGCCCATAAAATGTTGGCATTGGCATGTAATGTCATGACCTGTGTTATCTGTAGTACATTCAATTTGTTCTCAAGTTACTTTCAACTGTTCTAGTTTAGTCAAACCCCAAAATTTAGAAGATGAATTATATTTTTCCCCATTTTAACTATAGATTAGCTTGATTATGTGTGTATGCGTGTGTGTGTTTCATATTTTAAACCCTTGGGGTGATCTCTCATTGCGTTAGGGATGTTTGGCTTTACTTTTTAGTTTCCTAAATGTATTTATAATATGAAATATTTAAAATCCTTTTCAAAACATCATTTACATGTCGACAGACTTTAGTGCAATTCTTTTCCTAGTTTTGAATGGAAAGAAAATAGAGATTAAGCAATATAAACTTCCTTTTGGAGTTACATTTAAATTATTGTCTAAAGAAAAATGGAACATTTCAGAATGGCAATAAATGTATTTTTTTTTAAAAGTGTCACAAGGAGCTCCTGTCTTATTTTCCAAGGAGGTGGTTGACAGAGATGGATGAAATGGAATAAATACTCTGGCTTGGTGAACCTCTGTCCTGTTCATTGAAATGGGCAGGTTGCACCAATTATTAATAGTATTTTTAAGAGCACTGCTATAGAATTGTCAGGTTTTAGTCTGAAAATATTGATTCTTGGTGCGCTCATGGCCAAAGAATGACCAGACACGCCAAAGTAAGGCAAGCATGCAAATGAAATTTATTGAGGAGAGAAAGATAGGATTATAGGGCAAGAGCAAGATATAGGTTTACAGAGCATGATAAATCTGCCACAGATGATGACCAAAGCCATTTTCACAGCAGAGGGAGTGCCAAAGGAAGGGTGCCAAAAAAAGAGACTTGGTTATGGTCTGCGTCTTGTTTCATAGTGCCTGGATAGGGACTTCCCTGTGGCTCAGACATCACCATGGAACCACTTTGATTGGACAGTTGAAAGTCACATGACCTGAGCCTTAACTCCCCGTGGAGGTGGTTCTAGTTCAATTTCTGGACTCTGTGGTACCTATGTTGCTTGACCTGTGGGCTAGAGAGTCCTCTGCATTCTTTTGTAGCTGGCACTCCAAGTTCTGATTGGCAGACTTGTAGGGTATTCCGTCCTCCCCCAGGTATGGAGAATTAGGATGGGGCAGGACAAGATGGGGGCAACAGCACCCACTGTCGTCCCTAGGAGACCCGGAATCCCTCACTACCTGCCTAACAGAATCGCTATATGTAATGCTTTGGTATGGCAGAGAAGGCTTGGGGCATGTGCTTGCGTGATGCGTGCGTGTGCTGGCAGGGGTGTTGATCGTGATGAAGAGAACTCGACCGTATTTATGGTCACGTCTTCTTGCCACTGTTGGATGACAAAAAAATTGGGAGCAGGAAGAGTATCATCTTTGCATGGATTCAGTACTTAAGACTTTGAAATGAATGAACTGAGAGAAATTTTAAAAAACATTTTGTTAATTTTAGTTAGGTGGAGGAAAATATTTCTTGGAAAATGATAAATTTCACTTAAAAGTTTAGATATCAGGCTTAGGTTTCATTTATTGTATTATTACAAAAAACAATTATAGTTTTTTGAAACAATTGGGTTGTCCTATGGCCATCCTCTTGCTGAGGGCAGCGTCCTGGAGCTGCATCTGCCGTGGTCAGTGGGAATTTCACCTGCTCAGCTGCTGTTTCTGTGTAATGGTAGATGCTGAGTTTTAGCTGAGCGTCTTGTAAAGAAATGCTGTTGTCTCTTTGGTGTTTGGAAATGAGGGGGATGGGTATAGGTTTGGGGGACACATTTTTTCTCAGTCAACTAGAAAGATTCATATTTTTACATAACATGCATATTGTAAATAAAGACTGTTACCCTATACCCAGGTAATCAGTATGCTGTGTTTTCTCAAGTTAGTAGTCTCTAAAAGACTTAATGATAAAAGTAGCTTGGGTCAGAATTACTGAGTTATTTGTGGTAAGTGATGTATATTATTATCATTGATATTGACATGTCTGGTATAATTTGAAAAATTAAGTTGGACTTTCACAGTTTGTACCTTGAAAGTGTTTTGAAAGGGATATGAACTATTTTTTTTTTTGAGACAGAGTCTCACTGTGTTGCCCAGGCTAGAGTGCCGTGGCGTCATCCTCGCTCACAGCAACCTCAAACTCCTGGGCTCAAGCGATCCTCCTGCCTCAGCCTCCCAGGTAGCTGGGACTACAGGCATGCGCCACCATGGCTGGCTAATTTTTTCTATATATTTTTAGTTGTCCAGATAATTTCTTTCTATTTTTAGTAGAGACGGGGTCTTGCTCTTGCTCAGGCTGGTTTCGAACTCCTGAGCTCAAACAATCCGCCCGTCTCGCCCTACCAGAGAGCTAGGATTACAGGCGTGAGCCACTGCGCCCGGCCTACTATTTTTGATAATACTTGGTAATATAGTGGTTTTGGATCTGTTCAAATGCTGATATAAAACCAGATGGTAATACATCTTGAATATTTCAGAGAGAGCCCTAGTTTGGTTTTAAAATTGATGCTGTTTATAATCGGTAGACAGCATGGAAAATGGCAATCCTGTTATGAACAAATGTGAAAAAAAGTTTGTTTTAATAATGAGGCTAGAAGGAGAACAGAAGTTCTATTTCAAAACTCAGGGTTTTGACATCATTGATGTCTTTGTTAGAATGATTTAGGAAAATGCATTCTAACTTTGTTTTTGAGATTCGAGTGTAATTTTTGGACAGTCAATACATGTTCTGTGGGAAATGAAGATATATTTGAAACATTCTCAGGGGAAAACCTTCTCTAAGATACTCAGCTCTGTTAAAAAAAAAAGTACGCCAAATCAAGATCTTCTCAGAAAAATTCACTCAAAAATTTAGTGCAGCAGATTTAAGAATTAGAAGAATATCTCTGAACAGAGTGATTTTCTTTTTATATGTGGGAACTTTAAAATAATTTATTTGATTTCAGTGCAAACTCTTGACCCTTAAAAATGGTAAGGTATGTGTATTAATCCTTTTCATTTTTAAATTGTGAGACCAAGAATTGAGAGACGGATAAAATGAAATTACATGATTCTTTTATAAACTCAACAAAAAATGTCTGGAAACTTTCTTAGGTTTCCCTCCTGACAGACACATGGCGAGACAGAAGAGGGATAAGACTCTTTAAGTGCTTTCTGGTGTCCTTAGAGTAGCATCCAAACAGGTACAGTGGCCTTACAGGTCTGGCCTGACCTGGCTTTTATCCCCTGAACTTCTGCTTGGGACTGGAGAAGTCGCTTCGGTCAACTCATCTTCTCAGGGTTCCCACATGACAGATGACAGTCTCCTCGTTGGCAGTGCACCTCCGGAAGAGGCCTGCCCATGGCATGGACCGTCCCCTAGCGTAGCCTCACCTGTGGCACTGCCTGTTCCTTCATCCCTGTCCTTGCCTTTGTGCCCCTGCTCCGTCAGATGAGGGTGCTGGTGAAGCCCTGGTCTCTTGGCCTGTGTCCCTCAGAGCCTCTACCCTTGAAATGCTTCTGTGAACCAAAGACTTAAATGCGCAGCTGACATTCTGGCCGTGGAATGATGCTTTATGTAGTTTGCTGGTCTCATACTTATTTTATTGAAAAAAGCAGCATATGCACACGATCACAATTCGTGAGACCAAAGGTGCACAGTGCAAACCTCTGTCCCATCCTAAAGTCTCTCTCCCAGTTCCTGCAGACAGCCTTTGTTACCAGTGCCTTGTGTTCTTCAAGACATTTTCTCCGCATGCGCACGCCCAGGTGAGGTGCCTCCACACACTTTTGGCAGCTACTTATCGTACAGATGGTATCTTACCCTTGCTGGTCTTTTAGACAGCACGGGCCTCTTCGCAAGCTACTGTTCTCACTCCTCTGTGTGAAGTGGAACCGGTGTGGAGAATCTTCAGGAATAACCCCCCAATGGACATCTGCCTGCTGCCGTGGAGCCGGAGGACGACGGGTGGGTGGGTGGTGTGGGCAGGAAGTCTGTGGGCCACATCCTGGTGGTGTTCCGAGGGATAACTTGCTCCCCGCCTGCGTGCTCGGTCAGTGATAACTGCCCAGGCTGCTTCTGAGAGCTGGAAACCAGGAGGGAGGAACAGGCAGGCATGTGGTTTGGGAACCTCACCCTGGCAACTCTCCCTGCCTCTGGGTTCTTCTTTGGACCCTGTGGTCATGTGATCAAAGGTTCTGTGTCTGTCACCCCCTGTGCTGCTAGGTCACTGACAGCACGAGGAACATGGCATCACATTTTAATCAGGCCCCCTTGCTTACCACAAGGTCCCTGGTGATCTTGCCCCCTTCCTCCTGGCTGGACTCCTGTCCTCCCACCCCCAGCCCACTGCCTGCTCTAGCCCCGGCGCCCCTGGTAGCCCCAGATGCTGCGTCCTGCTCTTCACCCCACACCCACACACCTGCTGCTCCCTTGGTCTCAGGTGCCTTTTGTTCCTGACCCCCGTCCTTCTTTTTCCAGCTAAATTTTACCTCTCCCTCAAAATCAAGATGAAAGATCACCTCTTCCGGGAAGTCTTCCAGACTGATATTAATGCCCCTTTTTTCCTCATAGCTCCATGGACACCCATCTGTCAGAAACTTGAATCGTCACATCCTTGCTTTCTGTGCTAAGCACAGTCAACGCCAGGGCCTTGTCCTCCCCGGGCTGTGTTCTCAGTCCCTAACACAGTTGGGGATTCAGATACCGGTTGGACTAGAGTCAGTTGTGATGTCTCCCTGCTGAGGCCACCGTGGTTGCAGCAGGCTAAGGATGTATAGTTGTGGATCCCAGACAAAGGAATGGCAAGTGAATGGAAACAGGGAGGGAAGCTGCAACTTGGGCATCTTCAACTTTGCAAACAGCTGGGATGCAGGAGCCATACTCTCCCTCTTCCTCCTGACCCCACTCCCTGCGCTCCCTGCTCCCTCCACCTCTTCTTGGACTGAAGGATCCAGGCTTCTATTGACAGGGACTCGTCTTCCTGAGTCTCCAGGCTCACAATGAGCTGCTGTTTGCAGCCTGGAGCGGAGGAGGGGTCTCAGCAGCTGCTTGCGTGTTCTGCTGCCCTTCTCGGTGCATTCTGCACACAGCGTTTAATTACTGGTGTGGCCAGGGTGCATTAGCAGGAAGGTGTTCTTGTCACACAGCCGTGGCAGCAACGCAGGGAAGCTGGGCCGCAAGCCCCAGCTGGACTCATCATGCCCGTGGGTCCTCACTGGCAGGGGCCCCTTGGGAAATCTGTGAGGGTTTTCCCTCCTGCCTCTTATTATTTTTCCAGTCGTATTTGTTAGACAGTGGATGAGAGGGGGTTTTCTGGTCTGCTTATGTTCCAGCCCTGTGATTGGGTCCTCTGGGAATTGTCTCTTTACGGGGAATTTCTGGTGTAGCCCCTCCTGGACAAGAGGCTCCTTCCTGTGCCCTGCGCTGTGGGCTGAGATGTAGAAGTACTGAGATTTGGAAGGAACAGAGGAAGCCAGAGGAAGGGAGAGAACCTCCGTTCCCCCCAGCAGAGGAGCCTGTGCCTCACTTCCCACCATCAGCGCTGCCTGCCAGCACCCCTCCTTCCTGCGGGTGAATGTGTCCATCCAGGACTTTGTGAGCACCTGTCAGTGAAGTGGAGCAATCTGTCCCCCTGCAGAGCTCAGGTCTAAGTGGGCAGTGAACGCTCTAGCTGTCAGAGCAAACGACGGGACAGTGGCAGCACAGGTACCCTGGTCGTGCCCCCCATTAGACACGCAGGGATGCTCAGGGAAGGGCAGGCCCCAAAAAGAATGCGATGAAAATCAGAGCTGCCCTGGGTGGGAGTGGGGGAAGGCTGCTGGTCTCAGTAAGGGTGGCTTGGGGTATGACGTCCACGCAGGGATGGAAGGTGGCCGCGTTAGTGTGCTCGGGCTGATGTAACAAGGTACCCAGACTCGGTGGCTTAAACAACAGAATTCTATTTTCTCACAAATCTGGCTGCCAGAAGTTGAAGATTAAGGTGTCAACGGATTGGTTTCTTCTGAAGTCTTTCTCTTTGGCTCATAGATGGGCGTCTTCTTCCTGTGTCTTCACATGGTTGTCCCTTTGTGGGTGTCTGTGTCCTCATTTCCTCTTCTTATACGGACACTAGTCACACTGGATTAGGGCCCACCCTAATGACCTCATTGTAACTTAATTACCTCTTTACAGAGCCCATCTCCAAATATGGTCACATCCCGAAGTACTGGGGGTCAGGACTTCAACATAAGAACCTTGGGGACACAATTCAGCCCGTATCAACAGCCTTCGCCAGCACCAGAAAGGTGGAGGAAAGTTAGATCCCTGAATTAAGTAAATGCCTTAAAAGGACTTTACCTTCAGCGAAAGGATGGACCGGAATGAACACGCTTACCAGCTCAGGAAGGCAATGAGAAGCTCACCTGGCTCAGCATAGCTCTATGTGGGGTGAAGGTGGGAGGTGAGGGAGGGGGAGGCTTCACTAGAATTCATAACCATGAGACTGACCTATGTACGTTTGCATTTGGAATTTTCATAGGTTTATTCCCTGGAAAATGGACTCCGAGATGCTGCGATTTACCACAGGAGGTTATTGGGTGTGGGTGCTGGGTTCTGGGGGTGATGGTTCTCAGGAATAACACCTGGGAGGGAGCCAGGGAAGCAGGATGGGCAGAGGAGAGGTTGCATTGCCATGCTGTTGCCTTGGAGGCTTGTCCATGGGACTTGGGAGCTGGGATGGCCCCACAGAGTTATCAACTGGAGCATGGGCCTGACCAGTCTTTGGTGTGGGCTGCGCCAGGGACAGGTAACTCCTTTAGTAGAGGGCAGTTCCAGAACTGGGAGGGAGCCCTCAGCAGCTGTCACTCCTGGCAGCTGGGGGAATGAGTGCCCAGGTCCCGAAGGAGGATACAGGAGACACACAATGGCATCCACTCTAGGAATTTGCACTCTCCACTTAGCCTGGGAACCCTCAACCTGAAATACTAACATGCGCGTGGCCCTAGGTTGGAAATACCGCTGGAGCACTTGAAAGAAGCAAGCACAGAACCTGAACCAAGACCCAGCGGTGTCCGGTGGAGGCAGCTTCCCCAACGATGAGCTCACAGTGCCACGTTTGGAAGCTTCTGAGAACAGAGCCCACGAGGAGTGACAGTTACACAGACAGCATGAGTAGGACTGAAATTACAGAGGAGGGACTACCTAACAAAATCTGTAAAATAAGTATGTTTATTATGAGTAGATAATTAAAAAGGAATGAAACACATGAAAGAAAAGACACTGAAAAGAGCAACTGGAAAAAACCAAATCAATATATTTTTATTATTTTTATTGAAGCTCTAACGTGGATGTAGTTATAAAAAAGTTAAGAACTACAGCAGTTACCATTCTGTTTCCCTCTCTATTTTCCCCTCATCCCCCTCCCAGGAACAATTTATCTCTTGTAATTGATTTTGTAATTTACTTAGATATGTATAAATGACGGGCTTCCAATGCTAATTCTTGATTTTTTTCAAGTTTAGGCATTATTTATTGATTTCCCAAAGTGAAAGGAGATAATGTACTCTTTTATCGTCCTGGCCCCACATAGACAGGCTGACTTCCTGAATTTCCATCCTCGTGCACTAGTGATGGTTTTCATTATGATGACTGTGAGTCTTGCTGATTGAGCCACAGGGTGACACGTGATTACTTCTTTCTTGCAGAATTTTTGATTTTCTCTGGATTTAATATGTTATGTTTATTTCAGTGCTTAACTTCTCTATGAATGTGTTTCTTATTAAGCTCTCATTTAGCATTTCCATTCCAATCTCCACTTCTCTGTGATGCTTCCAGATGCGTAGATAATTCTATCAGTTTCTTCTTGATGAACTCTCTCTTGGAGCCATCTGACGTTCCGTAATCCGCTCTGGTTGCCTTTTGTACCTGGTGCGCAACTGTGTCCTGGCGGCTCCCTTCACCACCTTTTCTGGGATTTCCTTTATTTCTCTCCTCTGTTGGGCCCCCCTGTTTCCTGGATACCACATTCTTCTCTTTTCTGATTTACTCTATTTTAGGGGGAAACACATCTTCTCTTAGCTTGCTAGGAAAGGGCACACATTTCTTATAATTTCTGGTGTTGATATTAAAGCTCTGAGCTATTCTGAACCCTAACCCTTTACATGGACTTGCTGTGGCGGAGGTCTCTCTTGTCCTTGCGTCCCTCTATTTCTTTGTCTTTTCTACTTCCTGGGAAATTTCCTCAACTTTGTATTCCTACCTTTCTATGGAGCTTTCCATTTCCGCTATCTAGTTTTTTTTTTTTTTTTAATTGTCTGAGTGCGTTCCTTTGGGGAAAAAAATCACCCAACTATTATTTTATGGATCTTTTTAACAAATCTTTTCTTATCTTTCTGAAAATATTTGTAACAATTAAAAAAAATGGTTTCTGTTTCTTGCATTATCTTCCTCCAACATGCTTTTTTCCCCTGCTGCTCTGGACTTCATCGTTCATGCTGGGGAGGAATCCTGTGAGTGGTGGTCCTGGAGGGTCGGCTCATGTTAAAAATGGGTCATTAAAAGGCTGACTGGAACTCTGAGCATGTGGGTGGCATTCACTGTGGGGCGACGTGGTCAGATTGTTCTGTTGGTAGATTCCAGTTTGATACTTCCAGATCCTTCTTGGGCTTTCCAGGCTCCCCAGAGAAGGGTGCTCTGATCTCTGCCTGGAAGGTGAACCTCTGACTGCCTGAATTTTGGGAGCCGAGCCGGGAATGAGGTTTGAGATTTCAACATTCTGTTTGAAATTCTTTACTTGGTCAGCCACTTTCAGTTTTTCAGCTTGGTTCTCCCATCTTTGGCTGAGTCTGTGTTCCTCACGGAGATGGTTGCGCCTTCTCCAGAGAATAAACATCCAATAATGTGATAGGAGAGTTGGCTGGGAGTGGTATTGCCCTGCTGTGCAGAGTTGGGGAGGGAATCTGGAGAACTGCGTTTAAAATGGGCTTTGAACCAACCTCCCTGTTGTCTGTCTTCTCTTTATTATATTGTGCTACCAATTCCTGATTTTTGAGGTGCCCTGAGGTGTAAATTGGGTTGCCTTTTTGCTTTCACACTTTGTTTTAGAGATTTACTTTTGTGGAGTCTGTTAAATCAATTACCACTTGGCCATATGTTTTCTAGCTTCTAAAAATTGTTTTTGTTGCCTTTTACATTTTCTTTTTTTTAAAAAATTCACTTTCATTTCCTTCTAATTTTTATGATTTTACTTTTTGTATTTAACACTTTATTTTGTTTTGAATTTACTTTGGAGTACCAAAACAATACATTAGTGCCTTTGGACATCTTCTGAGCTCCAGATCCATACTCCCAACTACCTGTTAGACCACGTGGATAGTCCCTATGCTCCATGCATCTGTGTCCATCTAGTTTCCCTACGGAGCTTCTTCCATTTTATTTTCCTAATGAGCTTATCTTTTAAAAACATCCCTCTACTCTTAGTTTTATGTAGTTTTTAGAGAAAGCAAAAACAAATGTGAGGAATCATCCTGCTGTATTTCCCTAGAGGTGTCAAACAGAAAAATTGGTAATGAAAAATATAGTACAGGAACCAGAAACCTATGAGAAATAACTAGTGAACCAAAGTATGGATCTGAAGAACTTATCCAAATGTAGAACAAAGTGATTCCTTACATTCATATTTACTAAGAGACATGGAAGATAGGATAAATTCCAATATAAACGAATAAAAATTCCAAAAGCAGAGAAGAGAGGAAATAGAGAATAGTCAATGTTTTTAGAGGTGTCTGAAACTGTTTTGGGATTGATGGAAGGGATGGAGTACATACCTTTCATACCATTAGATGTAAAAAAAGAATTAGAAAACTTACCTGACTGAGTAGACAGCAGAAGTGAAATAAATGACACAGAAAAAAGCATAGAAAGTGCAAAATAAAATGTAGAAATGAATTCAAATACTTTAGTAATTACAAAAAGTATAAATGGATTAAATCCATGAGATAAAAGTCAGAGATAGATTGCATTTAAAAAATCTAGCTGTATACTATTAACAGGAGATAAATTTAAAACATAAAGTAACAGAATGGGTTAAGTATAGAGATAAAAAAAGATGTATCTAGCAAATACTAACAAAAGAAAGTTGGTGTAGCTGTATTAATTGGAGAAAATAGACTTGGAGACAAAAAGCATTGTTGGACATATAGGGTGTTACTATGTAAACAAAAGGTTCAATTCACCCAGAAGATAAAACACTTAGGAATTTGTATATACCAAACAACAAAGCCCCAAACACCCAACCAAAAATTTATGGGATTATAGGTAGAAATGGACATATCATAATTATAATGGTAGACTTTAATGCAACTCTTTTACTAGTTGATAGATAAAAAGACAAAAAATTAGTGAAGATATTATTTGCCTTATGCAATTCAATGTTTTTCAAACATTGTTGACTGCTATCCATGGCAAGAAATGTATATGTGACCTAGAATATATAAATTTGTGTGTATATATACTATATGTCATCATATCTAAGACACTTTTGATTATAATATGCAACATGATTTTTTGTACTAGTAGATTTTAAAAAATGCTGCCATTGAACTGTATCATGATGTTCATTGTATGAGCCACTTGATTTCAGAGTTGTTAAAATGTGAAATTAACTTTGATAATTTCTAGCCTCTTTCATTTTATAAAGTGCTGGTCACCATTTATCAAATTGATTTTATGCCCCACTAGTGGATTGTAACCTTTAGTATGATGAACACTGAACCAATGGGTCCGTATAGAGCCATGCATTCAAGAAATATATTTCAACATCATAGAATATCTATAAAAGGTGATCACTTCTATCATCACAGAAGAAGTCTCATAAAATTTCTAAGAATCTATATTTTACACTCTTCTCTGACCACAGTGCAATAATAATTTGAGATCAAATATCGCTAAAATAGTCTTATATTTTATTTATTTATTGATATATGTTG
>NW_012148952.1:6317408-6384366 GCF_000956105.1 Propithecus coquereli
AGGGAAAAAAATACCTAAGTGATCTCTGACGCTGAAGAAGTTAATCCAGGACAGTGGTTTACAACCAGGGGTGATCACGTACCCCTTCCCTTTCCAGGGGACATCTGGCAATGGCAGGAGACATTTTTGTTGGAGGTGCTACTGGCATCTAGTGGGTAGAGGGCAAAGATGTTATTAAACATCCCACAATGCACAGGACAGCCCCTCACAACAAAGAATCATCTGGCCCAAAATGTCAATAGTGCTATGGTTGAGAAACTCTGTTCTAGGCCAACATGGTTTTACAGATGCTTTTCTGAATATTCAGCAATCGGATAATCCCAATCTCATGCACTCTGTTCCACAGAAAAAGAAGGAAAGCTTCCCATATCATTTTGAGACTAATATTACCTTGATACCAAATCAAAGACAATAGGATTTATAGGTCAGTATCACTCGTGAATGTAGATACCAAAATCTTCAATAAGATATTAGCAAACTAAATCTTTCTGTGTTTACATAATGAAGCAATAAATAAATAAACATCCTCACCACATAAGTTTGTTTTAGGAATATAATTAAAAAGTTTATTATATAATTTACCATGTTCAAAAATTAAGAAGGAAAACCATAGTATCTCTCAATAGATATATAAAAAGCATTTGATAAAGTTCAAGACAAGATAAAAACTTAGCAAACTAGGAAAGGAATTGTTTTAACCTGTTAAAGGGTATCTAACCTAAAAATTCAACAATTTTAAGTGGTAAATATTAGAAGAAGTCCTTTAAAATCTAGAGCGAAGATAAGGATGCCTGCTATTATCATGTCTTCTCAACATACATGGTGTCCGAGCCAATGAAATAAGGCAAGAAAAAGAAATAAAAATTCTGTATATGGATTGGAGAGGAAGAAAAGTAACCATTATTACTCACAGATATGATAGCCTTGTCTACATAGAAAAGCCAAGAGATTCTGCAGACACTATTAGAAGTAACAAATTTCAACAAGGTTGCTGTGGATGGGTAGAAGTTTAATATACAAAATAAAATGTGTTCGTATATAACGGCAATACATAGTAGAAATTTTAATTTTCATAATGATACCATTTCTTATAGTAAAAAACTGGAAGGAATAAATCTAATGTATGTATAATTCCTTCATGGAGAAATTTATAAAATGCTATTAAAATGCATAAAATAAGATCCAAATAAAGAGAAATCCCACGTTCACTATTGGGAAGGCAATATAATAAAGATGTCATTTCTCCTTATGTTAACCTGAATGCATGCAATTTCACTAAGAATTCCGATAGTTTTTTTTCAACAAAATTGGTAAGCTGTGAAATGTATACAGAGGAATAAAGGACTAAGGATAGTCAGGATAATTTTTAAGAACAAGGTGCATGTACTTGTCAAAACTTCTAAAACTAGGACAGTTGAGACTGTGATATTTTTAGGGACAGATAGACCAAGGAAGTTGAATAGGGAGTCCAGAAATAGTACCATGCATATATGGAAATTGGATGGATAAGAAAGGTAGCATCACACATTGGGGAGAGAAATAATGATACTGGGACAATCGGCTGTCTACATAGAAAAACTAAAATAAATTTCTACCTCCCACATACACAAATATAAATTCCATGTGACTTAAGGAACCAAACCTGAAAAGCAAGAATTTAAAACTTTTAGATGAAAATATGAGATTATCCATTTGACCTGGAAGTAAAGAAAGATTTTTAAATTTTAAAACAGAAAGCACAAACCATGAAGGAAAATGTCAACTAATTTAACTACAAGCAGACTAAAAACTTTGTACATCAGAAAACACCATATAAAACAATAAAAGATAAGTCACTGACTGGGAGAAGATATTTACAAAGCATGTAACTTACATGTGTTTCAGAAGATATAAAAGACTTTTCTAGCACGTTTGTTATAGCAAAAAAACTAGGAGAGAGACAGATGTTCGTTAACAGGAAATTTGATAGATATGTTTAGTGTCTTAGTACAGTGGATCCATAGTTAGCAACAGTTTTCAGCTTTATCAGACCGAATGAACCATTTTTATAACCAGCATTTTATATTTTAGTATCTTAAAATGAACTGCTATCTATACACACCGTTTACAAAAATAGTATTATATCCTAAATGTAATATAATGGAGAAATAAAAGAAGATAATATTGGAAAAAAAGTAGTATATATTTAAATATATAAATGTTTGGTATGATGATATTAATAGATACAACTAAGTAGTTAATTGCTTACACCTGCATATAATGAATAAGTTTAGATCTAAGAGAGGTAAGAAAAGGGTCATACTGAATCGTTGACGTTTTTCTTTGTGTGACATTTTGAAATAAGGACTGAATAGGTAAATTGGTATACATATGTAGAATCGTCATGAATATAACAACTACAGGAACAGACTAATACAAATGTTTCATAGTGTGATTTGAATACCTTGAGTGGAGTTGCCACTGATGACCTTATTTTTGAATTGGTTTATAATTCTGTAAAGGTCTGAATAAAACCAAACATACTCTCCTCTTGATTTACATGGTATTAATAGTTACATTCCTGGAAAAAGTAGTATATATTTAAACCATGCAAAACAAAACAACTCTCCTATAGAGGTAAAATACAGTTGAATTCTAGGCACAGATAGTTTTTCACCTAAATGAGTATCATTTGGGTGATCTGAAAGACCTATGGGACAAGAAAAAATTCTTCATTGTGTGTAACTTGAATATTTCAGGAAATTAAGATCCCAGGCTCCCTCCCACCCACTAAATATTGTGATCTCCCCAGTCCAAAGTTGTAACAACCAGTGACAACCCTCAGATTTCCAACATGCTCCCTAGGATGTCGTGTTGCCTCCTGGAGAACTACTGAACTAGAACTACTAGCGTGGATGAATCTGGAAAATAATGCTGAGGAATGAAAAAAGTTGTAAGATCCTACCAATTAGATAATCTTAAATAGTAAATACGTCATTTGTGGATACATAAGTAGAGTATAACAACAAACATAGGAGCGATGACCTAAACTCAAGACAGTGGATGTCGGGGTGGACAGAGACCAGGGATCGATGAAGGATATGCAGAAAGCTTCAGCCAGAACTGTATTATTATTATTTTTTAAAAATGTTCTGGAGCAAATATGGCGAAGTGTTAGATTTGTCAAAACTGTGTGGAAAATATATTGGTGTTGGTCCTTTTATTACTCTGTAGTTCATCATGTGTTTAAAAACCTTGTAAAACAATCTCAGGTCAGACAACAACATACAAAGCTAAAAAACATAAAGTTCAGTTGAATGGTTACCATTATGTCTGTGCTTTTGTATGATACCCTTTGTCCCCTTCCTCCATTTATTTTGGCTGTTATCTGTTGCCTCTTCACTATGAACCTTTTCTTTCCTCTCCCCTTTCTTTCCCACAGCATCTAATTTGAAATATTAGGTTATTAAGTATGAAATGTCCGATTTGCTTATGTGCTGTTTGACAGTTGATGTCTCTGACATTTCACTTTGACACTTCTTGTTTTTTTTTTTTTGAGAAAGAGTCTCACTGTGTTGCCTGGGCTAGAGTGCCGTGGCATTAGCCTAGCTCACAGCAACCTCAAACTTCAAACTCCTGGGCTCAAGCGATCCTTCTGTCTAAGCCTCCCTAGCAGCTGGGGCCACAGGCACGTGCCACCATGCCCGGCTAATTTTTTCTATATATTTTTAGTTGTCCAGCCAATTTCTTTTTATTTTTAGTAGAGACGGGGTCTCGCTCTTGCTCAGGCTGGTCTCAAACTCCAGAGCTCAAACGATCCACCCACCTCGACCTCCCAGAGTGCTAGGATTACGGGCGTGAGCCGCCACGCCCCGCCGACACTTCTTGTTTTATGTTTATTGTGAAGGTACATCCTCAGTCTTGCAAATGCACCTTTTGGCTTGTGATTATCTGTCAAGTTTTTTTTAAGAGCAATTTTCAAAAAACCACACACGGGTAAGTCAAAAATTCATGTTATTTTCGAATACGAGTTCCATCGTGGAACCAGTGCAGTGTAGACAGCTTGAAATATCAATGAAGTGTTTAGAAAGGATGTGGCTAATGAACGCACAGTATGTGGATGGTTTGAGAAGTTCTGTGCTGGTGATTTTAATTTTGAAAGTGAGCCACGTGGGCAACCTTAGACCAAGGTGGATAATGATGAGCTGAAAGCTGTAGTGGAAGTGAATCCATCTCAACCTATGTGTGAATTAGCAGCAAGGTTTGACATTACTATTCCAACAATATTGGACCATGTGAAACCAATTGACAAGGTAAAGGAGCTGGATAGATGGGTACTGCATGAATTAAGTAGCATCAGAAGAGAAATCGTCTCGAAGGTTGCCTTTCTTTGCTGTCATGACAAAGGCAAACCATTGCTACACTGTATTGTTGCGTGTGATGAAAAATGAGTTCTTTTTGACAATTGCAAGCATTTGGCACAATGGTTGGTTAAAGATAAAGTACTGAAACACAGTCCAAAACCCAATATTCGTCAAAAAAAGCTAATGGTGTCTGTTTGGTGGTCCGGCACTAGTATTATCCACTACAGCTTCATGAAACCTGGTCAATCGATTACAGTGGATGTCTACTGCAACCAATTGGAAGAAATGATGAGGATACTTGCAATTAAGCAGCCGAGATTGGTCAGTAGAGACAGGTTACAAGCCTCTTGCAAGATAACGTTTGACCACATGTCGCACAAACAACACTGCTCAAACTACAGAAGCTGGACTTGGAAACTCTCTGTCATCCACTGTATTCACCAGACCGTGCACCAACTGACTACCACTTCTTCCAGGCTTTGGACCACTTCTCGCAAGGAAAAATATTCAATTCTCAACAAGTTGTGGGAAACGCCTTTTGTGATTTCATCACCACTCACTCTCCAGGCTTCTTCGCTGCTGGCATAAACAAGCTATTGTTAAGATGGCAAAACTGTGTTGATAGTTTAGGCGCATACTTTAGTTAATTGTACTGCTTCTTGTTTGAGATATAATAAACTACACTTTTGATTTGAAATCACACATTTCATATTTAATGACCTAATTAATAACCTTTTACTGATAGTCTACCTATAAGATAGTGAGTGGATCTATTATTTTTCATATACTTCCTATGAATATTTTAATAGACTTTCATCTATTATTTTTCATTTTTCATATGCCCTCTCCAGTGCTTCTTCCCCCTTTAAAATATTAGACAGCATCTACATTGTCAGATCATGTAGACATTACATATTCTGTTCTCCTTACAGTCATCATTTAGTTCTACAAGTAAATAAATTTTTAATAGTCACTGCCAATCTCTGAAATCGTGCTTCATTTCAGCCCTTTCTCCACTAAATTCTTCAGGGAGAGTTCATTGGAATAATATTTCTTGAGCTCTTGCATTTTATAATATTTTTTCAGTGGTCTTTATACTTGAATTTTGGCTAAATATAAAATCCTTGGTTTACATTTTCTTTCTCAAGTATCTTAAATATATTACTCCGTTGTATCATGGTATAAAGCATTGCTGTCAGTGTTGGATGACAATCTGGTTTTCTTTCCCTTACAAGTGACTTGATCTTTTCCTTGAATGCCCAAATAATTATTCATTTTTTAATACCCAAGAGTTTTGTCAAACTGTGTCTTGGTGATAGCTATTCTGGGTCACCTTTTTCCAGATATAAGGTGTAATTTCATGTCTTTCTATTTCAGAAAAGTTTTCTTGAATTATAGTTTTTCATATGTGTCCTGTTCAATTGCTTTGGTTTAATTCCTTAGGGATTTCTAAAATATGTATGTTGCATCTTCTTTGCCTGTCATTTATATCTGTCACTTCTCAAGTCATTTTTATTTTTCATTTCGTTTTGATTTAAAAATTTTTCCTCTTTTCCATCATTTAGTTCTCTAAAAGCATTAGCTATTTTTTTGTTCTTGTGTTCCTTTTAGTTTTGTCTTCATTGCTGAAATGAAAATTTTCTTTAGTTTTTTTAAGCCTTTTGTGAGTTCTGTTTTCTATGTTTTCAAATGTTTCATGTCTTCACTCACACGTTTCTAAAGTTTTAAATTCTGATTACATATTTTTCTATGTATCATTTTTCTTTATTTTTGCTCGCTTTAAGATATTATGTTAAGAGTTTGTATCAGTTTTGTGAGCATATTTTTCTGGTGTGCTCTCGTCATATGTACCTTCTTATTCTTTTCTACTTTATGTATGATATTTGAATTCTTTTTTTCCTGTTACTTGTGTGTAAGTGAAATGAGTCTTCCTGTACTTTTAGGAGGAAGGGTAAGTTTGGAGAACCTTTTGAACATCATGGCTCTAAAGCTCCCTCTTTTTTTTTTTTTTTTTTCCAGAAAGAGATTTAAAAAATATGGCCTTCTTCTTTGAGTCTGCCCTCTTTGCTCCCGTTTTCATTATGAGTGAGCTTTGCTTTGCCCCACTTGTCTCTGGCCTGTTCAATTTGGATTCTACTTCCTGTAATTTCTTCCCAGTGTGGGCTCTGTCCTGGAAGGGAGCTTTGACTTGTTAATTTGTAGAGCACAGACTGCTTCTGCACCCTCAGACTTTACTGTTGTTTCCACATATTCACTTACAAATTGAAGCTTGCCAAGCATTCTCTCAGTTTTGACAACCTTTCTTAGATTGACTTACTATTCATTCCAGTAATTATCTGTTGGCGATTTGGGGGTTCTTCTTTCCTTCCCTTTGCTTCTTCCTGATTATTGCTGATAATATGCAGGTCTTATTGTTGTTGTTCCTATTTTATGTTTTGTGGCAATGCTTTTCACCCAGTTTTGTTGTGAGTGCTTGAGTTTTTGGTTTTATATTGTAGTATCTCTGATGTCTTTATGAGGGACTTTAGGCAGATTCAAAAACTATGTCACCACTATTTCTATCTTTCCAGAAAACCACGGAGTTTGTATTTCTTACCTGGTTACCTTTTCCATTATACCTTTGTTTATCCAGAGAGATTTCTGGCATTCCAGGTAATTGCACTTAGAAACATTGTAGCATTTTTAGATGGCAAGTAACCTTTGTTCGCTTAATGAAGTACATTTTCAAAATGGAGGGTTTCTGCTTTTTTTGTGTGTGTGAAAAAGAGTAATGTGTATATGTAGTCCTTTTGTAAGAGTTTGGATCTAATCCCAGGGTATTCTTGAGTGTGAATGAGGAGATGTGACATGAGAACTGAATAGATATTTATTATAGAGTAATTTATGTACCAGTCTCCTGAAAGCAGAAGCTTGAACTTCACATGTCCTATAAAGAGAGCATTCTTAGGGAATGATTTTTAAATTACAAAAGATGGTTATTTTTTGTTCGAGGCAAGGACAGATGTAATTTATTTCTGGTGAGATAAGTTCCAAGTTGTAAGTAAATCTCATTACCTTTAAGTGATAAAGTTACCATGCTAACGACACCGGTCCTTCAGTGCTCCAGTATTGGCAGTGCCATTGGGCAGTGGGAAGGTTCTTTCTTTCCAGATACCTGAATTGCCTGAATTGCCATCTTTAGAGATTCTTTACCCTCTTTAGGTCAATTCTAACAGTTCTCCAGCATTTGTTTGAATACATCCAGTACTGCGATGCTAGTAATTTAGTGAGACCCAGTTTATGTTGCCTAATCCTAATTTCAGAAAATTTTTAAAATGATCAGCTGAAATTTACCTTTTTCTAACTACTGCTTCTTAGTCATTCTTTTCTTAGCTAACATTTAGCAAGCATATATAAGCCAGGCACTGTACCAAGTGCTTTACATACATGATTACACTTAATTCTTACACCATTGCTCTGAGGTAGCATTATCATTCCCATTTTGCTCATAGAGATTTTAAGACTCAGAGAAGTTATGGAACTTTCCTGAGATCCCATAGGTAGTATGAAAAAGAGCCTGTATTCACGTCCTGGTCTACTTGACTTAGAGTCCATGCTCTTAACCACAGGACCAATCTCCCTTTTCCACCAGACACTTCTTCAGCATGAGCTTATCATGTTGTCTCATCACCTCTTCTGAAGACTGAGCATCCCAAGACTCTTCAGCTATTCCTTGAGTAGGATGGTTTTGGAACCCACTGTCTTGGCCGACCCTGTCTGGACCTATAGGTGTCCTGTCTAAAGCAATGCCCACAGTTGTCCTGTAAGTCATGTCGTCAGCAGGGAACATAGTGGACTTGTTACCTCCAGGGGTGTGGAATTCACACTAATTCACATTAACGCAGGTAAAGTTTGCATTGGTTTTTAGAGGCTTCATTATGGTGTAAGCTCTGGTTCAGTTTTTTATCACCCAAAATTGCTGGAGTTTTAGAACAATTTTTAAATTTTATTTGTTATGTCTTACTCTTAAGGCAGAGCCCTTACTAGTTCCTGCTGATACTCAAGGTTTCTGGATGAAGAGGAAGAGTACAAGAGTTCCAGAGAATGTGGGGGAATGGCAGAATCTCCAGCAAAAATAAGGGATTAGAGAAAAAAATGATGGTTCTAATGGCAGTGCTTGGGGTGAGGTGGAGGGGTGCCAGGAGGTGACTTCAGTTTGCTAATGCCTAGTTTATGGCCTGGCAAAGCTTTGGGAAGGACTAGCTGGTGGCCAGCTGGAAACGTGGGACTGAGGGGTGATGTAGCTTCAGGAGGGAAGATGGACTTAGGGAGTGTTTTGCTTTAGAACAGTGACTGAAGGAGTGGGGTGGGCAAGACAGCCCAGGATCATGATGAAGAGAGAGGAGGTGCTATGATTAAATTGTGTTTCCCCAAATTCATATGTTGAAGCTCTCCCCGTGAAGTGATGGTATTTGGAGGTGGGGACTTTGGGAGGTGGTTAGGTTTAGATGACGTCATGAGAGTAGTACCCTTGTGATGGAATCATGCCCTCATAGGAAGAGACATCAGAGAGTTTGTTTCCTCTCTCTCTCCATCCACATGCACCGAGGAGTGACCGTGGGAGGACTTGGTGAGAAGGTGGCCGTCTGCGACCCAAGGAGAGGGCCCTAACCAGACACCGACCCTGCCCGTCCCTTGATCTTGGGCTTCCAGTCTCCAGAACTGTGAGGAAGAGATTCCTGTTGTTGAAGCCATGCCGTCTGTGGTATTTTGTTATGGCAACCCAAGCAGACTGAGATAGGAGCGGAGAGGGCAGAGGACAGAATTTGGAGAATGACTTCTTTTGGGGTAGGAAGATGACAAAGAATGAGTAGAACATGTAGAAGTTGGAAAAGTTGGGGAGACTGTCTTAGTTTTCTGTTGCTGTTTTAACAAATTACCACAAAGTTGGTGGCTTATAATAAGAGAAATTTACTGTCTCACAGTTCTGGAGACCAGATGTCCAAAATCAGTGTCACTGGGCTGAAGTCAAGTGTCAACAGTGCCATTCTCCCTCAGAAGCCCAAGGGAGGAAACTGTTCTTTGCCTCTTCCAATTTCAGGGAGCTGCCGGTATCCCTTGGCTTGTGGTTGCATCACTCCATTCTTTGAGGCTGGCATCTTCAATCTCTGTGTGCTCCATTTTCATGTCGTGATCTCCTTGGCTGTCAAATCTCCCTCTGCCTCCCTCCCGTAAGGATACCTGTGATAGCATTTAGGGCCCACTCAGATAACCTAGGATAATTGCCCCATCTAAGGTTCTTGAATTAACTGCATCTGCAAAGACACTTCCTGTTGCCATATAAGGTAACTTTCATAGGCTGCAGGGATTAGGATGTAGATGTCTTTTGGGGGACTGTTTCTCTGCCTGCACAGGGAGCAAGAATTGTACAAGGATACGGAAAGCCAAATACAATACTTCAAGGAAGGTGACCAGTGATGTTCCATGCTGCCCAGGGCCAAGGTTGAGGAGACTGTCCATTGGAGTTGGTGTTCAGGAGGTCACTTGTGACCTTGCAGGGAACACTGTGTCGGGGTGGTTAACCCAGAAGCCACGTTGCTAGGAGATGGATGTAAAGATGGGGAAGGAAAAGGGCTGTGAGCACAATGCTGTCTGCTGGAGAAGCTTGGGGCACCCCAGGGTTGTATAAAAAGGATGCATGTGTGTGTGCACATGCCCGTGTGTTTACATTAGAGTTTTTTTGGAGATCCAATGAATAACACCCATTTTTTCTTCCCAAGTTCAGAACCAGTTGAGAAAAGGCCACAGAGAAGTCAAACAGATGGAAAGAAAAATATCAGCTTGATTGCTGCTAAACCCGAATTGGAGAATGGGGCTTTCCATGCAGTCACGAGGGCTTCTTTACACTTGGTGACCAAACTGGACAGACTTAGAGACTCGGTGGCTGCATGCTCCAGGGATGGCTGCCTGCTCAGCTCATGGACTGAAAGGAGCTGACTCGAGGGGACCCTTATCTGAGGAGAGGGTCCTCCACTTGTTCTTGGAAATCACCAGGCACTTGCTTCCCTGCACTCCCCTAAGTCTTGCTCTGGGGGAGTTGACTGCTCCCTGCGTGGGCCCTCGCTGCCCTCGGCATGAACCCCACATGCCTCCCTCTTGGTTGTCAGAGTGTCCCCCCCGCCTGCATTCCCACCAGCCACGCTGTGAGCCGGCACCTGGGGCACTGCCTGCCTGGAGCAGGTAGATGGGCAGTCAAGGTTTATTGAACAAGCTAACGAGGACGTTGCCTTTCAGAGTGGTTATTCAGGGCACTGTCTTTATTTTAGTAGCATATTTCAGTTCCATTGGTATTTGCATTGTGCCAGTATTAGTCTTTACACAGGTGGGAACAGCCACATTTGTGATTGTGCAAGATCTGATTAGTTAGCCTTGAGAATAGCTGTGCAAAGATAGCCAAAGTCATAAAGTTTTTAATTGTGCTGAGGTGAAGTCAGAGGGAGGGGTTGGGTTTTCTGATAGTTTGTACAAGGCTCTGAAGAATTCAGCGTTTCTTTCCCGTGATGAATTAAATCCATCCTTCAACCCGATTAGTGACTTTCTCTCTTGTAAGTTGCTGAGATAGCTAACGTTTGACACATCGTTGGGTAGCCAGCGGATATAAAAGCAAAGGGGCAGGTGGACTTTACTTTTGGGCTATACATGCAGTACTCTGGAGAAACCACATTTTTGAAGGGGGCCTATATTTGATTGGCCATTAGTTTGAAATAAAGTTTATTTGTAGTAACTTGATGGTGCGTTTGGCTGTTGAAATTTAGGAAGCCATGATCTTCGGTCATAAAAGCACAAGCTACGAGCTTTTCTAACTGCATCTTTCCCTCTGAACTCATTCATATGTACTAGGGAAAGATGAACTGCAAACATTTCCCCCACCTCTCCTGCCTTGCTTTCCTTCTTCTTGGAGGCCCCAGCCCTGGAGCAGGTCTCTCTCAAAGCTTCTGGGCCCCTGAGTTCCCTTTGGAAAAGGAGCAGGTGGGAGGGGATGTCACAGCGCTAATCATCTGGGGAAGTGAGCTGGGTCTCCAGACGCTGTCCAATAGAAACGAAAGATCATTCTAGTCACAAATGTGAGCTACATGTGTAATTAAAAATTTTCTAGATGCTGCATTAAACAAAGTAAAAGAAATTGATAAAATTAATTTTACTGGTATTTTTTAATTTACCCCAGTATATCCAAAACATTATACCAACATTTGGTAATAAAATATGAGAATTTTGGGGATATTTTACATTCTATTTGTCGTGGGAAGTCTTTGAAAACCAGTGTGTGCTTTACACTTACAGCACATTTCAGTTTGGACCAGCCGCGTTGCATGTACTCAGCAGCTACACATGGCTAGTGGATGCCATACCGGACACGATACTTCTACAGTGTGTGTGTATGTGTGTGTCCTGAGATAATCTGTTGTCTAGCGTTATAAGATACTTAGATAGGATTAATACTTTGATGAAAATTGAAGGTCATTTTTTCCATTGCTGCTCAATGTCCATCATTCCCTGGAAACATGTAAGGAAGAGGCTCTATGAATACTTCCAGTGGAGAAACTGTTATAGCTGAGCAATTTGGGTGATGGGAGAACTAAAAGTATTTCTTTTCTAAACTCCAAGTAATATATGACCTAATTATTCTTATCTGTTTAAGAATATTTTGAGGATTAATATATTCACATATAGAATGACTGAGAGAATCTAGGAATTTGTATAAAGAGGACATTTATAAGGAATCGAGTATTTTTTACTTCTCATTTGTGATTGGTTGATCGTTGACTTTTTGTGTGTATTTTATATAGCCCCCATGGTGACATTCATTTAGTTATATTTTCTGGCTTCCAGCCTTTGAATCCCTTTTATATGTTTGAAGACACCTACCATTTATGTCTTGGTGGGCTCTGGCTGGAAGAAACTTATTTTCCCTGGATGCTTGCAGCCAGGCTGAGGCACATAGCTGAAACAGAACCAACTAGAAGTGTCTGCTTGGGGCTTTGAGTCTGGAGGGAGTACATTTTGAGGTTCCCTCAGCATTGACGATGACAGCAGTGCCCGGTGCTCAGTGGTGGAGCTGGCTGCTTAGCCAGGAGTCAGGTATCTTGGTATCGAGTGTCCAGTTGTGCCTTGGTCACTAGAGTGATGTGGCCCTGCCTTCAACTGTGTCCTCAGCATCTGGCCTCCCTCGTTTCCCTCCAGCTTCCTGAGCTTATTTTGCCAGTCTTCCAGTCATCTGAACTCAGAACTCCTTCCCAAGTGAATGCCTCTTCTGTTTGTTAAGCAGAGTTGGTGGGTGTTGTTGGCACCCAAGAATGAAGCTCCTTGAATTTGGGAATTGTTTTGATACTACTTTGTGTCATCCCACGGTGTTTTGCATATAGTGAGGCATTCTACTGTTGGTTGGTAACCTAGGTTCTGCTTTTTACCACCGATCTGTTTTCTCATAAGAGAGCACAGGGTACATAAATGGGATGTTGATCACAGAGTGTGTGGTTGATAAAGAATTGACCTCCACTTGTAATAGCTTTGCTTGACTGTCACCTGGGTCATGCATTTCACAGTTGAATGCCATTTAAGAATGAGTTTTGCCACCTTGGCAGTATGTACTTTATCACAGCCGCACGGCATCATTTTTAGAGAGGTCTCCGGCATTCAGAGTTCGCATGACACTGCTGAATTTATAAATGGAAATGAATACACGTTAGCTGTGTTTTGCTGTTAAATTTGTACATAGTTTAATTTTGTCTATCGAAATAATACATGCTCATGATTTAAGTCAAATAGTGCTAAAGTTGATGACAAATCACTGTCCCCTGTGGGCCCTGTCCCCACATAGCTACTTCTCACCCCAGAGGCAACCCTCCCCAGTGTTTTATCTGTGCTTTTCTACAAACCTTGTTTCTAAAAGTCATTCATGGCTTTTTGGCATTCCTGGTCTCACACGTTTCTGCACATCTTGCAAACAGTGGTACTAACTCTCCTTGTTTCAGACTATTTTTTCAAGGATATTTGTATAGTGACTAGCCTTGGACAACATAGTCTTCTTCCAGAACAAAGGACAGGTTTGTTTAGAGCCTTGGAAGTTACAGCCTCGGAAGGCAGAGATACTGTTTTTTCTCCGGAGCAAGGATCAGGCATCCTTATTGCCGTTACGAAGGATTCAGCTTCCCTAGGCTTTGGGCTCCTGTCCTGTGATGCTGCCCACTGGATGTGCAGGTGTCACCTGGACCTCTTTGGATGGCTGGGAGAATGGGGCTTGGGGAACCAAAGCAAAAATGTTGATATCCTGGCTACCGTTATTGCTGTGAGTAATAAATTGTCCTTTGTCTTTGATCCAAAAATCTCACATCTTCTGCCAGCATTCATAGAACTGGCAGACTAACTTGTCAGCTTGCAAGTTGGGTAAAATCTCAGACCCTTCACAGCTTTCACTTCTGCCTCCCCAGTTTTTTTTGGTATTATAGTTTTCGGTTGAATTTGTATCAAGTATATTTATAATTTTTACTATATAAAAATTGTATCAGGAGGAGGTAAGTAGCATGCTATGATTCTATCTTCATTTTTGCTCCTGAAGTCTATAATTGCCATTGAAAATTTTTCAGTTGAAAAATTTTCTTTTAATCTCTGGTCAAGTCTTCCCTTGATTTCTAACAGCTCTATAATAGATAAAACACAACTTAAGAATAAGATGTCACATGATCCAGCAGTTCTTCCTTTTTACTGGACATCTGCCCCTTGGAGCCGCAACCATCCTGCTCAAGTAGGTATTGATTGCTTTTTGGGCTCTGTGCTGCTTTGGCCGAGCCTGGGGCAGGCTTCCCAGCCCCTGCTCCCAACCTCCTGCACAGTCCTCCATCTGCTTTGGAGGCTGCGTAAGCTACCTCTTCTCTTCCCTGGCTTCTCCCAATGTCTGGGTGGCTATGTAAACCTGGCAGATGATCACGTGAGCAGAGGTTTACCAGGCTGGGGCAGGGAGGGAAGCTGGGTTCAGGGAAAGTTTTTGCTTTCCTGGTGAAAAGGGACAAGTGGAGCCCAGAGGATACTCCTTTCCTCCTGGCTGGACCACGGGCACAGTGCCTGGACCTGTGGCAGCCATTTCTGTGATCAGGACAGATGGGTTCACAGGCTGGCAGCCATACCTGAAGCCGGTCTTGTGCTAGACTTTTTTGTGTGTGCGTGTGACATGAATCAGTACAGTTCCTTTTTGCTTAGGCCCATTTGGGTTGGATTTTACATCCCTTGTAATGAAGAAGTTGAAATGGATGCAAAACCTATTTGCTATCCCCGAATAGACAATGGAGAGTGTGGTCTGCTTGGGTGAGGCAAAGACATAAAATGTAACCATAATGTTTATACCCTTATAGTACCCCGAAATAAAAAAAAAAAAAGAATCTATGAGGTGGTAGTTTCAGAAAATGAGTTTAATGATGATTATGTGATTGGTTTGTAGACAGAGAATCCTTTCCTTGTTTTGATTGTGTTTCCTTCTACCATGTTCCCTTTATAAATAGTTTTATCACGATTGCATGAAATGCTGGTGGAGACAGTGGGAGAGCAGGGGCTTTGCTAGCAGGGGCTCCAGATATCATTAGGCTATTGCTGGACCTTACAGTGACTTTTCTTGAAAACACCTTACTTTATAATTCAAATAGTAACACGATGCAAAATTATGCTTTCTTACTTGTAAATAATTCATTTCCATAATTTAATATTCCCAGCATTCTGAATTGTAAATTCCTCTCCTGAACTGCTCATGATAAAAGACTTTAAGTTATTGGTTGGGTTGTTGGTCTATCGTTTACTACCTACTCACAGCTCTTTCTGGATTAGAAATTGATGTGTGATTCAGGCTATTTTGATGACTTGTATGGAGAAAGAGAGTCCTGAATGGGGGCTTATAGTGGAAATCATGGACAATTAAATGAGAATTTTGGAAACAGCAATTTTTGAGGGTTAGATGTCTTTAAGATGCAGTGACTGGCTTCGGGAGCTTACTCAGCCGGGATCTTTAAACATAATACTGTTTGACCCCTGAGAGAACACACAGTCCGTCAATTACTTTGTCAGCCCAGCACACAAGGGAAGGCTTGGAAGAGGCATTTCCTGTTTTATTTTAGTTATGACATCATGAAGTGAGCACCTGAAGTGTGAGAATTAGGTCGGAGAAAGTGGATATTCTTGGAATGCCATCTTTTGAGGGCCTTGTTCTTGGGAACTGATTCATTCTGCTCTTAGGGTATCTTTCTGTGTTTCCAGAACGTTGTGGTTGTGGGCTACATCTTGTTCCTGTGCCCGTTTGTTTGGTACCTGTAGAGTCTAGCTTCATCAGCTGATGGCTTGGCCCCAAAGATGCCCCACACTCCTGGCCTTCCCTCAGAAAAAAGTGCTCTTCCCATTGTCCTTGGCCTTCGAAGAACCTTTAGCGCCTTCAAGGCCCTGCCTGAGCCTTTGCTTATGCTTGCAGAATTAATTACTACCCTGAAGTACTGCCGCTTATGGTTTTAGTGGGGGCTCATTTCATGTTGTCCTGTGGGTGGTAGTTGGGTGTGTCTGTTACCTTCACTAAAGAAACCTTGACGGCAAGGCTGTGCTTGATGCGTCTTTCCATTTACTAGTAGATGGAAGTTGTTCAGTTCAACATTTGTTAAGAGGAAGGGCAAGGGGTGTTTATCATAAGGCAGAGACCAAGAGCAGTTTGTTTGTTCTGTGGCCTTGAACAAATGAATGAACCTTCTTGTAGGTCTTGCCTCTTCTGTAAAGCAAGACAATAGTACTTACCTCAGGGATGTGTGAGTATTAGAGCCAAATATGCAACTGCTTAAGTCATTAGCTGATTATCGTTAGTCATTGTCAGTAAATTGCCCATTTTACTGTTTTGAATTCACCATAAGTTAAACCACAACCTTCTGAGACCACTAGAAATTGAGGGCATGTTGCATCCATAGTCACCAGTGTTAAAAAGGTGTCCCCCTGTGTTTCCCACTAATGAGGACCTTGGTGTTGACACGTCAAGTTTAGGGAATTGCAGAAACAAGTCAGTCTAGTGCCTTCGTTGTCATTTTGCCTGTTTCTAGCCATATTTATTTTCGTAGCAAAGCCTGATAAACTTCCCCTGCACCCTACTAAACACCTGCTGTTAAACCAGGGGCTGTGCTGGGGACATGGGGATGAGTGAGACACGCTGCCAGCTGTTCAGCATGTCCAGAAATTAGCATGACCTGTGACAGATTTGATCGGTGGAGTTGTAGAATTTTTAATAAGCAGACATTTAGGTTCTAGTGCCAAGTTGTTTACACTTTATAATTGTTTACCTTATGATTAGAAAAGTTGATCTGGTTGTTTATGGTTTAACAAATGAGTTTTATTTTAAATTAAGGAATTGAGTGCAGTGGAAAGTGTACTGAACTAGAAGTCAGGAGATTGGAGGTCCTAGCATTGGGACTCTTGAATGCATTTCGGTTCCTTGAGGCTTGGTTTCCATTTGCTTTTCCTTTTTTTTTAAATTAAAGACTCTATTTTTTTAGAGCAATTTTGGGTTCACAGTAAATTTGAGAGGAAGATACAGAAATATCCCACATACCTTCTTCCCCCAGGCATTAGCTTCCCCTATTATCAACGTCCCCCACAGAGTGGTGCATTTGTTACAACTGACGAGCCCACACTGTCACAGCACTGCCGCCCAAAGTCCATCATTTGCATTGGGGTTCACTCCTGGTGTTGTACATTCTATGAGTTTGGACAAATGTATAATGATGTGTATCTGCCATTATATTAACAGTATTATACAGGTATTTTCACTGTCCTAAAAATCCCCCATCTTCCACTTATTTTTCTTTCCCTCCCTCTAAGCCCCTGGTAACCACTGATGTTTTTGCTGTTCACATAGTTTTTGCCTTTCCTTTTCTAGAATGTTATATAGTTGGAATCGTACAGTGTGTAGCCTTTTCACACTGGCTTCTTTAACTTTGTACTATGCGTTTAAGGTTCCTCCATGTCTCTTTATGGCTTGATAGTTCGTTTCCCTTTAGCACTGAATAATATTCCATTGTCTGGATGTACCAAAGTTTTTCCATTCATCTAGTGAATGACATCTTGGTTGCTTCCATGTTTTGGCAAGTGTGAATAAAGCTGCTATAAACATCTGTGTGCAGGTTTTTGTGTGGACATCCATTTTGAACTCTTTTGGGTAGATACGAAGGAGCATGATTGTTGGTAAGAGTGTGCTTCGCTTTGTAAGATACTGCCAAACTGTCTTCCCACGTGGCTGGACCATTTCACATTCCCAGCAGCAATGCATGGGATGCCTGTTGCTCTACATCCTCGCCTACATTTGGTGTTGTCCATGTTCTGGATTTTGGCCATTCTGATAGGTGTGTAGTGGTGTGTCATTGTTGTTTTCCTTGTTCTTCTGTGAGTATGAGAATGAAGAACTCTCCCACATGCTCTTCCCACTCTAACAGCCTGTGGTTCTAAAGACTTGGGCCCACTTTCTCGTTAGCGTTCCCTCCATGTGTCTCTCACGAAGGGATGGACGCCATTCACCCTGCTTACTGACGACGCGGCTCAGGCACGAAGGGGTCAGCTGGCTGGGGCTTGGCTGCCACCCTGCAAAACAAGCTGAGCATGACCTGTATGTGTCTTGGCCTCTCCCCAAAGAGGAAGAGAAGTTTTAAGCTTTGTCAAGTAATAAAGGAAAGTGACTAAAAATTTGTGAGAAAGTTCCCCTTCCTCAGCCTTTCTCAGTCTAGGTTCTGTAAGAGATTTAAGCTCTCACGCTCTGAGAAACGTGCTGTCTGCACCGAATTCATGTCTGTCCCGTGCATCAAGAATAGTAGCAGCCGCGCAGCATGCTTGGGAGAATTGAGAAAACTCAGTCCAACCATCTTGTGTGCTCTGTGGTTCAGATGAGGAATCCCGGTTAGGAAAGACTGTAAGACTAAGTAGCATCCTTTGGAGGGATTGCATGAAGATTCTGTGTTTATTTTCTCAGGCATCTTTCCAATAAGTATTAATATTTGATGTAGTAAGAGTTTTGCCATGTGTAATGTGTGTCCCTTTCCCCAAACTAACAGTTCATAAAATTTCCTTTGTATTTGGGTTCTGGATTTACACTTGTGAAAATATGGCTACTGAGGGAATGCTTTTGGGCACGTGAAAACCGTTAATAAATTAGCAGCAGATAGACATCAGACTGTTTTGTTTCTAGAAGAAAAGGTGCTTGCTGGTTACCTGTTTATCTGTCCATTCCACACTCCCTGATTGAGGTCACGATATGCTGGACTGCAGGCTTGCCGGGGGGTGTGCAGCGCGGGATGACTCGTAAACCAAGAGGATGCTGCGTACTGGGTGATGCCCTGCTGAGAGAAGGCATGATCCCCGTGCCTGGCTGTGGAAGCCGAGCAGTAGGACTCACAGATGGAGCCTTCTATTCCCGTGTGCATGGTGTGTGTGTGCATGATGGGACGAGGGGGCAGAATTCCTTAAAGGCCTTTGGGGAATTACCCATGGTTGGTTCAGTCTGCAGGAACACTGGGATGAGGTCTGTGCAGAGGGAGCTGCAGGGAGCTGAGCTGAAGAGGAGGGCGGCAGGCAGTGAAGGGAACGCAGGGCCTGCCTGCCTGGCTTGGAGCTCGGCTCTATCAGTACTGAGCAGGGTCACCAAAGAGGCCAGACTAGAGTGAGGCGCCATGTCAGAGAGCACCACTGCGGCCACGTGGAGGCGGGAGCCGGGTGCCCTGCTCGGGGGCTAAGGCAGATGTTTGCAGAAAGGAGGGAGTTCAGTGAGCATGCAGTGTGAATTGGATGGAGAGAAGAGGGTGACTTAGGAAATGATGGTAAGTGGCAAAGCAACCTTAAATGACCCAGGAATCGTAGGCAGCTGACCCAAGTGGTTGCAAAGCTGGGTGGAGGCATACATTTGCTACTCCGTTTCCATCCAGGGTTAGCGAATGTGCTCTGTTGAACTGTTTTCATTCAAGTAGCCCACAGGGGTTGCAAAGCTAATCTTTACGGCACTGACTGTGTGCCAGGGGTCTCCCATGTGTTTTTGTGCGGTCCTCACGACAACCCCACGAAGAAATGGAAGCATGGAGGGGTTAGTGACCCGCGCAAGGCCACACAGCTGACCATAGTGGAGCCACAGCCCGTCCTCTCTCCACGTGCCCCGATGGGAAGCTCTGCCCCCCCAAGCCTCTGACTCCCTGCATGGGGACGGGGAGTCAGGCCCCACTGGTTCGACCTGGACGCTGGGTAACTGCCCATGCACATCAGCTGCCAGAACAGCCGAGAGGAACCTCGCACGTTCACGGGGTCCAGAGTGAGCACTGAGGAGGACAGCACTAGAGGAGAATTGTACGTTTTGACGATTTAGTTAAGGAAAAAGTGAAAGACTTATGGGAGGTGGCTGTTTAAATTTGACCAGTGACTTTAAAGGCTGGTTTTTGTAGGTCTCATCTTTGTGTGTTAAATCCTTTGATTTTAGTCTTTTTATTTAATCCTTTTATCTATCCCTTGAGGATAAATATCCATTTAAAATGGAAATTCTTTGAAAAGAAAACAGTAATTAATTATTTAGAAAATAATGAAAAGTTATTTTAAGGCCTCTTTTAAATTTTTTGCTCTAAGACATTATGTAGAAAGCCTCATGTTCTCGGGCAACCATTTACACAGTTAAGAAACTCCTAAACAGTCGGGGTCTTGTCCTTGCAACTCCCGTCTTTCGGCCGTCACGCCTCCCGGCACAGGGCCATGGAATCTGAGGTTGCCTGTGTTTCCTGCGCCTGCTGTGTGACTGGGTTCCTTTTTGTTGGAATTAGCATTTAAAGAGCAACTTAAAATACTCTTCTCTGGCAGGTATAGGGCGGAGTCATTAAGGTTGCTGGGGAAGCCCATGTGGTTAGAGAAGGAAGTCATGGCTGAGTAGCCGGGCTGGGAGGGCTGGGAGGGTGGGGACCCTGCGGGAGCTGTCACCCTCGTGTAGTTCAGCTATGGGGGCGGGAGGGCATTAGAAAGTGTGTTTCCCAGCAGGGACCTCTTACTAGCTTTGTGACCTTGTGCTAGACGTTGAGTCTCTCTGAGCCTCTTTGATCATTTGTAGAATGGGTATAATGATCCTCCCCGTAGGTCCTTTCCAGGACAGGTGTAAGAATCAAATAAAATGCCTTAGAAAGCCCCTGGTGAGTTCCTTATCAGTCTGCAGTTCCTCACCTTCCACTCTTCCTTCAAGTCTAGAGCACTTTGTCACTCATTTCTATTACTTGGGTGAAATGGTTCTAAGTATAAATGCTCACAGGGGCCAGGCAGGTATGGAAATGATTGAAATCGGTGGAGTGGGTGGGGGCCATGGCACACACCTGTCACCTACTTGAAATGCCAGTCTTGTTTTAATGTCAGAGAACCTTTCCTAATATTGGGATACATGACCTAAAGTGAATGAGTTTGTCCTAAAGCCAGTGGAACAGGTAAATGAAGCTGAACATACATGTATAGTCATACACACGTGTATAGTAACCACAGGGCTGGTGTTGGGTGGGTACGTTCCAGGATGGCTCTGCTGGTTGTTGAAATACCACTTGGGAATCCACCCCTGCCCAAGCCCTCGACCTGCACCCTTGTTCCCTGTCCGCTCCCGAGATCCTCCGGACACACCCACCAGCCAGCCGCTGAAAGGGCTAATGCCTGGGATAGGCTCCAGGACCTGGCCCAGCCTGGGAGTAGACACTCTCCCTTATGCCTGACAGGGGCCAGAGATCTGCTCATTGTTAAATATGTTGATTGTCACCTCTGTGTACAAATCCATAATTTTCTCATATATAGGTAGATATTGGAAGAGGTTTTTTACTTGGTGAAAGGCTGACATTTCAGCAGTTGAAGTAATAGTTTTTCTCAAATACAGTAGCCTCATTAAAATGTAGCTTATCTACTTGCAGTTAGAACAAAACAGCTTAATAAAAATTCATTTTAAAGCAATTAAAAACTAATAACTTGAAAGGATTAGTTTATTCAGCAGACATTTATTGATCACCTGCTTTGTGCTTGGAGAAATAATACGAATGTGCCAAGGCTTGCTATTGCTTTTGGTACTTGCCGCTCTGTGTCCGTGCTGCGGTTCCTGTTTGCTGTGGTTCCTGTTTTACGGGTTCCGGGATGTGAAAGAACTCCCAGGGTGACACAGCTTGTGAGTAGCAGAAGCCAGGTTGAAGTCCCAGAGCCGCAGCCAGTGGGGAGGGTTTATATAGAAACATAAATAGTCCCCACAATTGCATGTTATTTTAAAACAAGACAAAAACCTTTTCCTGTTTTCCTTCTCTGGAACCCTCTGCAACCCAAAAGGTCTGAAAAGGCAGGCAGAGTGGGTAACGAATTCATGTGCTAACATGGGCTTAAGAATGAGACAGGACATATTTTTTGCTGCTGCTTTGACCTTGAGGCTCAACGGCCACCTGCCTGGATTTAACAGAGAGATTCCTCCCTGGCCTGGTGCATGCAGCACTTGGATGGGAGGGCTGGGAGCTCCTGGAATCACTCCACGGCTCCCTTTACCTGTGGGTATTTGCAGCTGGATGCAGGAAGGGGCAGATGTGTTAAACACCCCTTCAGCCCAGTGCCGTCCTGGAAAATGAACATTCTGGAACCAAAACAGCAGAATCAGTGTGCTAGGATTGATCTGCTTTCCTGAGACCAGAAAGAAACCATGACAAAGAGGGCCCTGGAGGCCGTGTTGGGCAGCACTGGTGTGCCCGTGTACCCGCGTGCCCTCGGTTTTGTGTTTGGCCGCGGGTGGGCGTCGGGGAAGATGGAGGGGCTTCTCACGCCAGGGTGGAGAACTCATGGCCTCATTAGTTTGTTCCTGCGTGTCTAGTGATACTGCAAGAACTGCTGTCCATTTTATTATGAACGAGTGACATGGGTGCATTTCGTTAAAAAGATCACTAAGGTAATTATTACAAAATAATACAAAAGTAACACATCATTTTGAAAAAATTGGAAAGTAATCCTCTTCTCTTCCATATAGCTATGGTCATATTATAAATATAGTTTTATATTCTGCTGGTTGTGGGTGACTTTATTACAAAAAGACCTTCTAGGAATTGAAACTATCTCCACTGCCCCCCAATGAATTTTAACTTTTTTCTTTTGCTCATGAAAGTAATACATGGTGTGGATAAAAAAAAAATCAAACTATATTGAAAGCCAGTAGTTTCTTTATGATTCAAAAGGCCACTGCCACCTTTATTTTTGTCTTCTCCATGCCTCTGAGATTGCATAAGCTTTTTGTCTGTAGTGTTTCTCTTACGAGGAGTGGGATTTTGTTCTGAGGGAGGGGATGTGGCAAGATCAGTTGCTGACACTTCAGAGACGCCTTTAAAAATAGCCCCGTGTCGCAGTCCTGCAGGCCTCGCTGTTCTGTAGCCTCCGTCCCATCGTGAGCGTGTGGAACGTCTTCAAAGCCGTCACTCTCTGCGCAGCGAGAGCCACAGGTCTGCGGGAGGAAGACAGAAGAGCAGGGCCCCAGGAGCTGGCCTGCTTTGATTCTGGAGCACCACTAGTTACACTCGTGGAGTGTGGACGTTTTCATAGTATTTTACATCTCTTTCTGTTGGGAGGGCCGTGTCTGGTTAAAATGCCTTCTTCAGAGAACTGTGGAAGAAAAACTGCTGACAGAAAGCACGGATGTTTCAGAACCTCAGGTATTTTTTCCTGCCCTATTCATGGAGGTTTATCAGTCGGTTCCACAAGGTCACAGTGAGGGTAGTCAGTTTTCTCACTTAGTACTGCCTTACACGGCGCTAATTCATTATATTCTGTGCATCTCAAATATGTTTATGTTTAAAAGTGTATGTATGATGGTATGATACTGATTCCATTTATGCGAAACATTGATTTTATTTATGTGAAGTCTCCAGAGTCAGTAAATGTACGGAGGCAGAAAGTAGATTGATGGTGGCCTGGGACTGGGGGTGTTGAGGGAAAGTGAGAGGTCACTCCCGAGAGGTGAGGAGTTTCATTTTGGGGTGATGAAAGTGTTTCGAAATGTGGCGATCATTGTGCAACTCGGAATACACTCAAAACCATTGAAGCGTCCACTTGAAATCAATGAATTGTATGGTGTGTAAATTATATATCGATAAAGCTGTCAGATAAAACATGTATGAATACATGCTCGTCCACTGCAGTACCAAACAATGCAGTTAATATATAACTCCTTGGAAGGTCACGTCCCTTAAAGAGAGAACACACACACACAAACAATGCCATACCCATAAAAATGAGTGGAGATTCAGGCAACTGAAGATTATTTTTCATATTTTTGAGCATGGGTAGAGTGCTACTCAGTAGTGAACTGGAGCGGGCTGACTCACAAGAGCCAATTGTTAAAATTTCAGGATTTTTACAAGCTAGTTAATACCAAGTTGGTAGCTCGAAATTGGCAAATGGTGGGTGTATTTACACCACAGAAATTGGCAAATGCTGCTAGTCGGGACCTTGTTTTTTCTCCCAGAGAGCCGTGAAACATTTCGCATCACACCACGGCCCCACCCACTCCATTGTACCTTGAATCACAGAAGGTGAGCTTCTCTTGTCAATTGAATTAAGAGCTGAATTTAGGAGTATTGTCTCTGATGGAGGGGTAAGGAGGATTCCGTGGGACTCTGTGAGCCTCTTACATTCCTTCTGTGGGAAGTATCTGGCTAGCAGGTCTTTTTAGGGTTGGGGGCTAACCTGATGGGTCTCCTCATTTTGGGGAGCTATGCTCTGTGGACTGTCTCCTAATAATCAGTGATTGCTTTTGCACGGCTTTTCTGCCTTTGAGAAAGAAAAATTTGATTACCAGACTCTGGGACCAGATTTGTTAATTAGTGCTGCTCTTTCACTCGGAGGATGCCCTATTGTGAGCTCTAGATGAAAATTGTAACAGTAACTTGTGAAGCTAAGCAACAGAATCCACTTTACTTCTTATTCGTCTTCTTTAATTAATTCAATTTGATTTAGGCTTAGATATCTAAAAGTCATTTTTTTTTCCAGACAGGAAATATATGAATTATTCATATCCTTCCGTTTATGAACTGGGCATATAGGTCCCTTGAGAAATCACTGCTACATATTTTACTGCTGTTCCCATGTGTTAGTTTATCAACATCTCTCAGTGAGATTAGTAATTAGATAGCTACACTGGAAATCGTGGAAATAATAGAGGTTTTGGGAAAACCTCAGGTGATACAAGTGACTAAAATTAAACCCAGATATAGTTCTTTTTATGACTATATGGGTCAGATTTCTTTCAGTGGCTGATTTTTTTTTTTTTAAAGAGAAGTTGCTGTATGATCTGAGTGCTTCATTAAACTTTGCTAATATTTGGTTTGAGTTTTTTCTTTGTGTAATGATAAAAATGAAATTTTCACATGAAACTTTTCTGAGAATGAGTCTTTTCCATAAATGGAAATGTATTCATGTAGTTCTTTTTGATAATGCGTATTATAAAATCCTATTAGTACATGGAATGTAAAAGTTGATGCTTCATCCTGTCAACCTAAATGACAAGCAGAGAGAGGCTCTGTACAAGAAAAAAGATATTTATTTGGGAATAGAGCATTGCAGTGGGAAAATATGTGCCATAGTAAATAAACTATGCATGTATTCAGGGAGGTAAAGGAAGACAAATGTTTTTAAAGGAAAAAAATGAGGAGGACTACATAATTGTTTTGAGATAATTATCCTTGGCTACAAAGATCAATAAAAGGGTGGCTCCAATCTGTGGTTAGACAGGCAGTTGCTGGGCAGATGTACTTGCAGAGGTATTTTTTGTGTAAGGTTGTGATGGCCTTTGTGCAAGGCTGTGTTTTTGCAGAGTCTTTTGTGATAGTTTTTGTTATCAGGCATACAAGCATGAGAACCCTCTCTCCATGGCTTTCGCTGGCTCTGTTTGTCAGGTTTTTCTTTTTAACATTAGTGACTCCATTTTCATTCTGACAACTTTCACATCCTATCCTCCAGCGTTGAGCGTGAGATACTTTTATATTATTAACCTGAGGTGATACCTGTGATGTAATGTATTAAGTGCAAAAGGCAGGTTAGAGAGCAGTGTGTATAGTATGATCTGATTTAGTACAGAAAGGATACTCTCAAATATGGAAGAATTTATACCCTTGACAGAGTATGCGTTTGTGTGTGCATATATATGAGCAAATGACAAATAGCAACCTTTTCCTTCCTAATAGCTGTAAGGTGCTTCCTCGCGTGTGTGCACCATGATGTATGAAACCAGCCCACAATTGATGATTGCTCAGGATATTGCAATTTTAGAATCCTAAACAGTTATGGAATGAGAATATATAACAATATAGTTCTGTATAGTAATTTGTGTTAGTTTCTTATTGCTGTTGTAACAAATGGCTACCAATTTAGTGGCTTAAAACAACACAAAGTTTTTATCTTATGGTTCTGGAAAGTTTAATTTCATTAGATTTAATTAAATTACAGGGCCTTGGCACACTGATCCTGGGTGGGACTTGGGGGTATGTGAGTAGAGGCCGGGCCATCCTTAGGAGCCCCAGTAATGGGGGCCAAAGATGATGAGGGCAGGGTAGGTAGTGGGGGCAGAGCAGTGGGACTGGGTCTAGGAGGCCGGGGTTGGGGGAGAATTGACAGAACTGGAATGACTCCATGGATGAGCGGGGTAGAGGATAGTTTGCCAGGGTTCTGGGTGGATGAAGGCCCTATGAGTGGACCTAGGCAATATGGGCCTGGAGGAAGATGATCAATTCAGTTTTGTACATATTCATATCACAGGGCCTTGGGACATTCAAATGGAGGTGAATGTATATAGTATATGGTCACAGCAATTTCCAGAGTACAGAGGTACAGAAATTTATGAACTATCTCCCTATATTTTTATTTGTTCTTCCCTAATACCCCTCACTCTGTTTCTCTACAGTAAAGCTGCTAAATTCTTAAAATGAGCAGGACTTAGGTTAAGAATCCTTTTTAGGCAGAAAGAGCAACAGCTAATAAATTTTTCATATTTTTCGTAATTTATAGGATATTTTTACAAAGCAAATCCCATTTTATCATTATAGTGATGTGGTAAGGAGTGGTGGATCAACTGCAACTGACATAGGATGATAATAATAAATAATTGTTGTAGATAACATATCTTGAACATTTACCATGCCAGGCTAGGCATTTATTAGTTGAATTCATCCTCACAATAGCTCTATAAGACAGCTACTTTATCATCTCATTTTACAGATGAGACAGCCAAGTTCCAGAGAGGTTGAGTAACTTGCCCTAAGTCGCTCAGTGAGTGAGGGGTAGAGCGAGGCTTTGAACTCAGGTGGCTGGGTGTGGCTCTAAAGCCTGTGTCTAGCCATGAGGGGTGGGGCTCTGGCCCGTACTCATGCTCATCAACCCCATTTCCTGTGTTCCTTCCACTCTGCCACACCGTATTCCAGAGAGATGGGGAGCTGGGTGGGCCGCATGAGGGAGGTTAACAGTGGGGCTTCATAACCAGTGGTGGGAAGAAAGGGACCTCAGAAGATGGGGGTTGGGGCAGTGTCAGCAAGGAGCAGAGAGCTGTGGCATCCCCGGGGTCTGCAGGATGACGGGGGAGCTGCCTTAGTCTCTATCCATGGCCAGAGGAGCTGGTTTGGGGCTTTAACCCAGAGAATATGCCAGATACAGGAGAGGAAGTGTGTCTCCTTGGGCATCTGGGGCTGAATCCAAAATAGTTTGGGAAGGAGTAGTAGTGATTGATTCTAGAGACTGCAGGAGCCAGGAGTTGGGGAGGGATGGTGGGTGGGGGCACTGTGGTTTCCTTGCTGATGGAGCAGCTTGGGCCTGCCTCAGAGGGGCGTCTGTGCTCCTGAGAACAGTTTCGTGTCTCTGGGACTGCTGAACTGGCTGCTAACACCAGGGTTCTGAAATGTGGCAGCATTCCCAGCCCTCGGGAACCTGAGTGCTGTGGGCCTTTGCGTTATTTGCTGTCAGCTTTTGCTGAGGGCTGGTGAGGGAGGAAGGAGAAGGGACGCGGTCCCAGTGCCGGCTGCAGACACCATGTCCAGAGCGAGCCTTTGAGAGCAGCCTGGTGTGCAGGGCGCAGGCCTCCCTCAGGCCAGCAACTTGACTCTGAGTTCCTAGAGTCCTGTGAAGACACAACATCCAACAGGAAGAACAGGGCAGTGCTTAGAGGAAATTGGAATGAGCCAGAATATCATGGCTGGATATTTCGTTTATGCAAGCACTTACGTGGTGTTGGTTTCAAAGTCCTGTAAAACTGAGAATTTTCATGGCTAGTAATTGGCTCTTTATGGAAGGGTTTCCAGTTACAAATGGGGAGCAGGTGATCTCAGCTTCCAGCCGAACTCAGTTAAAAGGCCAAACTTTTGGTTTTCTGAAATCGAAGCTCCCGTGACACGTCCCCTTCTCCCTCTTCCCAGCTCTCCCTGAGCTCATTAACATGCCTTTCCTCCCCTTGTGTGTCCTTTGCTGCTCTTGCCCTCAGCCACTGGCTTCTAGCAGCTCTCAGCCGATTCGGTGAATGTCACCGGTCCTGTTTGGTTTTTATTTATTGATAAGTGTGCCTGATTCTGGTTTTCTAGAAGTCTGCTCCCTCGGTGTGGCTGTCGCCGTGGAGGAAGGGTGGCGTCAGGGCGAGAACGCTCAAGAGAGAGTGGGGAGGCCCAAATCTGCCGGCCCCCCACTCTGGGTCTGGCCTGTGGAAGCACAGGAGAGCCACACACTTGTAGCCGTGGGGATTGCCCAACTCCTGTTTGAGATGCTGCAACCTCTCGAGTGACCTTGAGAGAGGTATTGTGAAATTCTTAAGATCTTGAAGTAAAAATTTAAACTCCTATCAAAAAAGATAGGTACCATTTACTCTACTAGAAGGAAGAGTTATGAAATTAAACACTGACAAGATGTTCTAGACCTACCCCAGAGGTGGTAAATTGCCATCTTGGGAGAAGGGACCATGTCCACTAAAGATCCCGGGTTCCAGTCACTATGGCTGCATAGCAGATCATCCCAAAGCACAGTGGCTTAAAACAGCTATCATCACTGTTATCTTTCATAGTTTCTGTGGGTCAGGGATTTGGGAGCAGCTCCGCTGGGTGGTTCTGGCTCAGGGTCCCTCCTAAAGGGTGCATTCGGAGGGTTGCTAAGGTTGGGGTCATCGCAAAGGTTTCTTTACTCACATGTCTGGTACCTGGTGAGGGAACCCTTGAACAGCTGGGGGCTGGAGCAGATGGTGCTCTTTGTACATCCCTTTGTAGTCTTTCCACGCCATGTCTCCAGCATGGTGGCTTTGGGGTTGCCAGGTTTCTTTAATGATGGCTCAGGGCTCTGAAGGTACAATCCCAAGAGAGAACCAGGTGGAAGCTGATTTGCCTTGAATGACCTACCCTTGGAAGTTGTGTTGCATTGTTTTGCCACATTCACTTGTCGAAGAAGTTGCAAAGTTCTGCCTAAGTTCAAGGAAAGGGAACTAGACCCACCTCTCAGTGGTGGAATGTCAGTGTCCCATTGTGAGAGGGGCACATGAAATGGGAAAGATATTGGTGTAGCTATCTCTGAATAAACAATCTGCCACAGCCCGGGATGGAGAATTTCATTGGCATTGACCTGTGATAGCTGATGAGCTTTGAAACCACAGTGTCAGAGAATCTTCATTAGGAATGTGGTTTCTTTCTTCCATCTAGAGGTGATAAGAAATGAAAGCAAAAAGAAAAGGATGGGGAGGCAGCTCGGACACCTGACTCTTATTCCTTCCTTTCCATGTGACAGGAGGACAGACCCAGGCCTAGAGACACTCCCTGTGACTGGGAGAGAGACCTTGTGACCAAGGTGGGAAGGAATCTCCAAGGGAGAAAAGCAGCCCAGTGAGCAGGCTTCAAAAGGGGTTGGTATTTGCGTTGAGGAGGGTCTTTTGGTCTTTCTGGTGCCAGCATGTCCTGGGAGGGGTCAAAATACTCTTCATTCAGTCCCCACTCCCGTGTCCTTCAGAAGTGAGGGGAGCAGCCCCTTCTGAACCATGGTCTGTGAGTAGGGAGTGGTGTGGGCACCCTGGCCTCATGTTTGAGTCACTCCTTAGTGGTGGTCCCTTTCACACAGCACGCGCTGGAGCTGTGAACCAGTGGGTCTCTCGGTGGGAGAACTCTTTTAGGAAATGCTGTAGTTGTTCGGTACCTGAAGTGGAGAAATGGCCACCGTAGTAGCTTTTGGCCTTCTGCATGTGAACACAGGCTTGTCTTTCCTCCAAGAGAAAATGATGTGTACACTCAACCCCCTTTGGAGGTTGTTTTTTTTTTTTTTTTTTTCGGTCGGTTCTTAGGGGATCAGCCATTTGTTTAAAATATGTCAAATTAACTATATGCTTACTATTAATATGTGTTAGCTTATGTGTAAAAAAGCCCATTTTTACTACCTCTCGGTTCTTTAAGCCTAGCGAAAGAGGAACCAGAAGTGGTAGAAAAGACCCTCCAAAAAGTAAGAGCTGGCTCTCTGGGCCTCGGGAACTTGGACTTGGGTCTGAGTATTTGGAAGAATGTTAATGCCGTGAGCAAGAGAGGGGACTCTGTCGGCCCCTCCCTCAACCTTGTCCTCCCCTTTCTAACCCCATGACCCTATCTAGTACCCCAGTGGGAGGAGGACACAGCCAGTTGTGAGCACAGAGGGAAGCTCTCAGCCTGTTCCAGGAGAGGGCTGTGTGCTGATTGGGGACAAGTGGGAACGATATGGCAGCAGCTTATAGGTTTGATGGACAACATTTTGGGTTCAAGTTTTTAATTTTCTGTCCTTAGTAGTTTTGTTTTTCCTTCGAGTTGCTACTTTGGGGCCGTTTCTTTCTTTGGTTTGTAGAGTTTTGGTCCCTGGCTCCACCGGAGTCCCTCGGCCTTGGTAGCTACAGATGTAGAAAGTGAGGCCCGGAGGTGTTGCTGCCCTTGGCGGGGCTGGGTGCGCAGGCCAGATCTCCCAGTGTCTGTCAGTGTGGTCTCTCTCTATTCTTCCCACGGGGCTGTTCAAAAAGTTTGTTAGAAGAAAACACGGTAAATGTCACTGAATGTGTCTAAGTGATATTGGTGGGTTCATTGGGTTGTTTTTTCTTCCTATCTCAGGAGACGTAATGATTATCTGTCCACTGTGTGACTCATTAAATAAACAACATACAAATACTCTAGCTCAATGAATGTTCTTTTCCAAGAAGTCACTATGGAAGAATTCACATAGTGTTATCCTTGCTTAAAATATATTAAAACTTTTCCTTTGTAGGTACTTTTAGAAGCTGTTATATGTTGGAATTAGTTGGAATATAGGTTCAGTTGTTATAACAGACCCCAAATAGTCATGGCTTAAACATATAGCCCAAGCATAAGCCGTCCAGGGCTGCTTTGTTGACTCCATGACATCAGAGACCCTGTTCCTTTCCCGCACGCTCTGCTTTCTCCGGAACATTGACTGCGTACTCGTGGTTAGAAGAGTTTTCCATATTTACAGTCCATGTGCACCATGTTACATGCCAATTAGTGCGAAGGGCAAAGAGGAAGGAGAAAGCTTGTCCTTTCTCTGTGAGGGGACCATCTGGAAGATGCAGTCCACACTCAGATCCCATGGGCTAGAATGTCATCAGATGGCCGTCCCTGGCTGCAAGGAAGGCTGGAAGTGAAGTCCTTATTCTGGATGCCATATGCCCAGCTAAAAATTGGGGTTCTATTAGCCTAGAAGAAAGAGGTAACAAATATTGAAGGTAACTAGCAGCCTCTGCCACAGATTGTTTCAGATTATTCTCGGAAGGAGCCCTTTGTTGGTGTGGGTTTGACTGGGGTATCGTTAGACCACTTGAGCCAAGTCTGGTGAACAAGGATGTTCGAGCGCAAGGTCACACTCCTGCTAGGATAAGCAAGTGGCAATTGTGAGTGAGCAGTGGATTTTTCTAGTGTGGCTCATTCACTGGTTCTGAAAACCACAGCATCACAGAGGGGCTTCTGTGGTGTTCCGAGGAGTGGAAGCTTTGATACGGAAGAAGACAGCCTCCCACGGCAGTGTCTCTGAAGGCAGCACTCAGCTTGTGCGAGTTCTGCTGACAGTTTACATTTATTGAATGTCTACTCTGTGCTAGACATCATTTATTATGTGGGTTATCTCATTTAATCCACAGACAGTCCTTATGTGGCAGGCAGATACTATGCTGATCTCCTTTTCATAGATGAGGACACTGGAGTGTCCTCAGGCAGTGGCCTAAGGTCATAAAATGAGGAGGTGGTGGAACTAGGTTTTGAACCCAGGCAGTCTTTCAGCCTTAAGGGGAAGTCTACTCTCCGGATGGTGAAGCCCCCAAGTCCACTTCTCTCACTTGGTTCCAGAACAGGGACAGCCAGTCTTATCCCAGCCCCAGGCAGGAAGGTGGAGGATTCCCTTCCAGAGAAGTTTGGCCTATCGTGGCTGTGCTGAGGGTGGAGAAGGTGGGGACCCGGGGAGGGCTTTCGAGGCAGAGGACACCTCTGCACACGTGGAAGCAGAAACAACAATGGTTTCTGAGGAGCTGGGAGTCGTCTAGCGAGTTTGGAGTAGATGGGCCGTGTGGCTGAGGGAGAGCCGTGAGAAATTAGACCAGTGTTGGAGAGGTTCCAGGCTGCGCCGGGGAGCTTGGGTTTTATTCTGCAGTGCGCTCGGGGGTGTGGGAATGGACTGGGGAGAGACGAGGCGAGAGGGATGGGCAGACGGAACCCAACTGTGGTGGCCCCGCTGGAGGATGGTGGTGGTGGGCAGGATTTAGTCTCACGAGCTGTGCGTGCTTTGCAAGGTAGAGGCTACGGTTGTTTTTAAACTTCCTATTATTTTTTGTTACTATCCTCCCTGTTAATTCATAGATGACAGGATCGGGTCTCAGGGAGCTACTTACTGATTTGGGTCAAGAAACACGTATCATCAGGAAGGGGGCTCCTGGGGATCTGAGTGGAGCATATGCATTCAGCCACTGGAAAAGCAAGTCGCAAAAGTAATAATAGCAGCAGATGTGTGGGGAGTGTTTTCCATGAGCCCGGCAGAGCTTACACACTATTTTGTGTAATGCTCTTGCATGTGCTTTGAGGCTGGTAGTGTTATACCCACGTTACAGGTGCAGAAACTGAGGCCGAGAGGGGCTGGCTAAGCCACAGGGCCAGTGAGTGGTGGGGTAGGGTTGGAATTCAGCTCTGTAGCCACTTGCTGTGGGTGAGGTGAGGTGAGGTGTGGTGTGTGCTCACCTGGTAGTACACAGTCACAGTCATCATCAGATGTTCCAGGGGACCATTCCCACAGACCTGGACCCTCATTGTGGCATTAGGTGTGGCCAGTAGTAGAGGTGTAGCGGTTCTCAAAGCGTGGACCCCGACCAACAATATCAGCATCACCTGTTGTTTTAGTTTCCTGTGGCTGTTGTCACAAACTACCACAAATTTGGTAGTTTAAAGCAACGGTTTATCCTCTTATAGTTCTGGGGGCCAGAGAAGTCTGAGCTGAGTCTTATGGGGCTAAAATCAAGAGGTCAGCAGGGCTGGTTCCTTCTGGAAGCTCCAGTAGAGAATCTGCCATTCTTTGCCCCTTCCAGCTTCTAGGGGCTGCCAGCATTCCTTGGCTTGTGACCACATCACTCCAGTCTCTGCTTCTTACTGTCACATTGCCTTCTCTTCGGTCATCTAATCTTCCTCTGCTTCCCTCTCATAAAGACCCTGGAGATTCCATTTGGGGCCCCTGAGAGAATCCAGGGTAGTCTCTCCATCTCAGGATCCTTAACTGGATCATGTCTGCAAAGCCCCTTTTGCCACACAAGGTAGCATTTACAGGTGCCAGGGATTAGGACCTAGGTATCTTTGGGGGCCACCATTCAGACTGCCACACCTGGGAATTTGTTAGAAATATAAATTTGCAGACCCCACCCCGGACCTACAGATTCAGAGGCTGTGGGGCTGGGGTCAGCGTTCTGTTTTCAGCAGCCCTCCAGGTCATCCTGATGGACCCCGAAGCTGACAGTTGAGCTCACGTAGCCGAGCCTGTAACTGGAAACTGTCCACCAATCAGGGGCTGGGGAAAGAGCAGTCAAAAGCTACGGGCAGCTTCATCTCTCCACAAGGGCATGAAGTGGTAACAAGAACCAAAGGCGCCAGCCACGGTGGAAGCCTGCCTCTGCTGCTCGAGGGGAAAGCTGGTCTGAGAAGTCCAGGCCTGGAATTTAGAAAGGAGGAAAGGGGCATGTGGTCCAGGTGGACATGCCGTGATGCAGATGGGAGAAGACGAAGCCATGGAACCAAAATGGGAGAGGTGACAAGCCCGTGCATGGAGGATTAGTGAGGAGCAGCAGACTGGCCAGGCTGGGTGCTCACCTGTCAGACAGGCCTCGAGGCAGAGAGGGCCTGTGGTGCACATCCAGGGCACCTGACCACGACTTCTAGGATGCCACCCCTCAGATTCCTCCCAGAACCAAACACAGTACTGGTCCAAACAGCCAAAGTCAGGGCTTTCTAAAGAGTTTATTATCTTTCATTGTTTTGGAAGTGGCAAGAAGTTGATGAGGAGTGTTGAATTGGATGAGCCTCTGGGGCTTCTACCGCATTCTGTTCTGCATGCTTGCCTCGCTCACCAGGCCAGGTACCTTGGGCACCATCCAGCAGGCTTAGAAATATTAGGACCAACAGAATTTGTAAGTAGCAGAAACCAGCCTGCGCTGTCAAGCCACAATCAGGGCTTAATAGTCAGGAATCATAAGATGTATTCCTACAGCAAGGCGACTCTGGCCATTTTCTCCCACCTCGGTGCCTTTCTGCAGGTCTGTTTAATGTTTTTTCTTCAGCCAGGCCTCTGTTGTTCCCCTGGCCACAGGGTGAAGTATGGCTGCCTACTAGCGGGTGGGCAGACCCAACTCAAGGCTCCAGGCCAGAGAGCCTGGCTGGGCTGTGGAGGGTGCCTGATGGCAGCTGTGCCGTCAGCTGTGGCTGGCGGGGCTTGGGGTGGAGCGGAGAGGATACCTGCATTCCAGGGTGCCCAGTGGAGTGTGCTTGGTGCACACTGGTGTCCAGAGAAAGGGGGTTTGGTCAGCTGGGCAGACAGCCCCAAGTCTGCCAGACAGGGTGCAGGAAAACCGTGACTTGGTTATTTGGTACCCCGTGGTATGAAAGCATGTTGGAAAGCGTCTTGCTCTTCCTCATTCTTTTGAAGCTATAATCTGATAAGTCTCAGGAGTATTGGTGCATTTCAAGTCAGCTATGCCAAGAGATGAAAACAAATAAATAAGTCCCCCCCTCCCTTCTTTTCTTCCTTCCTAGAAGAATAATATAAAGGGAAGAATAAAAATTACTGACTTCCCAAGTCCCAGAATGAATCACTATTAGCACTCAGTCATAGCTACAGCTAGCCTTTTCTGCTCTGTGTATATACTTTGAAAGTATATGCATAATTGTTTTAAGACTAGAACATTATAGGTAAGACCAGAGTTCTTTTTGACCCACACCCATTCTGGCCTTGCCTCCACCATGTCTAAAGGTATGCACTGTTGGGCTTGTCCTTGCATTATACCTTTCCTTACATCTTCATGTATGAAGAGATCACTTTCTACCCAGGTCAAAATATGCATCTTAAAGAAAGAGAAACTATGTCATATGACTGGACATTGTTTCTAAGGGTGGAAATTGAATGAATGAAGCTAAGAAACCCATGAATACTACCTCAAAAGACTATATAAAATTTATTTCCAACTCTGACTCCATTAAAACTCCCTTTTTAAAACTCACAAAGTTCTCCAGAAAATATGCAGAGCTAGAACCTTTAGGCTTCTAATCTTGGATTGGCAAAATATCTTTTCAAGAATGTGTGTGAGCTGTGTGTGCATTTGTGTAATGTATGAGTGAAAAAGTTAAAATGTTAAAATGATCTTTATTCTATATAATTTAAATGGGTCATATTTGCGAATGGCTTCCTGAGGTCATCATAAGCCCCTTGAACTTAAAAAATGTTGCTGTGTCCCACCTGGAAAATTAAGGAGCCTTTAAGTTTAATGGTCTTTGAATAGGGTCGTATGTGCTTCGTCTAGACCTGCTGCAAGGGAACACGTAGGAATGATGCTGTGGTGTGGGGTGAGGCCATTGTTTGGAAACACAAGTAGGCTTTGGATTTCACTTGCTGGTTGATATGCTCTCCTGCAGATAGATACCTGGTGAAAATTATGCATTGGTATGTGTGTCCGAGTCCTTTTTGTGCTGCTGTAACAGAATACCTGACACCGGGTCATTTATGAAGGACAGGAATTTCTTTCCTCAGTTCCGGAGGCTGTGAAGTGCAAGATCAAGGCACCAGCATCTGGTGAGGGCCTTCTTGCTGTGTCCTCACTCCATCACATGAGGGGGTGCAGGGGGCGGGGGAGACAGACAGTGAGTGCAAGAGGACAAGAAAGAGGAGGCCAAACTCATCTTCCTATAAGGAACCCACTCCTGTGACAACACATTAATGCATTCATGAGGCCAGTGCCCCCATGGCCCAAACGCCTCATAAAGGTCCCATCTCCCAACACTGCCTCACTGCGGATCAGGTTTCCAACACATGAACTTTGGGGGACACATTCAAACCATAGCAATTTGAAAGTATTTTTTCCAAGGCCTCCTTTCATTCGGAACTCTCAGGAAAATACTACGTACGTCTCCACCGCCATTGCCCCCTTTTGTTTTAAGTGCTGAGTGGATACCTTCAGCAACATCACTGGGCATGCATGTGACCTCTTTGCTCCTCCGTTTAAACTGTGGAGCTCACAAAGCTCCGATCGGAATTCGTCTAACAGCCTGGTTTCTCTTGCCACTCTCTGCCATGAGCGGACTCCACGGCGAAGCTCAGGTGGCAACACTCCCAAGCTGGCAGTGGGTTACCAGGTGGGCATGTTTAGAAGATGAGGCAAATCTGTACCCCCTATAGAGAGACATCGCAAAGCATGCACTGCTGATTTTTGGAGCAGGACAGTAATTATTTTTGTTTAAAAAACAAATCCTTTCAAAGTAACCTCTGAGATGCTACATGTGACATCCTTGATCTAGCGCTTTTTCTCATGCCTGTGTCCAGTCCGTTTGTAAATCCTGTTAGCAGTAATCTAAAATGTGTCCCTAATCTGCCTCCACCTCTCCTCCTCTGCTGCTTTGGGCCACCGTCGTCTCTTGCCTGCACCATTCTGGTGACCTCCTACGCGCCCTGCTTCTAGGCCCCTCCAGGCTGGCTTACCCCTCCTCGCCATTACAGAGTCATCTTTTTTAGTTAGAAATTAATTTTCCCACTGTCTTAAAAACTCTCCAGTGGTTCTCCTTTGTGCTACAACAGAAATCTAAGCTCTTCGCCCTGGCCTCCAGGTCCCGAGTGGTCCGGCCCCTGCCTACCTTTCGGACCTCATAGGATCACTTTCCCTGGCGTCCTCCTCCCCTCCAACCACAGCTGCCTCCCCTGGTCCTCCGACACGCCCAGATCTTCCCCCAACTCAGGACTCAGAGCAAATATCCCCCCTCCAAGAGGCCTTCCCAGATGGTGCCATCTAAAGTAGCAGCCCCTGCAATGTCACCCAATCAAATCACCTGTTTGTTTTCTTCATGAAGTAGACGTTGTGTGAAGTTATTTTCTTGTCTTTGTTGACTTTTTAACTGTTTATCTCCCTTCACTTGAATGTAAGCTCCCTGAGGACAGGGCAGGGACTTTTCTTTCTGTTTCGCCCTGGCATCCGCAAAGCATAGAGCAAATAGCAGGCAGGTCAATGTCTGTGGGGTGAATAGGCTGACGTGCCAGCAGGAGGTGGCTAGGAGCTGCTGCAGTCACCCCCATTCCTTAGTTGAGAGGTTGGTATAGGGTCTGTGCTCAGCACAGGGTGACGGAGGGTGGGGGAGGCAGGGGACCCTGATGATCTTCCTGGCCTCTCAGACTTCAGAGCTTGTTGTCATTCTTTCTGAAGTGTAGTCCTGCACCGCATAATGACATTTCGGCCAATGATGGATCACATATATTAATACCATGGTGGTCCCATAAGATTATAATGGAGCTTAAAAATTCTGTAGTGACCTCATAAGGTATCACCTTTTCTATGTTTAGATACGCAAATACTTCTCATTGTGTTACAGTTGCCTGCAGTATTCAGTATAAAAACATGCTGTAGTTTTGGAGCCAAGGAGCAGTAGGCCAGGCCACATAGTCTAGGCGTGTAGTAGGCTGTGCCACCTAGGTTTGTCTAAGTACAGCCTATGATGTTCGCACAACGATCCAATCACCTAACAATGTATTTCTCAGAATGTATCCCTGTCGTTAAGAGACACATGACTGTCTTTTGAATTCCTTTGCAAAGCAGAGCTTCATAAAAGGATGTTTTAGGGGGAAAAATTATTTTTATGTTATCTGTTGTTTGGGAATATTCCTTTCACTTTTCCTCCGTTAGTATGACAATTGGGGCCTAGGCTCTGTTTTGCTCATACCAATACTCAGAACAAGGCCAAGATGTTTATTCTGAAAATTCATGGAAAACGTTTAATTTTTCAGATTTACATATTGACTACCTTTCTACATGGTGCTGGTGGGAGAATTTGTCATTTAAACAAAACTTCACAAAGGTCTTTCATGCCTTTTTTGTTCTCTAAAACAAATAGAATTCTGAATTGAAAACTAGGATTTTGTGACCTTCAAGCTGTTAATTTGGAACAGTGTTTGTTACTAATTTGTTTCTTAGCTGAATTCTTTCTGTATGTTCTGCTGTTCACGACGTTACTTCCTGTTCTCATAGGCTTTTACCTATGCATAGTAGAAGGTTCCTGAAGTCTGCAGGAATCTGCAAGTGGAGAGCAGTGACCAGCCTGCCAACTGATAAAAGTAACAATAAAATATTTGATTCCCATTTCTACCTGTTATAGCTATTTGTTTCTGAAACAAACATTTATTTAAAAATAAACCTTTTGAGCTTGATTTATATCATCACCTATAATCTCACTGCTTCAACATATTTTTAAATTTTTGCTTGTTTGATATTTGAATACACAAATAATTGATTTTTGTTTTAAATTTAAAAGTTATTCATGTCGTCAAAAATATATATAATAGAGAAGGGTATAAAGTTAAAAATTAAGTTTCCAAGTTCCTTTTTATGTGTTAATCATTAGAAATATATAATTCCAGATTTTTTATACACATAAATCATATACGATGTCTGTCTGGAAAGTATACAGCCATTGTTAATATAACGAGAACAGTTTGTGCGACACTGATGTAACCTGGCAGCCAAGGAGAGCGGATTGTAATGCTCATGTGTGAACAATGACGACATCACTTTCCAAGTCAGTGGTGCGCTAGACATTGTTGACTGAGCATGTGCACCGTGTGGCCATTGCATTCAAAATGACTGAGCGAGTAGAGCAATGAATCTGCATCAAATTTTGTATTAAGCTTGAACATTCCTCCGTGGAAACTATTTGGATGATTTGGAAGGCTTTTGGGGATGATGCAAAGAGAGCAGTGCAAATAAAAGTGTAGCACAAACACTTCAAAGATGGTCGAGAATCTATTGATAGTGATCCGTGTTCTGGAAGGCCTGCAATAAGCAGAACACCTGAGAATGTTGAACATGTATGGGTTAGGTTAGGAGACTCAGGGAGAACTGTGTGAGGTCCCAAGGTGCCTACTTTGAAGGCGACTGAGGCATCATTGTCCTATGTACAATGTTTCTTGTATCTTGTATCTTCTTGAATAAATGTCTCTATTTTTCTTATTACTTGGCTGGATACTTTACGGACAGAACTCGTGTAATATCGTGTAGTTTTTTTACACAGAATATGTGGTCATACTGTGCATATTGCCCAACACCTTCCTTTTTTCACCCATATTGTGGTCATCTTGGCAAGCCAGAACTTGCAGACCTACAGCATTCTTTATCATGGCTGCATAGTGTTTTATAGAGATACTTTACATTATTTTACCCACTCCAGTACTGGTTGACATTTAGGTGGTTTCGAATTTTTGGTTATTAAAATATGCATTCAAATTTTAATGTAATTTCAGTGTACTTGCAAGTTTTAAATCATTGTAAACATTTATTCATGTCTCTATTTCATAGTTATTATTTAAGATTGACATCTTTCAGCCCCAAAAGTACCTAAACATTACCCGGTTCTTATGCCCCCAACTTCCTCCTTTTCACTTCTGTAGAGTGTTTTAATGGGTTACATTGCACCATTGTTTGCAAGAGGGATTATAAACTTTCCCAATGAATTAGCACTTTGAGGGTGTATTGGCCACTGGCAGTGGTCATGAGCACTGAGGCATGAGAGGGATGCAGAAGGGAAGTGAGTATTTGTGTTCTACCAAAGTTTTCATTGTTAGTTGATATTGAACATTCCAAGTATTTATTTCCTTTTTTTGTGAATTGTGTCAATCTATTTTGTTCATTTATCTCTTGAAGCCTTGATATTTTTGTGTTTGAGAATTTTATATGTTATAGATATTATGCTTTGTTATTTTTCATGTAAATATTTTCTTCAACCTTTTTGCCTATTATTTTGTTGCACAAACTTTTTTATTTTGATGGACTCCAATGTGTTAGACTTTTCTTTTGATATATCACAGGTTGGAGAATTATGTCTCCAGGGTTCTGACATTTAGTTCTTTCTTCTATTTAATTTTTTCCCCACTACAAATAAATGGATATATAATGATTCCTTGGAAGTCATCTTCTATTTCATTTTTTTCCCACTACAAATAAATGGATGTGTAATGATTGCTTGGTAGTTGAAATGATTCTTCAGCACCAGGGAAGTTTTTAGCCATGAGCCGTCAGCTGTGGTCATACCCCAAGGAGGTGTTTACTTCTGGTTGAAGTGAATCATTTACCTCCCGTATCAGCAGGGGATAAATGGATATAAGAAATATTACAGTTTAATACTGTTGGCAGGAAGCATGTTCTTAGCACCACAAATCATGCTTCTCATTTCAGAAAGCCTAATTATAATTAGAGCAACAATGCTTATGCAGATTGGCTAGTTACAAGTCTGTGTGGTGGGGTTGCCTTTTCTTTTATATCTTTGTATGTACAATTCAAATGGAAATGTAAATACAATATTTTTGTTGTTGTTGCCAGCTGGATGATGATTCTTCTTCACAGCCTTAATATGTGTCTTCTATGCTCATCAGGTGGGTTTTCCAAATGCTTGAGACTGGTTGTGGGTGATGTGATTTTGATCTGTCAGTTATTCTCTTAGTATCTGTGGGGTGTAGAGAACATAAATCCCTCTATCAGTTGTGAAGACCTAGCCTCTACAATTTACATTGAACTTGACTGTCTGATGTACAGTCTGGACAGAATGAGAGTCTAAGCTCCACTATCCCTGAGTGCTCAGGAATTGTCGAAGAGGATCTTCCATAAGTGATTTTACAGGTTGGTAGGATATTCAGAGACCATTAGTTTCCAGCTCCTTTTGAGAGGTGAGGGATAGCTGGAGGAAACAAGAGTCTTCCTGTTTAAATTTTGTAAAAAGGCTGAGAATATTCCTTTTATAACTTCTTTTTGTGCATAAATGTTCCCTCTATGTCAGTTTTTTTTAATGTTTAATAAATGTAGTTCCTAGACATTTTGACTAATAGGCTAGAGGATGATAACAGCACACACTCATTTTGAGCTGGAAGGGAATGTAGAGAATATTGGGAGTCTTCCTTGTGTGAATAAAGAAACCGGGGCATGTGGAGCTTGAATGACTTGGCCAAGAACACACAGTGATTATTGGCAAGTCCGTCTTTTCCTGAGCCTGGTTTCCTGTTTCTTCTCAAGCTGGAACCTTGCCATATTGTGCTTTTTGTCAGTGTTCACAAAACATTCTGAAAAACTGGAAGAAGGGACCCAAATTGGGAATGAACTTCAGCTGATTTGACTCTAGCAGTTACACGACTGCAGGTGGACGCAGGTTATGAGGATGAATTGTTCATGTATATGAGTTATCCAGGGATGTAGTGGTATTAGTGGTATCTCATCATGGTTTTAAGTTGTGTTTCCCTAATGGGTAATAATGTCAAACACCTTTTCATGTGCTTATTTTGCATTTGAATACTCTTTTTAGTGAAGTGGCTTTTCAAATCTTTTACCCATTTTTAAAAATTGGGTTGTTTACTTAGAGTTGAGTTTTGATAGTTTTTAATATATTTTGGATATAAGTCCTTTGTTGGATGTAATTTGAAAACATTATCTCCCAGTGGGTATCTTGTTTTTTCATTCTCTTTATAGTGTCTTTTGCAGGAAAAATGTTTTTAATTTTGGTGAAGTAAGTTTACTAATTTTTAGTTTTATGGAGCATGCTTTTGGTGTCATGTATAGAAACTCTTTGCATAACTCCAGGTCCTCCCAAATTTCTCCCATGTTTTTTATTAAAACTTTGATAGTTTTGTGTTTTACTCTTAGATCTATGATCATTTCGGGTGAATTTTTGTATGATGTGTGTGAGGTATAGATTGTGGCTTATTTCTTTGCATATTAATGTCCAGTTGTTCTAACATCATTTGTGGAAGAGACCATGTTTTCTTTATTGAATTGCATTTATACCTTTGAAAGAAGTCATATGGCCATATTTGTGTGGGTGTATTTTTGGACTCTCTGTTCTGTTCCATTGGTCTACTTGTCTATCCTTTTGTCAATAACACACTGTCTTAACTACTATAGCATTCTAGTAAGTCTTCGACTTAGTATATTCCTTTAATATTGTTTTTCTTTTTCAAAATTATTTTAGCTATTCTAGTTCCTTTGCCTTTCCCTATGAATTTTAGAATAAAATTGTCTTCATCTTGAAAAAAATCCTGCTGGAATTTGATCGGAATTGTGTTAAATCTATAGATAAATTTGGGGAGATTTACATCTTTACTATGTTTAGTCTTTTAATTCTTGAACACAGTATGTCTCTCCATTTATTTAGATCTTTCATCAGCATTTTGAAATTTTCAGCAAGCTGTTACTGCACATATTTTATTAGATTTACCAGCATTTAATTTTTTGGCACTATTATAAATGCTTTTCAAACACGTTTCTAATTATACATTGTCAATGTATAGAAATATGGCTGATTTTTGTGTGTTGATCTTATATCCTGTATACTTGCTAACTTATTAGTTCTAGGAGTTTTTTTTCTTTTTTGTAGATTCCTTGAGATTTCTATATAGATAATTATATCATCTGCAAATAGGGACAGTTTTATTTCTTCATTTCCAATCCGTTTGCCTTTTATTTCTTTTTCTTGCCTTGTTGCACTGGCTAAGACTTCTAGTATGATGTTGAATAGGAACGGTGAGAGTGAACATCCTTGTCAGATTGCAGAAGTCTCATTCTATTTGTGGTTTGTAGTTTATCATGAATGGATGTTGAATTTTGACAATTGTCAATTTATGTGATCATGTGTTTCTTATTCTTTATGCTATCAATATGTTCGATTACATTGGTTAATTTTTGAATACTGAACCAGCCTTGCATTCCTAGGATAAACTCCACTTGTTTATGGTATATTGTTCTTTCATATGATTAGCTGGATTCTTTTTTCTAGTATTTGGTTGAGGATTTTTGCATCTATGTTTATGAAGAATATTGGTGTGTAGTTTTCTCTTTTTATACTTTCTTTGGTTTTGATATCAGGATAACATTTGCTTCATGAAATAATTTGAGAAGTATTCTCTTTTCTTTTATTTTCCAGGTGACTTTGTGTGGAATTGGAGTTATTTCTTCTTTAAATGTTTGTTAGAATTTGCTAGTGAAATTATCTGAAGCTAGAGATTTATTTTTCAGAAGGATTTTAATTATGGGTCCTATTTCTATAATAGTTATAGTACTATTCAGTTTATTTTTTTCATTTTGAGTTAGGTTTTCTCATTTGTGTCTTTTTTTTGAGGAATTTTTCAGTTTCATCTGAATTGGAAAAATTATGTACATAAAGTTTTTGTATTACTATTCTTTTTAATGTCTTTGGGGTTTATATAATGTATATATAAAATTCATTATTCTTTTTAATGTCTGTGGGGTAGTTATGTCTCCTCCTCTTTCATGCCTGATATTGATAATTTGTGTCTCCTTTCTGTCTCTTTCTCTTTTTTTGTGTCAACATTGCTAGAGGTTGATATATTTATTCTTTTTCAAAGAATCAGCTTTAGGTTTCATTTATTTTTCTCTTTTTAATGTTTTCGATTTCATTGAGTTTTGATCTTATCTGTATTATTTATTTCCTTTTGCTTGCCTTGCTTATTTTGTTTGTCTCTTCCTATTTTTGTAATATGGAAACTAAGATTATTGATTTGAGACTTGTATTCTTTTTTAGCATAAGCATTTAATGATCTAAATGCCTCTTGAAGCATTGCTTTATCTCCATCCCACAAATTTTGATTTGCTGTATTTTCATTTTTTTCCATTCAAAATATTTTTCTATTTCTTTTGAGGCATCCTCTTTAAGTCTTGGATTATTTAATTTGTGTTGTTTAGTTTCTAAGTGTTTAAAGGTTTTCTTGTCATCTTTCCATTATTGATTGCAGCTTTAATCCTATTATGGTCAGAGAACATACTTCATATGAATTTCAATTATTTTATGTGGTTAAAACTTGTTTTATGACCCAGGAAGTGATCTATCTTGGTGAATGTTTCATGTGCGCTTGAAACAAATATGTATTCTATTATTGTGGGGTAGAGTATTCTATAGATGTCTGTTAGTTCCAGTTAGATGTTGGTGTTGTTCAGGTCTACTTCCTTGCTGATTTTCTTACTAGTTCTGCCTATTATGGAGAGAGTGGTATTGAAGTCTCCAACTATAATTGTAGATTTGTCTATTTCTCCTTTCAATTCTTTCATGTGTTTTGAAGTTCTGCTGTTAGGTACATATGCATTTAGTATGTCATGTTTTCTTGATGAATTGACCCATTCACCATTATGCAACGTCCCTCTGTATCCTTGATAGTTGCCTTTGCTCTGAAATCTACTTTGTCTGATATTAATATATTCATTCCAGCTTTTTTTTTTGATTCATGTTGACATGGTATATCTTTTTGACATTTTACGTTTAAGCTATTGATATAATTATATTTAAAGTGAGTTTTCTGTAGATGGCACATAACTGAGTTGTTTTTAAAATTCAGTCCTGATTATCTGTTTTTTTCGTGGGTGTGTTTACAGCATTCACATTTAATATAATTATTGATGTGCTTTCCTTTAGGTACGCCATTTTTAATCTGTTTTTTGTTCATCTGTTTGTCCTTTCATGCCCTTTTTGAGTTATTTGAATATGAGTATTCCATTTCAACTTAACTATTGTGTTTTTGACTATGTCTTTGTATATATACTTTCAATAGTTCCTCTGTCAGATATATGTATAGCATGTGTTTTCTCTATGAGTATGTTGCTTGCCTTTTTATTTTCTTGAATGATGTCTTCTTCTGAGAAGTTTTAAAGCTTAATTTCTCAATGACATTGCCTTTTACATTCTAGTTAAGAAATCTTTGCCCACCTTCAGTTTGAAAAGATATTTTCTCATGTTTTCTTCTAGAAGTTTATAGTTTAAACCTTTTGTTTATGTGTACAATGTATTTCAAGTTAATTTTTGTATATAGCATGAGGTGAGAGTCAGAGTCTTTTTTTTCTTTCAGTTGGCTATTTAGTTATTCCACCACCATTTATTAGAAGGATTTTTTCTTTGCCTTTGAAATACCTTGGCACCTTTGTTGAAAATCAGTTGACCTTATATATGTGGGCCTATTTCTGCATTTTATGTTCTGTGTCATTGTTTATTTTACTATCCTTATATCAATTTTGATTACTACTGAGATTTTACACTCATGGGCAATTTCCTTTTGGTTTTCTGGTTATGTTTGATTTCTGACTGCATCCTTCATACATTTTTTTTTTTTTTTTTTGAGACAGAATCTTAACTCTCTCAGCCCAGCTGGAGTACAGTGGCATCATCATAGTTCACCACAACCTCACACTCCTGAGCTCAAGTGATCCCCCTGCCTCAGCCTCTTGATTGATTGGGACTGTGGGTGTGTGCCACTGTGCCCAACTAATTTTTCTAGTTTTAGTAGAGATGAGGTCTCGCTCTTGCTCAGGCTGGTCTCAAATTCCTGAGCTCAAGCAATCCTCCTGCCTCAGCCTCCCAGAGTGCTAGGATTACAGGCGTGAGCCACCAAGCCCGGCCCCTTCGTACTTTTTCTCAAGAATGCCATGAACCTTTCGTTTTCTTGTTTATAGTATGTTTGCACATTTGCTTGCTGTTTTTTAGCATGGACAGCCTTATCTACACCTACACTTTGTTTTAATAAAGTGAAGCTGATTTCTGCATATGTTTCCTGTCTTAAATGAGACCAGTTTGTGTTCCTCACTGAGCTGCACTTTGAGGACATTGAGTACTTTAAGTTTTCTGTGGTCTGAAGGTGCCTGGTAGTCGTAAGGCAAACAGGATTGGAACTTGTCTGAGCTTAGGTGTAGCCTATTTTGAACGACTTGATTTGTGCTTTCTTTTCTGAAATTTGGTTAAAGGTCTTAAACCAGGATTTGCCCCCTCAGACTTAGGGTGTGTCTGTTCCATGGGGTGGGGGCTACTCTCAGGCTTGAAGCATGTCTGTCGTTCATGCAGAGGTCCCCAAAGAACATGCTCTATCAGTTTTCATAGTCTTCATTGAGGTCTAGAGATACTTCAGTGGTGATTAAAACTCATCTCCGCCAATGCCATTTTGCTTGACTTTTCTAGGCTATCATCCGTTTCCTCATCCTGCTTCTCTGGAAATTGAAGTATGTTGGTGAGAATTTTCAGCATGTTATCCTCTTCCGCAAGCCAGGCCATTTTTAACCCAGGTGTCTCCCAGCATGGCTCATCCCTCCTTTTCCCACCTTTGGGACTATTTATAATTTTACCTCCTGGTTTTGCATTTCATGTCCCATATTACTGATTTGGATTTAACCTTTGCCCAAGTACTGATTGCAGAACTAGTTCTTTAAAAATTAGGGCTTTGATACTGGTAAATAGAAGTGACAGTGGGGAGGATCAAAATCTTGAATAAACTGCAATCTGGGGAAACTGAGTTTTTTTAAAGGAAAATTGAATTGTAAGTGCTTATTGTGTCTAGGAAAGAAGTAAGAAGATAATTTAATATCTGAAAGAAGTAACTTGCTGAATTTAAAGCTGTTACTGACCAAACAGTCAAGAAATGAGCCAAAGAGACATTAATGTCTTCCTTCCCTGGGAGACATGAAAAAATATTTTCGTTTCATTTCCAACAGTGGCTGGAAAAATATCTAATACCCTGAACCTTGGGAAGAGTTGTGTGTCATCTCTTGCATTGCTGCTTGTTTTTGTGGCATTTTCTAGATCTCTATTTCTAATTTAGCAGACGGTTTGCTATAACTACATGAAAGAGTCTTCCATGGATCAGATTACACAAGCAGCACATTTAGATGGCAGCCTGCATCGGTGACATTTTGCTGTGAGCCTCTTGGTTAGAAGCTTCTCTTACTGCAAAAACACCACTGGGGATTAGTAGCTCAAAGGATCTTGAATGGAAGCAAAAGCTACCAGAAAGTAGGAAATTGGAGTTGGAACCAGAAACCACAAATAAAAGAGACCATGGCAGTATCTACATAGAGTGACAGAATGGCGGTAGGCTGATTTTCAGATGACCGGAATCTCTTGTCAGTCGTGATGATGAGGTATTTGGGGCCAATTGTCCTGAGATTTTGCTACGTCAGTTACCTCCATTGTCTTTTCTTCAGTTCTCTGCTTTCTTGCCCAAGCCCTCTCTTCAGCTTATGATCTCCCAACAGGGTCCCTATCCTATAAAATCCACTCTGGGTCTTCAGCAGCTCCTGGGTAAGTTCTGCTCAGTGTCAGCTTGGCTGAGTTCGGCTCCAGTCTTGCTTCCTTTCTTTTTCTTCCTTTGGTATCTCTGCAGGTTGTGTTGAAAGATGACTGTGGGTCTCGGCTACCAGCTTGTCCCCTTCCTCCACTGCTGCAGGCCAACCTCTCCCTCCCAGCTACCTTCTGCTTTGACTTGCTCCTCTGTTGGCTTCCATGACACATCGCTGTGCTTTTCTCCCTGACCTCTCTGGTCACTTGCCTCATCCTTGCTGCCTGGATGCTGGTGATCTGGAGAGAGGTGGCACTTGGTGCTGTGCACCCCTCTCTCCCTGGTGGTCCTGTCCCGTCCCAGACTTCAGCCACCACTCTGTGGGTGGGGATGCCTACATCCCTGTTTCCATTCCTGTCCCTTCTCCTGAGCTCTGTGACACACTTCTAGCCACAGTTCCTAGTCTACCTGGCTGTCCCATAACCATCTCAAGGTCAGCACATGCAGCATGGAACTCACCTCCATTCAAACCAGCACCTGTCATGGTGAGGGTTGTGTTTTGGCACCCATGTCCTCCCTTTTTTTTTTTAAATGCTGCATATACATTTTATTTCATAAAATTTGTACAGTATTAAAATTAATAATACTTAATGTTGATATGGATACAATGATTGGTATTTTTCTATATTGCTATATGTAGTGACTAAGACAATCTTTTTTTTTTTTAATTCAGCATATTATGGGGGTACAGATGTTTAGGTTATGTATGTTGCCCTTGCCTCCCCACTCCCCTGCAAGTCCGAGTTTCAAGTGTGCCCATCCCTTGGATGGTGTGCATTGCACTCTTTGTGTATGCAAATACCCGTCCCCTCCTCCCCCCTCACCCCTGTCCGACATCCAATAGATGTTATTCTTATATGTACACTTATGTGTTGATCGGTTAATACCAATTTGATGGTGAGTACATGTGGTGCTTGTTTTTCCATTCTTGGGATACTTCACTTAGTAGAATGCATTCCAACTCTATCCAGGAGTATACAAGAGGTGCTATATCACCATTGTTTCTTAAAGCTGAATAGTACTCCATGGTATACATATAACACATTTTATTAATCCGCTCATGTATTAATGGACACTTGGGTTGTTTCCACATCTTTGCAATTGTGAATTGTGCTGCTATAAACATTTGGGTGCAGGTGTCTTTCTTATAGAGTATCATTTATTCTTTTGGGTAGATGCCCAGTATGTTAGGCTTGGAAATGCCACATGAGCCCTTGGTTCTTCCCCCTTTTTTCCTCACTGTCCTACCTACTCTCCCATATTGTCAGTTACTAAGTCACTTAATTTTTTCCTCTGTGGTTTCTCCCCCATTGGTCCTGAATCCCTTTCCCTCTATTCTTTGTGTTAACTCTGCTCTCATTTGGGTTCTCTCTGCCACACATTGCTAGGGCCTCCTCCGTGGTCTTTCTCCATCACCTTCCTTCCTTGCATCCTTTCTGCTCTTTCCACATTCCCCACCTTGTTACTGTGTCTAATCCTGCCCCCCTTTCTTGCCTTTTCCACTCATTCAGGAACCTTCAGTGGGACACACTCTTTGATTGACATTTCCACTTCTACTAAGATTTATCTTGCAGATTTACGCAGATGTGCGCATGCAGACTGACACAGAGCAGAGTTCGCTGTCATGTTGCTTGTAACAGCAAAAGTGGATAATGACCTCTGTGTCCATCAATAGGGCACTGCTTAAATAAATTAAGGTAGAGACATATAATGAATAGAATATCCTGTGTCTATTAATCATAATGAGGTACATATATATTTGCTGGTATGGACCAAGCTCCAAGGTACATTGGTAAATTGGAAAAAAAGGTAAGGAGTGTAACAGCGTATATATTAATATGTTTCTTTTTGTGTTAAAGCAGGATGAACATATATTCAACCTTGAATATTCATCAAATATTTGTGGAAGGTTACTTATCACAGTTTTGTATAGTTTACTTCTTAAAACCGTGTATGTGTAATACATTTTTCCTAAAGAAAACTTAATTAATAATAAATAAACAAACAAAACCTTGCAGGCACTTCTTATGGACTTACCAGACCTCCATGAGAGCAACGGTCCCCAACCTTTTTGTCACCAGGGACCAAAAATTGTTTTCATGGAAGACAATTTTTCCATGGACTGGTGAGGGGGGGATTGGGATGGTTTCAGGATGATTCGAGCACATTACATTTATTGTGCACTTTATTTCTATTATTATTATTACATTGTAATATACAATGAAATAATTATGCAACTCACCATAGGTTGAGGATCCCTGCATTAGAGGACCTTTGGATTTGGCACTTATGGGTGTCTCTAGCCTTGTTCTCATTCCTTTTTCTTTACACAGTCTTTGTTAGGCAACCTGAACCCAGTGAAGAAAGGCACAGCCCCCTAACCAGTGGTGTGGCGTGGCCTGGTGTGGGGTGGGGTGGGCACAGCCCCAACAGAATGGGCACCAAACATAGTGCTGGGCCAGATCCTGGTGGTCCCGCTGCACTGCGTGTTGTCATTTTATTAATAGTTACTGGATTGTGGAGACATGCAGAAAGTTTTTAGTTACTAGATTGAGAAGACCTGGGACATTCCATGGGGGAAGGAGGAGAGAGGGTGCCCAGGGTGGAAGTAGCAGAGTTGCTGAAGGCAGGAGAGGAAGGGTGAGGGTAACTGCCATGTACACCTTCTGAGATAGAGGTCTGGGGGATTTTAACACCAGTGTGGCCATTCTGCTGTCTTCTCTCCGAACGTCAACCCCAGATGTCCTTCATGGGGCCTCTCCATGCTGACCCAAGTGTGTGTCCGAGCCCATGTGGTCTTTTCCACCTGGCACACCCTTCTCTAATCCCTGCTTTTCCAGATCTTGCTCACCCTTCAAAGCTGGCTGGAGAATTATCTTTCCTTGTCCCTGGCTGTGAGGGACTCACTTTTTGCTCTCTGAAGCTGGGAGGCCTTTATCTGTATCTGGGTTTCCACGTTTATCTCTTTCTACAAGGGCTTATTGTTTTTTTCCGTGTCTTATCTCTCCCGCTGAAGATTTGACTGACATGCTGATAAGACCAGAGTCGTTCATCTTTATCTTCTCTACTACAGTGAAGGGATTTGCAGGACTCTGCAGTGTTGAGTGCTTGGTTTGGGTCCCTTCCAAAATCTTGGAAGATTTTGTCACTCTGAAATACCTCAAATGGTAATTCAACTGATGATTGGTGGAAAAGAGAGAGACAAGGATGGATTGCTGTTCCTTTAGCAACGGAAGTAGGAGGCATTTTAAGGGGCAATTCTGGCGTGGGGCCCGGGCATGGGGCAGGCTCAGGGATGCACAGAGCCCACAGGTAGAAGATCCTACAAGTTCCTGTCACCAGAAAATCAGGTAGCAGTATTCCTGTTTTCCAGATCAGCACAGGAAGCTTAGCAAGGAGTCAGAGACGATAATTCTCCCAATTTGCAGTATAGATGGATTTTCATAGATGTTTTTACTTATGTGTTTCTCCAGCTTGCTTATTATTTTCCAGGAGAACTTCTCATATTTTCCAGCCAGTCTCTTTGTCTTTCCTCTCCCTGCCTTCCTGTCAACACCAATAAAGCATTAAACATGTGGAGCCAGTTGTCACATTGAGATTCTTTTCACTGGGATTCTTCAAAATGTCGTCTTGCTTATTCAGTGTATTTTTCTTATATCTCTGTTACCTTTTTCTCTACACTTAGCAGTTATCCTAGAGTTAGAGGTTTAAGAACATTTGCCTCATTTGGCCTTATTTCATCTTTTGTTGCAGAGGTCAGCAAACTATGGCCCATCGGTCAACTACTGCCTGTGCCTATAAATAAAGTTTTATTGGGACACAGCCACACCCATTCATTTACATAATCACAATACAAGGGTAGAGTTGAGTAGTTTTGACAAAGACTATATGGTTCTCAAATCCAAAATATTTAATATTTACTGTCTGGCCCTTTTCAGAAAAAGTTTGTGGATTCTTGCTGCATTGTGTTAAATTGTCACCTCCCTCTCTTCCTCCTCCCCACCATGATCATATTAATCTGTTCTTCTCGGTTAGTTCTTCTGTTGTGTTCATGTTATGACATATATCCAGGCACTCGGCACATAGCACCAGCTGGAGGTGTGCGGACCGTCCTTGGTGCTCCCCCCTCCTGGCTCTGGGATGAGCCTTCTGCTCCTCCAGCAGCGTGGGGGGAGGAGGAGCTAACCTTGGACAGCTGTTACCGTTCGTGGGACCAGGCACAAAGCTGAGTGCTTTCCACGCTCGACCTCCCCACGACTTCCATGGGCAGAATGGTATTACCCTTGACTTACCCAGGAAAACCTGCCCAAGTCTTACGGCTGGCAGGCGCCCCGCCTGCATATGAATCGCGTCTGTCTGACTGCAGAGAGCGGCCTGTTTGCTCTTCTGCTTTGCTGCTGCTCATCCAGACAAGCCCAGCTGTGCAGCCTGTGGGTTCTGTTCCTGCCGTGTCTTGATCTTTCTGGTGCATTTGAGCTTTTACTGCCTCCGTCTGGCTTCCCTACTTCTTCCATTTAGAGAGTTAGAAATTCCTTCATGGCTTCTTTTCCTCATCCTTCCTCTTTCTTTTGTATCTCAAACCTGGGTGTTCTTTAAGTCTCTTCTTATTCACCACCCCTCTTCTGTAATCTATATGGTGAAACCCTGAAGAGCCACTGTTACTCAGAAGACTTCAAATTTGTAACCTGGTTTTCTTCGTGAACTAAATTGTGGTTCTGATCTTTTGCCAAAGCTCCGCCCCAACTTTCTAATTTTTCATGGGACTTCTGTCAGTTCCCCTGAGATCTCAAACTCCTGTTCTTCCCTAGGATCAGTTCTTCCCTTGACCTTAGGGTTTCTGCTCACGGCACCATGGTTCTCCCAGTCACCGAGATTGAAAAGATAGTGGTCATGTTTCCTTCATTCTCCTCCCCCCTCCATCAGCCATGTTTGCATCATCTTGTGTGTTTGCCCCAGTGTGCCCATTCTGACCCCTCCATCCCAGGCCAGACTTCACAATACCTTTTACTTAGCCTCGTTGTCACCATCCTTAGTGCTCCAGGCTGGGAACGACAGACTGCCTTGGGGTACTCTCTCCACTTGACCTGACTGCTCTCAGAAGCCCTCTGCTGTGATCTGAGTGTGTCCCCCCAAAATTCATGTTGAAACTGAATCCCTGTTGTGGTCATATTAAGAGGTGGGGCCTTTTGGGAAGTGATTAAGACAGAAAGCTCTGCCCTCATGAATGGGATCACAACCCTTATGAAAGAGGTTGAAGGGAGCCTCCTTTCCTTCTACCCCCTGCGGGTGCCTTCATTTTGAATTTCCTAGCATCCAGAAATGTGAGCGATACATTTCTATTATTAATAAATTACCCAGTCTAAAGTATTTTGTTGTAGCAGCTCAAATGGACTAAGATACCTTCTCAACACACTCTGTGATAGCACTGTAGTACATCCCTTCTCCAATTTATTTTATGCAGTTATGGAGAAATAATTTCTCTTATTTATATCACTTATCTGCTTAAAAAACCAATGATTCTTTATTGACTAACAAATTACAAACAAATATCCGGAGGAGCTCCAAAGCCTGCCTTTATTGGCCTCCAGTTTTTCCTGCTAGCATCATTGCCTACTCTATGTCCCCTAAGTAAGTCCCAGGCAGTTAGGTAATTCAGTGGTCCCAATAAGTGGTCCCTTATTTCCCACTTTCATGCTATTAATTCTTTCTAGAATACTTTTTCCATCCTGCAAAGCCTTTTTCGATTGCTATTTCCTCTGTGGTGTCTGATTTCCAGACTAATGTGAATTTTCTTTCTTTTGAGCCTCCATATTACTTTGTTGGAGACTTTCTTATGGAGCATAGCTCTTATATGTACTGTGGTGACAGATGAACTATTATTAATGCTAACCCACCAAAGTGGGAACTCTCCTCTGCTTAACTAATGTTTAAAATGCTTAGGAAATGCTCAATAAATATTTGCTGAACTATTCTGAATGGAATTATAGGAGAAAGTGATATAGTTGGCCATGAAATTTAACAGGCTTCTCACTCAGGTATCCTTAATATAGTATTAATGCATTAAGTGGTGCTGAGGTCTTCAAAATATGCCTTTGGTTACATTTATTTTAAATTAAAATATCGTCACCTTTAGCCAAAGGCCCACGATATAGTGATGGAACACAAAGAACACAGGAATAGCTCCCATGACAGGCGGTGCCCTGTCTTGGCCACTAACTCAGTGCTATGGCACTTGAGCTTGCCTCTTGGCTTTTCTGGGCTTTAGTTTTCTCATCTGCAAAGTGGGTCTGGATGAATATACTTTTCAGGTAGAGTAGGAGTACCAGGGGTGATTTTATTCCTTGGGGGCCATTTGACAATGTCTGGAGGCATTTTTGGTAGTCAGTACTTGGGGTGGAGGGGTGCTGCTAGGCCAGGAATGCTGCCAAATATCCTCATCATGCAGGACAGCTGCCACAGCAAAGAATTATCTGGCCCAAAATGTATTAGTTCAAGGTTGACAAACCTTCAGGTAGAGCATACTATGATTAAAATCTTATTTTAATTGATTGAATGACTATTATAAGCCTGGTATTTTAAATTATAATTTAATTTAGTAGGAGGCATTCTTTTTCCAAAAGGTGTTCTGAGATTCAATTTGTTTTTTGCATTTTATCTGTGTTTAAGCAAATGGAGATAATTAACTTTATTGTGGAGACAAAATATGTGTAATTTAAAATCATATCCATTTCATCATACTGGATCAGCATTTCCCCAAGTTCCTATCTTACTGTTTGAACATTTGCAAGAATTTGCAGGAAGGAAAGTCAGAAGAAATGGAGATCACATGTATGTGAGATGAACACAGGCTTTAAATAATTGGATGAATAAAAATTGAAACCTTTCCCCCCCTCTTTGTTCCCTTAGCACCACATTTACAGGTGTTGTCTGAGGCAGTTCTTGTGGCTTAGTGAGGCTGGAACCTGGGCAGTTTGAAGACAAGAATATTTGCCATTCCTTGGGACCAGCAAACGTTCCCAGTTAGTAGTACTTTATGGTTTGGAAAGTTTCTTTTGTTAAAAATACCAGCGCCAACCAAAGAAACAAAGCTGGTGTGAGATAGCGTGACTGCTCAAGTATACAAAGGCAGATCCCGTATTGGGTAGAGCACTTGTTTCTTCAGGATGCTAACAACAGAGTTTGGACTGCTTGCCAGTTGCGGACACGGGGGGTTACTTTTTACCGTGGATGCCATTGAAGCAAGTTGGGAAAACAAGATCGGTTACTCTTGCTTCTTGCCTTCCTCCATCCTTCTCTCCACAGGTGAGCTTTGGAAACCTCCCAGGTAAAAGAAAAGAGAATGTAATTTAATTTACAGAGAATTGCAGTTTTGAAATAAGCCCAGAACCTCATTCTAAGAACTTAGTAGGAAGTTGGCATAATTGCCAGGGTTGGCAAAAACATAAAAATAACAAATATATTGGAAGAGTGAAAGTATGTACTAATTAAAAGTATCAGATGATTTGGCGTTCACACTGATCTGTACTGCAGTGCCACTAACTGTTGATAATGAGAGCTCTCCAATGCTCGATTCCCTGGCACAATCCCCACAGCGGTTTCCTCCTCCTTGCTGGTCTGTGAGTTAGAGATGCCATGGTGACAGAATGTCTAACTAGGGCAACTTAGCCACATAGGAGGTGATTTTCCTTGTATGAATCCAGAGAGGGCAGTCCACAATCCTGGCAGGGACTTGGGCTCTCTAGCTTTGGCTTCTCCATGCTCAGTAGTATGTGAGTTTCATTTTCATGCTCACAGGATAGTTGTTTAGGCATCCCGCTTGCCTGGCAGACAGAAAAGGGAAATTGAGTACGGAAGGCCAGAGCGTGCTCAGCTTCCATCTTCTTGGCTGTCTCGGCTTTGCGTGGCCACCTCTAGTCGCAAGGGAGTGTGGGAACCGGCAGCCTTAACCTGGCATTTGCTGTCCTATCGGAATCGGAGTTTTAGTGGCAAGGATAAGGGAAAATGGACCTTGGGGAGGCAACAGGAGTGTCCGTCGCTGGTACTTTTGCCTATCACCTGACAGACATTCTCTGGCATTGCAAATTCATTTGTTTGTTGGCTTAGAAGAGCTAGATCAGGAAAAATAAGATTACCCTAGTAAAGTTGTGTTTCCTTGCTGCTTTTCCTTTTCACTGGCTAGGTTGAAAGTTATTGTCCTGGATTATGTTGCTTTTTGTTGCCAGACAGACGTTAAAATTGCCTTTTGGTGTGTGCGGCATCATTGTGCTGTTAGATTTCCCTGCCGGGACGACAATGTTCGCTTCCTGCTCTGGGCATGTATCTGGCTTTCAATGCTGCTGCCTGGACAAAGGCTGAAGACCAGGGTCACTTTTTGACCCAGAGAGAGGGCCACAAGCCCTTTTCTAATTTCCTGCCACTTCAGTGTATGGAGAGATGTTCTGGGAGGGAGAGATGAGCCAGCTGTCCAGGTTATCTGTGTTTCTGGAATTTTCCACTCCCGATGGATGGAGCGGGCGGCAGTGCTGTGGCAGTTGGTGAGTGGTGTTGGAGAGGTGTGCATTCCGTGGTGGCTCTGAGTGCTGGACGTTTACAAGCAGCGCAGCAAGAAGTGGACAAGCTGTGTTTGTTCACGGCCCTTCTCAGCTGCCTGCGAGAGTCAGAACTACAGGCCTCCTGGCCGTGTCCCTTCCTGCCCTAGTCCGAGTTCTGGCAAGCCTCTTGCGGGCCTCTCTTTCCCTCTTATTAGAAGGTCCGTCTGTATGCCTGGAAGACATCTGGGTTGCCTTTAATCCATTCCTTTCGACTCTTACTGTACTTGGTTGCCAATTTTTCCTTTTTTAAACCAATTTTTCTTTTTCTCAAGTGTTTGACACTTAGCTGAGTGAGGCTGTCAAAATGTTTTACTTCTATCATTAGCATAGTCTGTCTAAGCTCAGTATTGTGTGTGTTTGTGGTGGTTTTTTGTTTAATTTGCTGAGCCACAGATTAACAGCCAGAACTCCCCCTCTGTCCCTCACACATCTCCCATACGGAACACATGTATAACTAAATCCTTTTCAAAAAGCATTCTAGACATTTCACAGCGCTGTGAGGACTGGAGATGGTGTGCTTGTGACAGAGGGTTGCCATGGCGACACGTGGAGGCCAACTCAACCTGGGCAGGAAGGGAGGGGCCTGAGGGAGAGGACCTGGCTGTCAGATCCCCGCTGAGCCTCGCAGAAACGTGGTCGTATTTCCTAGCACGCTCTTGGGATCGGCATTTGACTCTCTGAGAGCACGATGAAGTGTCCATGTAGAGACGGCTTTGTTGGCTGTGCCCACGGCCAGGCTGTGTGCTTGTGCCTTTCCTTTCCATGCCAGTGTCAGGTGCTTTTCCCGCTCTTCTTGCTTCTCTTACTGTCTGCACGGTGCTCCATTGGCTACGACGGGCCTGATGAAGGAAACTCAGGTTTATGAAGACATTGCTGATCTGAAAATGCTGCAAACAAAAGGAGTATTATTTAGAGTTTTTTTTTCTTTTTGGAGATAAGTTACAACTTTGACGTAGGCTTGCTGCATGGTAGTGGCGTTGGTACTGATGGTCCCTTCCATTTCTTAGGTACCTGCTATGTCCTAGAAATGTATCATGTGTTGACTCATTGGATCCTCATGGTAATCCCCAAAGGTATAGAATTGTTATTACCATTGTACAGATGTGAAAAATGAGGACCAGAGAGGTCAGGTACTTGCCTAACATCACACAGCTACCAAGTGGCGGGGCTTAAACCCAGAGTGTTACTCAGTCAAGCACTATGAGCAGTCCTGACACATACTAGCCATGTAGTAAGTATGTTGCATGAATGAATTCAGTTGCTACTGGTGAGGTCTTCAGAGAGCCTGTGAATACTGATATTGATGTATAATTTTGCATGTCCTCTAATTAGAAAAGCAGATCATAGGTGTTTAGTAGTAGCTGTTCCCATTAGTTTATATGTCTATCAGGAATGCCTGGTTAATAGTGGTCAGTTTGTCCATGAAATCCTTTCTTTACAAACAGCAGATGTCGACTTTGAGCCAGCCCCATTGGAATCACAAATTCTGAATTGGTATTCTCTTTATTAATGAGGCTGTACTCCTGCGTGAAACCTACGTGCATAACTCCAATTAATACGCTAATAGAATTTTATTGAAGAACTTGATAGAGTGATTCTGAAGTTTATTTAGAAAATTAAATATGCAGAAATAACCTAGAGTGTGGACAGAGATTGGTGGGGAGGGAATAGTATAATCAGAATTACAATGAAGTTTAAATTGAAGATATTAAATTAAAACAGAATGGTGCAAGGGTTGATAAGTAAAAGGAAACAAAAAGACCCAAAACAGTCCCCCAATAATTCTATAAAAATTGGGCATATGATGAGGCAGATCTTCTAATCTACAAAAAATTATTATATCATTAATACATGCTTATTATGTCAGAAACACAATATATGTGAAAGTTCAAAGTAAAGATTACCTTTTCTTCCTATACTCTCACTCTCAAGAAGAAACTTAATATATTTTTTGAGGTATATTACAAATATACCTACAGATATGCACACTTTTGGGGAGAGAGGCAGCATGGTGTAGCAGTTAATAATGCTGACACTGAGGTCAGACAGCCTGGTTTCGAATCCTGTCTGTGTGACCTTGGATGGATTATTTAACCTCTCTGGGTCTCAATTTTCTCATATTTAAATAGTCATGATAATAGTACTTATAGGGTCATTGTGAGGGAAAAATGAGATAATACATGCAAAACTCTTAAATAAGGCCTGGCACATCATGACTATTCAATAAAAGTTAGTTTTAAAAAATGTAAGGTCATACCAACCATGTTTTGCAATAACTGATCATTCAAGAATTTTTTGTAGGCATTTACTGTGAGTGTATACTCATATACATATATCTATTTCATCCCTTTTAATGGCTATATACTATTCTATTATATCAATTTAACGAAATTCCTTGTTGATAGTGTACTGGGTCCCCAAGACTACCCTCAGGCTTGATGATGTGCTGGAAGGACTCACAAGACTCAGAAAAGCTGCTTTACTCATGGTATGGTTTATTATAGTGAAAGTATGCAGATTAAAATTAGCAAAGGGGAAAGGCACATAGTACATGGGGTGAAGTCAGGAGAAACCAGGTGCAGGCTTCCACATGATCTCCCAGCGGAGTGACATAAATTTCCTTAATTCTCCCAACAGTGATGTGTGACAGCACATGCAAAGTGTTGCCAAGCAGGTAAGCTCTCCCAAACCTTGGTGTCCAGGGTTTTTATTGGGATTCAGCTATGTAGGCAGACAGTGTGTGTATAACTGGCCTACGCTAATCACACTCCAGCCTTTCAAAGCAAAAACAGATGTCAACCCTATATCCCATTGTTAGTATAGATTGGTAAAAATGGTCCTCCATAGCCCTAGGCCTCAGGCATACAAAAACACTCTTATCAGGCAGAATATTCCAAGGGCTAGGAGTTTATCTCCCAGTTGCTGGCCAAGGGCCAGTCCTGAAGGCAAGTCTTTCTTTGGGATTGTGCAAGGTTTGAGCAGTCCAGGCCTGTTGAGGAAATCCTATCCAGCACAGAGAGCTGTTTAGAAATTTTCTAGTATTTTGCTATTATGAACAGTATTTCAAGAAGTGGCTGTATATATTTTGTCTTGTGCAATTCTCTGAGTGTTTCTATAGATAAATTCATAAAATTTAAATTGTTGACTCAAAGATACTATAAAATTGAACTTTTGACAGTTTTTGTAATATTGCCCTCAAGAAGGTTGACTTCACATTTCCACCCAGAAAATCAGAGTTGACATTTCCCAACATCCTCTCCAATATTATTTATAATGAACATTTCTTGTATTTTCTAATCTGATAGAGTGACATCTTGTTAATTTAATTTGCAATTCATTGTAATTGGGGAGATTGTACATTTTTTATATGTGTACTGGTCATTTCTATTTCTTCTTTGAGTTGAAGAATAGAAGGATTTAATAAACAGTGTTAGTGTTAGGGCAATTAGTTAAATTTATTTGAAAAAGTATATTCATGTTTCTCCCCATATACACTAAAATACATTTCATATGAATTACTTTTTTACTGTAAAGGACCAGGCAGTAAATGTTTTAGTCTTTGTGGGTCATATACTGTCTCTGTTGCATATCCATCTTTTTTTCCTTCCCAAATAGCTCATGGACCATATAAAAATACATGGTAGGCCATAGTTTGCTAGTTGCTTGTTTAAATATTTAAATGTAAAAAGTAATCTGATTTTTATATGGTTTTTATCACATTTTAGTATGAGAATGTTTTGTCTTAAGTAAAACTCGAATATATAAACTTTTCTACTTGCAGGTCAGTGTTCTCTTACATCCCAAATTAAACTTATCAGCAATAAAGGAAGTCAACATAAAGCAAGATATATACCAAAGAGAAAACCTGATAATTTAAAAAAATTTTTATGAAGACTTAACTTTAATCCCAAACCTAAATAAATAAAATGCAAAACAAAAATGATGAACTAGGTATTTGTAAAGTACATCTATAAGGGATGAATTTAAAAGTTTAACAATCTTAAAGATAGATATTTCTCAAATTCATAACAAGAAATGCCCTGCTATGTTAGAGAACTAGGCACAGGACACAAGCGGATGATTTCAAAGGAAGGAATACAGGTTACCAGTAAATATAATATATAATATACAGCATCACTGGAAAGAAGAGAAATGCAAGTTGAAACATTAAGCCGCATTTCCTGTGGAACTGGCAATGATGTGAAAAAAGTGTAACATTCGGTGTTGGCAGGAGTGATGTGAAATGAGCACTCTTACACGCTGAGGGTGAGCATGTAAATAAAAAGTCTCTCCAGGAGGCAGTTTGCAGGCATTTCCCAAGAGCCCTGAAACGTGTTCAGATCCTTAGCTCTGGAAATAAATACAGGAATTTTTAAATATTTACATAGTATAGTTTCTATTTCAGCATTATTCATAACAGCAAAACATTTAGAAACAACCTAACAAAACAATAGGAGAATGTTTGACTTACCCATAAGATGGAATCCTAAGCATACGTTAAAATTCATGTTCCTGAAGAATGTTTCGTGATGAGGTGTGGTAGGCTGAATAATGGCTCCCCAAAGATGTCTGTGTCCTCCTCATCCCCAGAACTTGTGGACATCTTGCCTTACATGGCAAAAGGAACTTTGCAGATGCAATTAAATTAAGGATATTGAGATGAGGAGATTATTCTGGATTATCTGGGTGGTCCCAACCTGAACTCAAAGCTCCTTAAAGAGAGTGGCAGGAGGGTTGAGATCAGAGAGGGTGATACAGTGACAGAGCAGAGGACAGAATGATGTGGAGCCACCAGGCAAGGAATGTGGGCAACCTTTAGAGGCTGGGAAAAGTAGGGAAACAGATTCTCCCCGGAGCCTCCAGGTGGAATGCAGCCTTACCAGCACCTCGATTTTTGCCCAGTGAGACTGACTATAGACTTCTGACCTCTAGAACTATAAAATAATAAATTTTGTGTTGTTTTAAGCCACTGAATTTTTGGTAATTTGTTGTTGCAGCAATAGGAAACCCACATGCTAGGGACAGCTGACGTACTGTGCGTGAGCTGGGGAGAAGGACATCATCACAGTGGGGCGATTGGTGGGGCAAGGCGCCTCCCCCACAGCAGACTCACCGATGAGGGATTGAGCCTATCTGCCAGAAGTGCAGCCTCGCTGGATTACAGAAGTTTAGGCTTAATTTTGTCCTGTGTCTTAGTCCCTTTTGTACCTTTCGTGTCACTATTCAGGAGCAACATATGAAACCGTCTGTTTTCAACAGGCAATATTTGCAACCATTCAGGACCTATCTAGGTTTTGAGCTAAACTTAGCATCAGCAAAGGCCATAGCTCATGTAAAGGAAAAATGAGGCTCACTGTCCGGGTCTCTCTGCTTCCATCCCCAAATGCCTGTTTGCCTGTCGTGCCTCCGGACTCCGACACACAACTACATGTGACTTGTGATCACCCCTCTGCTCCTCTCCCCGACAGAAAGCAGTAAATACGAGTGTGCAGCGTGGTTCCATTAAGAAATGGCTCTATGTAGTTCTAGGCAGAAAAAGGACTAACGACTGACTCTGGGTCATGGGGTTGGAGGTTATTTCTGTGTTCTTGGCTATACCCTTTTGTTTAGTTGACTTTTGGCAACGAACATGTGTTGATTTCTTTAAATATAGCAGTACATTTTTTTTTAAAAGGAAAGGTGAGAAATTTCTGTGTGTACTTGATGCTTTTTTCTATGTAACTCCACTACCTGATGATAGTTTTCAGCAATGAGCATTCCTTCAGTGTAGGCAGAATGCAGGTATTTGTTTCAGGACCTGCCTTTATGTGCTGGCCCCAGATTATGGAGGAGGGGGATGGCGGTGCTTGGGAGTTCTTGTTTCTGAGCATCCATGAAAGTTACATATAGACCAGGGATTGACTCGCATCTTCAACCAGTGATTTCTTTATTTTAATGTCTGAATTAAGAAACTCTAGTTATGGGGTGAAATGGGTAAGAACGAGTGGTCATCTACGCACCAGTTGTCTTTCTTGGTCTCAGACGGTTTTCTCTTGTTGGTTTTAAAAGTGTAGCGTGGAATAATGCAAAGAACACTAAACTCAGGGTCAGAGGCTAGAATTCTTGCTATTAGGCTGTTGCTAACTGAACCTTGTAAAACTTGCTTCACCTCTTGGGGCCCCATATACCTATATCCCTTTTAATAAAAGGGGGAGTTTGGACATTGTGAACTTTATGGGTTTTTCCATGTCTAATACTCTAGCATTGTTAGTAAAATCTAGTCTTTGAATGTTGAGTGCTGCATGATAAAATGCAGACAGAAGTCATAATGTTAATTCAAGTATAATATTGAGAATGAAGACTTAGGTGAGTGGCTACCAATAGAATTTGTTTAAGGTCTGCATTTTATGTAAGAAAGAAACCATACATACCCCAAGCGAGCGTTGATGAGAAAATGAAGTTTCTACTTCATTTTTTTGCTTTTTCTTCATTTTTTCAATTCTTTTTGCCACCATCAGAAACCTTCAGAAGAGACAGATAGAAAATAGCATAGGAGGAAAGAATTGGTGCTGTCCACTGAAGATCCGTGGGAAATTGATGGTGCTTGGGTCAGAGGTTAGACAATATCGCTTGCTCATTTGTGTGTTTTCGACACTGACTCTCTGCTTTTCCTTCTTCATACTTTCTTCCTGTGGTGAGAAGTGGAGATTTTATTTAGTATTAGGCAGGTGAATTCAACTGAAATCCCCAAGGGCCAGCCCTGTGCTTCCATGCAACAGTCCCCCATCCAGCAAGCAGGCTGGGAGTTTTCAGGACTTGAGGAAATGACTTAATATAATTGAAATCAACATAAACCCTAATTTAAGTGTGTCTGTCTGTGTTGCATTTATAGTTTTCTTCTAATACTTTCTGTTGGGAATTTAAGTTAGTGGAATTAGGAGAAGCCAGCCTCATTTACCCAGCATAGGATAACCAGACCTCTTGGTGTTCTTGCACACTGAAGCCAAACGCTTTGGTATCACTCAATTTCACCACAGTATGTTGGTGATGCGAAGACACAGCCTTCACTGTAATTTAGCAAAAAGATCTTCGTGTGTTTCATTACAGCCACTACTATCCTCTCTACATGGAAGGGAAGCCACTGACCCCCTGCTGTGGAGTGTGTAACAGAAGCACTATAAGGATGGGAAGCAAACATATTTGCTATATCCATCCAAGCCATAATTTCTGTTGAAGTACAATTTACATACCACAACATTTGCCAATTGTAAAATGTTTACACTTGTGCAACCATCACCAATATCCAGTTGTAAAACATTTCATCATCCCCCAAAGTTCCTTAATGCCCATTTGCATTCAGTCCCTACTTTCAACCCCAAGTAACCACAGATCTGCTTGTATAGATTTGCCTTTAATGGAAATTTCATGCAAATACAGCTATGCAATATGTAGTCTTTTGTGTTTTGCTTCTTTCAGTTAGCATAATGAATTTTTGAGTTTCATCCATGTTGTGGTAAGTATCAGTAGTCGTTCTTTAAATTGTTGAATAGTTCTCAATTGTGCAGCTGTACCACGTTTGGTTTATCTATTTAGTTGATGGACTTGGGATTGCTTCCAGCTTTGGCCTTTTATGAATAATGCTGCTATGAATATTTGCATGCAAGCCTTTGTGTGGATGTTTATTTTCATTTCTCTTGGATATATACTTAGCAGTAGAATTGCTGAGTCGAATGGTAAGTCTTACATTTAACTTTTTAAGAAGTTGCCAAACTGGTTTCCAAAGTGGCTGTACCATTTTACGTTCCCACCAGCAGTGTATGGGTGGGTTCCATTTTTTCTGTACTGTATGCGAACACGTGCTAACACTTGTTATTGTCTGTCTTTTGATTATAGCCATTGTAATGGGTATGTAACAGCATTTTGTTTTAATTTGTAGTTCCCTCATGATTAATATCATTAAAGCTTCTTTTCATGTGTTTATCTATCCACATGTGTATTGTCCTTAGTAAAATGTAAATTCAATTGCCTTTTTAAAAACTAAGTTGTTTAACTTTTTTTATTGAATGGTATGAGATGTATTCTGGATACAAGAACACAAATCAGAAATACGATTTGCAAATATTTTCTCCCAGTGTATGGCTTATCTTTTCATTTTCTTAAAGGTATCTTTTGAAGCACAGAAGATTTTTGTTTTGATAATGTCCAGTTTATCAACTTTTTCCTTTATGGATTGTGTTTTTGGTGTTGTATCTAGGAAATCTTGGCCCTTAATCCAGCATCATGATGATTTTCTCCTATGTTTTCCTCTATAAGTTTTGTAGTGTTAGCTTTTACATTTAGGTCTGTTATCCATTTTTGTTAATTTTTGTATATGATATGAAGTAAGGGTCTAAGTTCGGTTTTCTTCTTTTGCATGTGGGTATTCAGTTGTCCCAGAACCATTTATTGAAGAGAGCAAGCATTCCCCATAATGAATTGCATTGGCAACTTTGCTAAAAATCAATTCATCATAAATGAAAGGTTTTCCCCCTGGACTCTCAATTCTGTTTCATTTATAAATATTTCTGTCTTTACACAAATGATATATTGTTTTGATTACTGTAGTTTTATAATGTTGAAATTAGGTCATCCTCCAATAGTTGTTAGTTGTTTTGGCTATATGGCATCAGAGAAGCTGTAGGCTTCCTATAGATACTCTTTATAAAGTTAAGGAATATTGCTTTTATTCTTAATTTGTTGAGAGTAATTTTTTTTCCTTGAATGAATATTGTCAAATGCTCTTTCTGCATCTATTGATATGACCATGTGGTTTTTGTTCTTATTCTATTAATGTGGTAATATACTACATTGATTTTTGAATGTTAAACCAATCTTGCATTCCTGTGCTAAATCTTATTTGGTCATCATTTGTGATCTTGTTTATATGTTGCTGGTTTGATTTGCCAATATTTCATTAAGTAATATTGAGTCTATATTCATTAAGGACATTGGTTTGTACTTCACTTGTGATGTCTGCCTAGCTTTGGTATTGGGGTAGGACTGGCCTCATAAAATGAGTTAGAAAGTATTCCTTTCTCTTCCATTTTTTGGAAAGGGATTGTAATAGATGTTATTTCTTATTTAACACATTGACTGCCATAGTAGAAAAAAAATCTTTTCCTTGGGGCCATGGTGTTTTATTACAAAAATGGAATGAAAATTTTGAAGAAAAAATGATCCTTTCTACTTTAATGAAAGATTTGTTATTTTTTTTTGTTTTCTGTGTGTGAGTTATACGCAACTTGAAATATAGTTTTCATGGCTCTCAAGGTAAAGAGATGTGTGAGTTACATATGCTTCATGAGGCCCTGGGCTCAAAACTAGCATGAGTTAAATACAACTCACATGGCAGTTAATGTGTTAAATGTTTGGTAGACTTCATCAGTGGAGCCATCTGGGCCTGAGTTTTTCTTTGGGGATAGATTTTTAATTATAAATTCAGTTTCTTTGCATGGGTAGGCCTGTTATCATCATAGTTAAAGGTCTACCAGTTTTGTTAACTTTCAAATAACCAATTCTTTCCCTATTGATTTTCTGTTTTCTATATTTTCTTGATTTTTATTTCATTTATTATTCCCTTATTCTGTTTAATTTGGGTTTTATTTGCTCTTCTTTAATGGTGGAAGCTTGGATTATTGATTTGAGGTCTTCTTTTCTTTTCTAATATACTCATTGAAAGCTATATATTTTCCTCTAAATACTGCTTTAGTGGCATCTGATACATTTTGATAGGTTATGTTTTTGTTTTGTTCAGTTCCACATGTTTTCTGATTGTGATTTCCTTCTTCAGCCTGTGGGTTATTTAGAAATTTGTTGTTTAATTTTCAAGTATTTGGTGATTTTCCGAATGTCTTTCTGTTGTTGATTTCTGATTTAATTTTGTGTAATTGGGAGACAGACTTTGAATTAATTATTTCAAATGTATTGAGACATTTTTTGTGATCTATTCTGAAGAACGTTCCATATGCATCTGAAAATATTGGGCATTCTGCTATCGTTGGAGTGTTCTGTAAATGTTCGGTCATAACGGCTGATAATGTTATTCAAGTTTTTAATCTCTTTACTGATTCTGTCTTATTCTATTAATTATTGAGAAAGGATATCATAATTTCTAAGTATAATTTTGAATTATCTATTTTTCCTTCTAATTTTGTCAGTTTGACTTCATGTATTTTGGAGATCTTTTGTTAGATGTATATATATTTATTATATTTTCCTCATGTATTGACCCTTTTTTAATAATGAAATATCCCTCTTTGTCTCTAGTAATAGTCCTTGGCTTAAAGTCTATTTTGTCTGATATTATGGTAGGCACTTCAGGTCTCTTATGATTACTGTTTGCATATCATTTTCCATCCTTTTACTTTCAATCTAATTGTACATTTGAATTGAAAGTGTGTCTCTACTAGATAGCATGGAGTTGGAGCCTACTTCTTAAATCCAGTCTATCTCTTTTGATTGTAGTGTTTAGTTCATTCACATTTAATATAATTATTTATATGATTGATATCACATATGTCATTTGCTATTTGTTTTCTAGGCCTCATATCTTTTTTGTTGTTTTTCTTTTGTTTATTTCATATTGTTTTTATATGAATAAAATATTTTCTAGTGTATCATTTTAATTGCTCTGATTTTAAAACTCCATTTATTGAGCTTCTTTTGTGCAAATGGGGAATTTTGGGGATTATAATATGTATTTTAATCTATCATAATCTGTTTCACATTAATAGTAACTTAATCCAAGTAAAGTATAGAAACTGCTCCAAATGGTTCCATTTCATTCTTTTTTCATTGTGTAATTGTCTTATGTATCTCTTGCAAACCCCAAAATATTATATAACCTAATGCCATTTAAAGAAATTAAAAGAAAAAAAGAGAAAAATATTCATATAGTCTTTTATTTTTGCCTGCATGATTACTATTTTCAGTGCTCTTTATCTCTTGCTGTGCATTCTTGCTACCATATGGAGTCATTTTCTTTCAGCTTCCTTTGGTATTTCCTTAAAGCAAGTGCGCTACATACAAATTCTCTCAGTCTTCATGTGGGTGGGGATGTTTTTGTTTTGCCTTCATTTTTCAAAATTTTATTTTGAAATAATTATA
>NW_012148952.1:6384676-6497750 GCF_000956105.1 Propithecus coquereli
AAGTGGGTACCTACTGATTTCCCATTGAAACGCTCGCAAAATTGCCCTTGTTTGATGAGAAGAATGAGCAGGAGCATTGTGGTGGAGAAGGACTCTAGTGAAGCTTTCACAGGTGTTTTTCTGCTAAAGCTTTGGCTAACTTTCTCAAAACACTCTCGTAACAAGCAGATGTTATTGTTCTTTGGCCCTCTAGAAAGTCAGTAAGCACAATGCCTTGAGCATCCCAAAAAACTGTTGCTCTTGACTGATCCACTTTTGCTTTGACTGGACCACTTCCACCTCTTGGTAGCCATTGCTTTGATTGTGCTTTGCCTTTGGGATCATACTGGTTAAAGCCATGTTCCATCTCCTGTTACAGTTCTTTGAAGAAATGCTTCAGGATCTTGATCCCTCTTGTTTAAAATTTCATTGAAAGCTCTGCTTGTGTCTGCAGCTGATCTGGGCACAATGGTTTTGGCATCCATCAAGTGGAAAGCTTACTCAACTTTAATTTTTCAGTCATAATTGTGTAAGTGGAACCCATTGAGATGTCTATGGTGTTGGCTATTGTTTCTGCTGTTCATTGTCAGTCCTTTTCAATTAGGGCATGAGCAAGATTAATTTTTTCCTCACAGATTGATACAGATGGTCTGCTGCTGTGGGCTTCATCTTCAACATTGTTTTGTCCCCTCCATTTACAAAAGTTATCCATTTGCAAACTGCTGATTTCTTTGAGGAATTGTCCCCATAAATTTTTCATAAAGCATCAGTGATTTCACCATTCTTCCACCCAAGCTCCACCATAAATTTGATGTTTGTTCTTGCTTCAATTTTAGCAGAATTAATGTTTCTCTCATGGGGGATCTTTTCAAACTGATATCTTAGCTTTTTTATTGCCTCAAGCTAGATCCTGTTCAGACATGTTATAACAAGTTAATAAGAGTTTATTTTGTTGCCAAAAAAATTGAAATCCATGCAGTTTTTTCATAATATACACCTTCCACGAACTTTTTGAAGATCCCTCGTACATGCACTTATTTGTGTGTGTGTGTGTAATGTCATTTGCCCATCTTCTAAATGGATTGTTTGTTTCTTCCTGCTGAGCCTTGATAGTTCCTTATGTATTCTAGATACAAGTCCTTTGTCAGAAATGTAATTTGTGAATACTCTCTCCCAGTTTGGAGTTTGTCTTTTTATTTTTTTAACAGTCTTTCACAGAGTAAACATTTGTAATTTTGATGAGGTTTGATTAATCAATCTTTTCTTTTATTAAGCATTCTTTTGTTTTCAGGTCTAAGAATTCTTGGCCTTGCCATAGATCCTGAATATTTTCACCTATATTTTTCCTAAAATTTTTATAATTTTAAGTTTTACATTAAAGTCCATGATCCATTTTGATTTAATTTTTGTATAAGGTGTGAGTTTGTGGATTTCCTCTTCTGCCCCATGATGTCTGATCTCTCCACCATTGTATGTTGAGAAAATTTTCCCTTCTCCATTGAATTGCTTTTGTATCTTCATCAGAAACAATTGAATGTATGTGTGTGGGTCTATTTCTAGTCTATTTTATTTCATTGATCTATTTGTCTGTCTTTCTGCCACTACTATACCGTGTTGAATATTATAGCTCTATAATAAACTTTCACATTATTATTGTTTCTCCATTGTTTAGGCTATTAGAACATTTCCCTTTTATATAAAATTTAGAATAACTTTGTCTATATATACAGAAAACCTTACTGGGATTTTGATCAGAATTGAATTGAAACTATAAACAAATCTCGGGAAATTGACATCTTTACTGTATTGTCTTCCAAACCAGGAACATGATAAAATTCTCTAATTATTTATTAGGTCTTTTTGGTTTCTTTACCAGCACTTTATAATTTTCAGCATGTAGGTCCTATATAAATGTTTTGCTAGATTTATACCTAGTTATTTTATTTTTTTAGAGTATTTGTAAATGGTATTTCATTTTTTATTTCAGATTCTACCTTGTTAGTTGCTTTCGTTTTTGTAGGTTTTACTGGCTATAGAATTCTAGACTGGCAGTTTTTTTTTCTATCAGCACCTTGAATATGGCATTCCACTGCTTTCTTGTTTCCATCATAAAGATGAGAAGTCCACCATTAATTGTACTGTTGTCCCACTATATGTGATGGACCATTTTTCTCTTGCTTTCCAAATTTTCTTACTGTATTTGGCTTTCAATGTTTGTCCTCTGATGTGTCTGTAGGTACAGAGCCCTTTCTCTTGTGCTACGTAGGGTTTATTGACCATCTTGGATTTTTATACAATTTAATGCTTCTCATCAAATTTTAGACATTTGGGGCCATTATTTCTCCAGTTTTGGGGGTCTTTTTTACTTATCTTTTGCTGGGACTCCTATTGTACATATGTTAATATACTCGATGTTGTCTCACAGGTCTCTGAACTTTATTTTTCTTTCGCTTCTTTAGACGGTATAATCTGAATTGACCAATCTTCAAGTTTGCTGATTTTTTTCTTTGCCAGCTCAGATCTGGTGTTGAGCACCTACTGGGAAATTTTCATTTCTGTTATTGTACTTTTCACCTCCAGAATTTCTATTTGCTTCTTTCAAATAATTTATGTTTCTTTACTGACATTTTCTATATGTTTAGACATTGTTGTGATAGTTTAAAGACATGGTTTCCTTTAGTTCTTTGAACATATTTATAAAAGTTCATTTAAAGTATTTTCCTATTAAGTCCGACATCTGGCAGTTTTTATTAACTGTGTTTCCCCCTTATGTATGGGCAAAACTTTGTTTCTTCATGGTGCATTATTAATATATATATTTTAAAGACCAGACATTTAAAATAATATAATGTAGCAACTCTGGAAATAAAATTCTCTTCTCTCCCCAGGATTTGTTGTTCTTGCTGATTTGTTTTTGCTGCTGGTTCTTTTATGAGTGACTTTCTAGGACATATTCTAGATAATGTCTTTATTTCCTATAGTGTGTGATCACTGAGGTCTCTGCTCAGTTAGCTTAGTTGTCTGGTAATGATTGGTCAGAGACTTCCTTAAATGCCTTTAATTAATAAGTCTTCCAACCTTTGCCAAGGAGCTGCTTTTGTGTGGTCTTAAAATCAGCTATAGGTGAGGGATTGGGGCTCTCTCAGGTCTTTCCTGGGCACGCATACAGCCCTATACATATGAGCAGCCTTCTGTCTTCCCCCAAAAAGTTAGAGCTTTTCCAGGTCCCCTGTGGACATCTCATTTCCTAGATCTTCTTTTCAAGTTTACAGGCAGATCTTTTTATGCCTCACTAGTGTGGGCAGCTGTGATCTTAAACAACTGCTGCTGATTGTTTTCAGTAAACACCCTGGAGAGATCTCCAAGTCAGGTCAAATAATGTTTGTGTCTTGAAAATGGGGCTTCTCAGGTGCTTGAGACGAGTCAACATGTGTGGGAACTTGAGAATGCAAATACTCCCTTAGGGCAGATGAATTAAAGGAGGGGTTCTCAAAGTGTAGCTCCCAGAGCAGTGGCAGCAGCATGGCCTGGGAATCCATTAGAACTGCATATCCTTAGGCCTCTGCCCCAGACTACCGAGTTGGAAACTCAGGGAGTGGGCCCAGAAATCTGTTTTAACGAGTTCTGTAGGTGACCCCTGCACAGTGAGTGTTGGAGGAGGAGCACTGGCCTGGGCGGGCCCAAGGCTGGGCTTGAGCTGCCAGGGCACAGGCTGTGCAACGGCTGGTGGCAGTCGCGGCTCCCAGAGTCTGTTCTCCTCAGGCTCCCTGTCCCCTCTGTCCCGGCAGAGCGGAGGCCTGGCTCTGTGTTCACTCAGGAGGTGAAGATCCATCATGGGATCGTACTGTTTTCAGCCGTCTCTTTCTCCCTTCCACTGCCCTTGTCAGAAGAGGGGTCTGGGTCTCCCCGTGCTCTCTGTCTCCCTTTGGCTTGTGTTGTTGATCCCCCCCATCCTGCTTCTGCCAGGATCTTGTTCTGCCCATCCCTCTTGCCTCACTCCACCCAGCATCTTTGCTTTTCTGTCTCTGCTTTCTCTTCCCCTCCCCTGTGGGCTGCGTCCTGGCCTCCCACAAAACTGTGCCCTTCTCAACACTGCAGTTCCCAGCGGGCTGCGCTCACTGCCGTGCCACACTGCAGCTGACGTGCCCATAACACGTCGCTTCACTGTTTTATTGAAACTGCTTTTCGCCAGACTGAAGTTTATCAAATGCAAAGATCCCCCACCCCGACCCATCAATCCTGGTCCCTGTTGAATTTTCTGTGCTATTCGGTGCAGTCGACCCCTTTCCTGACTGACACGCTTGCCATCTACCTTCTTGCCTTTCCCTGCCGTCCACCGGCTACCCCCTGACAGCTCTGTCCTCCGCTGGCTCATTCATCAGGCTCTGAGCCAGAACTCTACGTGGTGCTGTGGGGGTGACGACACCTGAGACACAGCCCCGTGTTCATGGAGCTCCTGGTCCCCAGCCTGGCTCTTCCAGGGTGATAGGAGCTGTGATGAGGCAGGTGGCCCGGCTCTGCAAACACCCGGGGCAGAGCCCTGCGAATCCCAGGGGAGGGGCTTTGGGGCAGGGTCTGAAGGATGCCCAGGAATTTGCTTATTGTGAGAGCAGGGAAGAAATTGTTCATTCTGAGCAGAGGGAGGAACGCGGCATTTTCAGAGAGCAGAAGTCCTAGTGCTGGAGCACGGGATACGTGAGGGCAGGTGTTGGAAGTCGAGGAGGGTTTTGGTGTCAGAGAAAGATGTAACATGCTCTGTTTAAAAATGCATCATTTACTCTAAGAGTTTAAAAATACATATTTTAAGTTACCAATCCATTTTCATTATATCCCTACTAAAAAAACAAACAACTCCCCCCATGTAGTACTCAATTATTTAAAAGTGAAAGTGAATGTTCTTCCCCACCAAAGTCACCCCAGTGGTGACTTCTGTTAATCAATTTTGTATGTGTCCCAGACGTCTGTGTGTGTGTATGCATATATACATTTCTAAAATGGGATCATATTCTACAAACTATTCTGCGGCTTGCTTCTGTCACTTAAACAACACATTGTTGATATCTTTACCTCTCGGGCATGGTCGGACCTGCCTTATTCTTTCTCAGGCCCATGGCATTCCATTGTTTCAGTGTCCTGTGTCTTGTGTAACCATTTTCCTATTGATGGGCATTGGGGTTGTCGAATTTTCACTGTCATGAGCAAAATAGTAGCAAACACCCTTGTACATGTTTCTTCGCTCTTTTGTGTTGAAGTAAACTTTTGTAAAATGGAACACAGAGGAGAAATTGCCAAGCCCAAGATCAAGCTCAATCAGACTGCCCCTCCAAGGTGGTTTAACCGGTAGCGGATGAGGATCGTGTTCTTAAAAACAAATCTTTGCCAAACTGATAGTGGAAAAATAGCATTTAAATATTCTAATAGGTAGTCCTTTTATTAGGGAAGTCGAGAATATTTTACTGTGAATATTAACCAATGATTTCTTCTGTGAAGTGCCTTGGCATATCATTTGCTCATTATTTTCATTGGGTTGCTTTTTTTCTTACTGATGAGTGGAAGTTTAAAAAATAGGTGTTGTCCTTTTATTTGAATTTTATATTTTAATTTCATTAACGTTTTCAATACGGATGTGGCGTGTGAATATTGCTGCCTGTAGCCGTGCTTCTGGTTCCCGTGGGGTTGCTTTCCCCAGTCCCATTCCTTTCCCCACTGCCCGGAACTTCACCTGTTACCAGACCTTTCAGACCCCTTTTCTCCCTCTACACGCACACAGGCACCTAGAGGAAATACCTCGCATCATTTTGAGGGTTTTGTTTTTCAGTAAATGCTAAGGACATGCTTCAGGTTCTGAAACTTGTTTTTCATGAGCAGTGTGTCTAGCCTGTCTGTCTTTGTGACCACGTGTAAACCTGTTCTTTGCCTGCTGTATACTATTCTATATGTAGTAAAGAATTTATTTAACCATTCCCTGCGGGTGGGCATTCAGTTTCCCCCAGCTTTTCCTGTATTGTAAACAGTGCTGCAGTGGGATCCTTGGGCGTGGCTCCTTGGGTACACCAATATTTTTCATGGAAGGGTTAAGCAGGGAAGAACTCACATCAGATATGTTTGTCAGAAGTCAGTCTGACAGCAGAGTGAAGGGAAAGGAGTTACGTTGGAACTAACCTAACTCCTTTTATTGCAGTAGTCCAGGAAAAAAAAGAAAGTGGATCTGAGTGGATGCAGTAGAGATGGAGAGTGTGTTAGACTGTCTGCAGAGTTCAAAAGTTGAGACAGAAGTTCTTTCCTTCCTTCTTTTTCCCCCTCCCTCCCTTCCTTCCCCACTTACATAGATTCACCAGATGTGGGCAAAGCGGTGCCAGCTATGCCAATGTCCCCCGCCATTGCTAGTCCCAGGAGAAGAAAGAGAGGGTCTTTAGCCTTGGGGGTGGGATTAAGGGTTACAGCCTTCACCCCGCCAGGTGGGATATAGCATGTGCTGAGTGTGTGTGTGTGTGTGTCATCCCAGTGACCAGTGGGTCCTGAGGAGCCACTATATGGCTCCTTTTGTTGGGGAAGGGACAGCGGTTCTACTAGTGGTTTTCAGAAGGTGCCACTGCAGTGAGTGTGTGTCTTGTTCTCTCAACTTGCCCTGGAGAGAAGACCAGACGACCCCATCTTTTATGGGGCTTCTTTACCATATGGGATTTTATAGTTTTCTCTACTCATGGCCTTAGATTACTTTGCTAAAATCCCTCATGATTGTCAGTTTAAACATGGGCCAAATCCAAACTATTATAATTAAATTCCCTCCTTAAATAATATTTAAGGTCTTTAAACTTGAACTAATTTAGGGAGGAGTCTGGTAATAAAAGGGGAAAAGCTTCATTAAAAGGTAAAATATGCCCAGGCCCTTAAGGGGGATTTCTGGGTGACCTCGTCCCAGAGATAAGGTTGAAATTATTTGATGTTGTAGATACGGGGCTGGGAAGGAAAAGTGAGAGCCAAGAGTGACTCTGAGTTTGTAATTCATAGAAGGATCATGTTATTTCTGATCCAAATGACTTCAGAGGGGACAGCATGGAGGTGAGATAAAATCTGTGTTGGACATGCAGTTGTACGTTTACAATGCCCAGACCCCAGAAGGCAGATGTGTCCAGCAGGGATTATAGCTCAACAGATAAGTGAGGACCAGAGGTACAGGCAGAGCGCTCCTGAGTGTAAGCAGGAGCTGAAGCTTTGAGAGCCAGTGGAATCTCCAGGAAGCAGGTGTAGACAGACACGTGTCAGCTGAGTTGGCACACTCCCTCTCAGGGTGGGCAGGCGAGGGGAGGGCTTGGAATGGTCTGTGAGGCAGGTATAGGGCCTGGGAGAAACTGGGTTCTAGAAGCCTGGGGAAGACAGAGTTTCAAGGAGGAGAGGATGAAGTAATTTTGACATATCCAGTAAGATGAAGGTTTAATTAGTGTCCTTTGTACATGGAAATCAGGACATCTTCGTTCTCCCTTTTCAAAATGGTTTCAGAAGAGGAATGATCCTCAGCGATGTTGCTCCTTTCCACTGGTTAAGTATCTCCTCTGCAGAGATGTCTCCTGCATTAGTCAGGGCAATTCAGCCTAGCTGCTTTGACAGCAACTCCAGAAATCTCAGGGGCTTCACACAATTAACAGTCTCTCGCTCACACTCACCCTGTGTGGGTTCGGCAGTCCTCCCTGGCAGCTCTCCCCTGCGCAGTGACCTGGGAATCTGAGAGCTTTTCTCGTTTGATGCTGACATCTTAAAACCAAGGTCGCTGCAGGTGCCGTGGCGAGGGGAAGAGCACAGCTAGGCACGCAGGGGTTTTGTGGCCAGGCCAGAAGCAGTGTAATTAACCAGAACTATGTCACCTGATCCCAGCCTAATTGCACGGGAAGGCCAAGAATAGGAAATGGAGCTGGCGAGCATCTTACCCGTCTCTGCCATACCAGGAAAGGCATACCTCTGCCAGACCTCTCTCCAGTTGCAGGGTCTGCACCTCTGATTTCTTGCTGGACATTTCAGACTCAACTTGTTCAAATTGGATCTTAACTGCTCCCATCCTCCATTTAAGGTAGAGATTGCTTTCAGTGGCAGGGGACATTTTAATTTTCTCCTCAAAGGATGGGGGTAGTCAGGGAGGCACATTCCTACCGCTGAGCCTTTGCTCAAGCTGATCTTTCTTTCTTTGCTTACTCTCCTTTTTCCATGGCTCTTACCTGCTTCGGACGTATGATATGTTTGTTTGCTGTGCTCATTGTTGTCCCAGAAGAATGTTGCCAGGAGGGGGTTCTTTGTTTTCATTTCCCTGGTGGAGTTGATCGAGTGTCTTGAACAGTGTCTGACATACAGTAGGCATTCCCATTCCATAAGCATTTGTTGAGTGAACTGGGTCTGGATTACTTAGACCAGAAAATCTTGGAACCACTTTAGGAGGTAGGAGGCCAGGAAGGACACGGGTAGGGGCCAGGCCTGGCAGAGTTGTCTCTGCAGTCGCTTTGCATCTGTGTGGGTCATGCTCGGCCTACAGTTCCTCCTAGGCTGTTGCGTTGGTTTCCACCTCACTGGCCTCCAGCACTCCAGCCTTGCCTTCGCCTGCCCACCATGAACCTGCTGCCAGGTGGATCTGCCTGCAATGTCACTCTGATCCCTTGGTCATGTGTGAGCACAGCTCTTGGGCATTGTCTGGTTTGACAGAGGGGTGCTGTTTGTTCCCATGAAGTAAGTTTAGGTTGTGACCAGGGCTGACTTACCCTCTAGCCATGATAGACAAAGTAGTTAAGGCCTATGATACTTTTGCATTGTACCCACAGAAATGTTTTAATTTATTTTAAGATCCAGAAGAAAAAAAGAGGTTTTAGGTCAAAGAAGATGTTTTAATTTGTAATATTAAAATACTCATTTTTATTCCAAGGTAGTTGTAAAATATAATTTTTAATTTTAAATGGATATTTAATATTTTTAAATGGATACTTTATATATATATATATCTTCTGTGAAGGCAAAAGGGCCCAGGTCCACAAAAGTCGCAACACAGCCCAGTTATGACTTGCCTGAGGTCACCCAGGATGTGGTGGACTGAGCCCTAGAGTTGTCTTTGAGTTCATGTGGCAAATTTAGTCCCCTCTTTGATGGATGAGGGAGCTGGGACCCAGAGAGGCTGTGCTGGGCTGCAAACTGCATGGCTGTTGAGCTGTTGTGATCACAGGTAGGTGTTCTGAACCTGGCTGCTGTGCTTGTTGTGTGCCGTGCTCTTTTCCCTGTTGGGGGGGGATGATTCAAACCATAGCACTAACAAAGTCTTAATGGGAATAAGGTCTGTTAGGTAAGTAGATAAAACTCTTGAAAAGGGATAAGACCTGCTCTGCTGATTTTTGTGATTAAGGTGAAAAGGTATCTGGAGGCATCTCGTACGTAGCAGGCCCTTGAGTATTAGTTTATTCCCTTCCTTTCCTTTTATTAGACAACATTTTTAGCTCTCTGTGCATGTTATATTTTATGCCATTGCTTGCCCATTACCCTGTTGGATCAGAGATAAGTGAGGAATTACACTGCTAAACAACTAAGTCACATAAAGCCACATTCACCTTTATTACCTGTGAGGATTAAGGAACATTTCAGACTCTCTATTTTGCATATATAGACCTCATGTCACTGAGCCAGTATCATAGTTGTACATGATTTTCATTCATTCATTCAGTTATGTAGTCATTCATTCAAAAAATACTGGCCGATTGGCTTTTCTGTGGTGGGCATTTTTCTAGGGTCTGGGGATACAGAAGTGAACAGAGCAGGCAAACCCTTGCTCTCAAGGAACTTGCTTTCCACTGGGGGCGACACCACAATTGGTTAGGTAGCAGCTTCTACTTTGAGGTTCTTGATGGCTCTACGAACGTGTGTGTGTGTGTGTGTGTGTGTGTGTGTGTGTGTGTAAATACACTTAAACACAGTAGAAGCCTTTACCTGATGCTATTAGGACCAGGCATTTTTGGCACATGAAAAGGTAGGGTAAAGCGGGGAATACAGATATCTTCAATGCCTATTGTAACGTTGTGTCTTGGTCGGTTTGGGCTGCTGTAGCAAAGCACTAGGTGTCTATAAGGCTAAGTGGCTTGTAAACAACAGAACTTTACTTCTCACAGTTCTGGAGGCTGGAAGTCCTGGATGAGGGTGCGTGATCAGGGTCTGTGAGGGCTCTCTTCCGGGTTGCAGACTGCCTCTTCTCATTGTATCCTTACGTGGTGGAAAGTGGGCATAAAGCTCTCTGTGGCCCCTTTGATAAGGGCACTAATCCCATTCACGATGGCTTCACCCTTATGACCTTATCCCCTCTCAAAGGCCCCGCTTCCAGTACCATCACACTGGGGATCAGGATTTCACCATATAGATTTTGGAGGGACACAAACATTTAGTCAATACACCATATGTTTAAGACACTATGTGTCTACACCTGAAAAATGTAAACCCTTTCTTGGAATGTGGATTTAGTGACAGAAGTTCCGAATTGAACTTCCTGTCATGAACCACGTTGAGAACATGTTGTCTCGGGTTTGCACTTTGCTTGGGGTTAAATACATACATACTTGTAAGGTCATCTGAGCCCAGAATTCTAAGTTTTTAATGATTTTTTTTATTTTTATTTTTTGAGACAGAGTCTCACTCTCTTGCCTGGGCTAGAGTGCCGTGGTGTCAACCTAGCTCACAGCAACCTCAAACTCCTGGGCTCAAGCGATCCTCCTGCCTCAGCCTCCCTGGTAGCTTGGACTACAGGCATACGCCACCGTTCCCGGCTAATTTTTTCTATTTTTATTTGTTTGGCTAATTTCTTTCTATTTTTAGTAGAGACAGGGTCTCACTCTTGCTCAGGCTGGTCTTGAACTCCTGAGCTCAAATGACCCACCCGCCTCGCCTCCCAGAGTGCTAGGATTATAGGCGTGAGCCACTGCGCCCAGCCTTTAATGATTTTTTTCTTCTAGTCCTTCACAATTATCTTGCTCACACATGGTGTGAAGTCAACTTTTTTTTTAAACAGAATGACTTTAGTGAGTCTTTCCAAAGCATTTAAACTAATTCATAGGAATGGCTACTCTATTTCTTTTTGCCACCATGTATGTCAGTTTGCCTAATATTTAGGCAGCAAAGGCTAGTGGTTACAAGCGCGGGCCGTGGAGCCAGACTGCCTGGGTTCTTATCTGAGCTCTGCTACTTGCTAGCTCAACACTGGGCTGCGGCCTCAATTTTTTCATTAGTGAGTTAAGGCTAAAGGTCTTATATAACTTCACTGGATTGTGTGAGAATTATATCAGGTAATACCAATAAAGTTCTTGGAACAATGTTTGGTACATAGTAAGTGCTAGCTATTATTAGTACTGTAAATATTTAGTATTATGGGATTGTACTAACAGATATAACTGTTAGTTGTACAACAGGTTTGGAAGCAGACACCAGCATTTCTTGGCTTAAAACTGGTAAAAGTAGGACTGAGTGAGCACCCTGAAAAGGTGGCCGAGGTCAGCCAGAGCATTTTGCAGACTGAAGGGTGTATACTTTTCTGGCAAGTGGGTAAGTGGAGGTCATTGAAAGAGTTTTTGCTTTGTGTATAATTGATCATACTCTTGCACATACTATAATTCAGAATATACGCCAAGCTGCCTGGAAATAGATTTTCCATCTTTTTTGTTGTTTTTGTTCAGTGAAACCCATTATCATGCTATTTTGCCAAAACCTCTCCTTGTCATTCTTTCTTCTCCTGAGAAAGAAACAGAGACAGAACATGAGCGAGAGACCTTGAGCCCACACAGCACGTTGTCCCTTAGAGTTTATATTCTGCAGATTCTATGGGATTCAGAGAATTGGGCACTATGCTTTCTTCTGAATTTGGCACATTTGTATGTTTGATGAAATGATATTTACTTGCTGATCGTGTAAACTAGGAGATGGAAATAGACCTAAATTAACAAACTCAGTGAGCAGGACTCCTGCCAGTGGGTGTGCCTCCCCAATTTACAGTTCTGCCGCATCCTGGGCTCTTGGGGAACTGGAGAGTAGCTTTTGTGCCACATATGTCTTTGTTTTTGTCCCGCTGTGTGTGAGAGGGCACAGTGACAGCAGCATATAAATAGCTGGCTTCCATTTTTATTTTTAGTGGTAATGACTTTATTTTTTGAAATGGGATTTCTTATTTAATAAGTTATGGGATGTAATTACCACCTAGCAGAAGGCAGACTGCATCACACTTATTGGAAACTCTCAGTAAAGTCCACATATAATGGAATAAAATAAGCCTGGTGATGAAATAGAGAACCTTTAGGCTGTCTCAGTGTTCAACATTTCCCTCCCTCCCCCCGTCCCTCCTCCCTCTCTCCCCCTGTCCCTCCTCCCTCTCTCCCTCCTCCCTCTCTCCAAGTCCTTCCTTTCTGTCTTAAAAACTGGAATGACTCAGATTTAAAATGTTTCTGGCGTAAGCAGATGCGCACATTTTCTGCTGCCAGGTTGGGTAGGGAAGTTTCTGGTGTCTTGGCTCTCTTGTTGTTCAAGGGTTGTACCTAAAACTGGATTTTTTCTTGCGTCTTTGTTTATGTAGTTGCCCAATATCTTTAAATTCTGCACCGAGAGAGCCTGAAGACTTCATTAAAGACCCTCTTGCTCTGTCTGGCATGTTGGTTTCTATGCCTCCCCTGCAGGAATGCTCCAGAAGGCTGCATGGAGACCGAGTGGCCTTCATGGGGTTAATCACATTGCTACAGGGTGGCCAGCATCTGATGGAGTTAAACCTCTGCCTGTAAAAAAATGCCAGAGTCAGCATCACGGTCTTCAATTTTTTATGAATCAAGCTCTTAGACACTAGAAGCGATTAACCCTGCAGTAGCACGTGCTCTGAGCTGCCTGGATCCAGAGTGATTGATTGGAGAAGCAATAGCTAACAGTCGTTTCTGAACTTGGTTTCCCTTCCCCACACCCCCACTTATGCCTTCTCACCCTCTTAGGTCCTCACATTCTCCCAGCCCCTCAGAACACGCAAAGCTTTTCATCAGAGCGGTTTCTTAGATCTCCTTCAAATAGAACTGCAGAGAGCACTGGGGCGTGTGTGTTGTTAAGTGCTGTCATGGCCAGTCCTGCCTAGTTCCTGGGACGTGTTAATGGCAGGGAGGGGGGACTGTGTGCTTGGGCTGTTCTTTTCAGTCTCAGGGGATGGCATGGTGTTGTGTCTGGTTTCCTTGTAGTTGTCAGGCCCGTGCTAGAGAAAAGGGCTTGCTAAGATAATCTTAAGTGAACGCAATCAGAATCACAGTGGGACTTTTAAGGAATTTTCATGGTTTCTAAAGAAGCTAAAGGTGCCTTTCTCCTCTTCCCTACCTGTCTAAATTCTGCCCTCTGCTTTCAAGGCCAGCTCAGGTTCCGGTCCACCTCCAAAGCTAGGTCCTGTCCGTTCACATGTATTTTTCTCCTCTCAGAGCTCATAGCAGTTTAATCTATACCACATAATTCGGGTATTGATCACTTACTGTCGTGTCTTTCTAAAAACAAAATCTTGTATTCCTGATGAAACAGAAGCTCCTGGAGCTTAGCTAACTTTGGAAAAAGGCCGAGTAGAGCACTACATGGGAATAGATGATACCTGTGGCATTGCTTTTCTAATTCTCTCATTTGCAAAGATACATGACAGATATTAATTATATATGTATCTGTAGCTGTATATATGTCTGTCTCTCTCTGTATGCATGTGTACTTATATACAGAGAGATAGGTATCTATCCGAATGACTATCTTGCATGTGCACATTTACGGGCTGTGATAGCTGCAGGAAAACATAAGACGGCTGTTGCGTCTGAGAGCTAAATGGGAGGCAGTGGCCTATTTAAGTGATGGCATTTGATGGGTGGTTGGAATCCCTGAATGTCAGGCTGTGCAAAATGAGCTTCATGTGGTAGACATTGGGGAGCTATGAGCATTTGTAAATGGAAGAGTGGTGTCACGCAAACCTGGTTTAGGGCAGGTTTATCTGGAAGCATTGGGTGAGGACTGGGAGAAACCAGATGAGGGCAGTGTCATTAAGGAACAGCCACAGCAGCCTGGATGTTGAGGGACAGTGACCGGGCTGAGCTGGGGGCTCAGAGAGTGGGAGGAAGGGTGAGTGGAAGTTTGTAGGGAGGGGAGGCAGATAACACAGGGTTAGAGACAGACAAGCTGGTCTGGCCACCAACTGGCTCTGTGACCTTGGGCAAGTTGCTTAACCTTTCTGTATCTCCATTAGCTCCTTGTTTAAAGATGAGAACCCCGATTTTAAACTTCATAGGATTATATTGGGTGTAGCTTGTGAACAAATCTTAATAGAAGCAATTAGAATCAGTTGAGCTTGGGCCTGGAGGGTGGAAGAAGGCATAAAAGGTGATGGAAATTTTAAATCTAGGCGACTAATGAATAAGAGCAAGTCTATGTATCCTTAAAGCCCAAATCATATAGCCATTGTCACCGGCACTGTGGCTGTTGATTCTCTATCTCCCCCAGTTTCTTGGGGGTTAGGGGTGTGTCTTGTTCATATTTGTGTCACGAGGCTGTTATACACAGTAGGCACTCAAGGAGTGTTGAACGGGCCATTTTTCTTGGAGCATTGGCCTCTTTTTTGATCATGCCTTCTCTCCTTCCCTTTTCAGTTGGTCCTGTATTTTCTGTCTGTACCTCAGAGCTCACCTGAGTCCCTGCTGTCTTTCTGCTGCCTCTCACTTATGAATGTCATGACCTCGTGCATGAGCTGTTGCAATAGCCTCATTATTATGCTCTCTGCCTTCAATTTCTGCCCCTTCCTATTCATCCTAGGGTTGCTAGATAATACAATAAACTTTTTTTTTTTTTTAAGAGACAGGGTCTTTCTCTGTCACCCAGGCTGGAGTGCAGTGCCTGATCATAGCTCACTGCAGCCTTGAACTCCTTGGGCTTAAGTGATCCTCCCACCTCAGCCTCCCAAAGTGCTGGGATTACAAGGCTGAGCTACTGTGCCTGGCCCATAATAAACTTTTTAAGATACTTCTCTTATTCTCTCTACCAAGAAATGGTCCCCAGTCCCTACTAAATAAAACCCCTACTTCTTAGTCTGCTGTTTAAGACCCTCCATGAAACCCTACACTTCAGCCTAACTGGTCCTCTTCCTGCCACTGACAGTGGCCTCGTCCTTTCTCAGTTTTTGCCTATTTGCTTGCTGCCCTTCCATACCAGTTCAAATGTCACCTCTTCCATGCAGTCCTTCTTGATTCTGCCTTCATCAAGAAATAAATCCTATGGCCCCTGTACTCTTGTGAGAGGAGTGCATTGCCTTGTTGAAATGAGTTTGTAGGGATTGGGGTCCATGTGTATTTCCATCTGGTTTTCTTCTACACTGTTTAGCATATGTTCTTTGTACACAGTAGGCATCTGATAAATATGTGAATGAAAGATTCTCCTTCTGGGTGGAGCTGTGGTGTTTTCTTGGTTGATGGTTCAGTGCCCTCTCCTTGTCCCGGAGGATGTCCTTGTCTTTTCTCTCAGCTGCGATGCCACTCCAGTTTCATCTGATTTAGGAACTGCAGATTGGACCACAAGGTGATAATTGTCTCTTTTGTTTGGCTTTGCTTCCCTGGCCTGAACGATGATGTGACAAGGCATGATTGGCATAACTTAGCGGTGGTGGAGGATGCTTTTATTGCAGAACTACATATCCCTTTCCCCCTTCTTTCTTATTCTCTGACTCACTCTTTTCTTTTGAAGTTGCTGGAGCATCATTTTTTCATTCTATTAACAGCACAACTGCTTTCCAGGCCTGGGGACTGGTGGATTCTCCAGGTTCTGCTCAGAGCTCTACATGGAGTGGGATTTTGGGAAAGACACCAAGAGTCCCCATGTTCACATGGTGAACTCTCTGAGTTCCAGAAATGTCAATTCTGGGACCAGAATGTACGTGGACGTTGGCTTATGGAGATGTCACAAGTTGGGTAGAATCTAGCTGACGTTGAAGGGACTTACGTTCAACATTTTCCTGGGCCTCTGTAGTGTTTTCCTTCTTTTTGGATGTGGCAATTTATAGGGAGATTGTAACTGACAGGGTTATTTTTCACACTACACAACAGGGAACACTATGAAGTTGTTTTCTTCCTAAAAGTAAATTAAATCTAAACACTCTGCAGTAATTGGATTTGAAGTGCATCCCTTCTTGTTATTTGTTTGAATACATCTTCATCAGTGCCCAGGGGGATGTCTCTGGAGCCTTCCAGGATTTTAACATCATGTGGCTAAACTGAGTCTTTGCTACCAATGAAAGGAATCCCATTGGCCAGGAGCCCTGGGGTAGCATTTGGGCCTCTTTGGGTAAGGAACTGCTTTTTTACTGAGAGTCAGTGTTCCAGTTTTAGCACAGTTAGGAGACAGAGTTCCCTGATGCCCTGACTATGTGATTTAACCATGTGTCTGGTTTCTTTTGTGTCTCCACTGGCCTTTGACATGGTCATACACACCTAGACACGCACAAAGGCTGCCGTTGGGGACTGTGAGTTGTGCAGTGAGCGGTTCGGATTTTGCGTGGATGGTGTTCTCAACCTGGCTTCCCAGATGGCAGATGGGGGTGATACTTTGGGTCAAGGGCAGACCTCTGTTTGAAGTTGTTTTTTAGAACTTTAAAGGCCATGGTTTCTCAGGACTCACAGACTAGATCTTAAGTCAAAGATTGACCCTTTTTACACCCCATTGTCCCCACCTCCCCATCTGGCCCAGGTCTCATAGGAAAGGAAATGTCACTCTATCTCCTGTTTATAGGCGTGGAAAGGATAATAGGAGCCTTTGGGATTTTTGCACATAGTTAATCCACATATAGGTGATGCTTGACTTAAGATGGCTTGCTCTAATAACCTCTGCCACTTACTACATTTCTCTGGTTAACTAAAGCCCTTAGTAACAGCCAACACTGGTACTTACCTCCGTCTGGTGACTGGGCCAGGAGTTCTGCTGTTGCTGCTCCCATCCCTGGCAGCCCTGGCTCACGAGGCCTGGGTGTGGTCAGCCGCTCTATTATTGGTTGAATTGTGTCCCTCCAAAATTCACATATTGAAGTCCTAACCCCCAGTACATCAGAATGTCACCTTGTTCGAAATAAGGTTGTTACAGATGTAGCTACTTAAGATGAGGTCATACTGGAGTAGAGTGGGCCCTAATCCGACATGACTGCTGTCCCTGTAAGAAGGGGAGACGTGGACACAGACACACAGACAGGGAGAATGCCATGTGAGGATGAAGGCAGAGATCAGGGTGGTGCAGCAGAAGCCAAGGAAGGCCAAGGATTGCCAGTAAACCATTGGAAGCTGGGAGAGGCTGGAGCCGATTCCCTCTCCCAGCGCGCGGAGGGGACCAACCCTGTGATTTGTAGCCTCTAGAACTGAGGTAGTAAATTTCTGTGTTTAAGCCACCTAGTTCATGGTACTTTGCTATGGCAGCCCTAGCCAACTAATATAAGCTTGACCTGAGATTAAGGGATCCCCAAAGAAAAGGAAGTTGCCCTGGAAACAGCCCTTTCCCCGACAAGTGCCATCTGAGGAATTTCAGCGGCATATGTGTACTTTGCCTCAACTATAAAACTTCTTACAGCTGTCGACCCAGCTTTTGAACACTGTTTGGGGTTCCCTGGGGCCCCGCTTGCTCCTCATCACAGACTTTATCGAGAGCTTGTTTCAAAAAGTCTGAAGTCTATGCACAAAAATCTTCCTCTGGAGGAACATTTTTGATAAAGCTTTTATACTACAATTTTGGCTTTATTTGTATTTAATAAACGTTTGAAAAACAACTCTCTCTTTTCATAATTACTGCTGATTAATTAAACATCCCAATTTTACATTATGTTTATAAGAATTATTAATGATAATAATTGCTAACATTCATCACACATGGATTCTGTGCCAGGCAGTGTTCTAAGCACTTAACAGTATTATGAGTTAATGAGCATTAACTCTCTAAGAGGGCAGGAAGGAACAGAGAAATTAAGTAACTTGCCTGAGAATTTTACCAGATGATTGGATTTGCAACCATCACTTGAAAATCCGTTAGGTCAAGAGTGTGAAGTTGCCATCTCTTTCTATTCCTGTTTCTAGGAGGATAGAAACTTAACGGACACAGTTAATAAATGCCTCTACATGGGATGTGGTTATAATGGAATGAAAATGTCTGCAGGCAGAGCTTGCAGTTTTGGGACCAGTTGCTCAAGCTCTAGCTAAAGAACATCCAGGTGTCCCTGAAGTGTCTTGGCGGTGAATCGTCTGTAGGGTAGTCGGCAGGTCACTGTGTGCAATCGGGGCCCAGAGTTGGGCACTGGGCTCTGTGCTTACCAGCTCTGTGATTCTGGACGAATCGCTGGCCTTGGTGAGCGTCCTTGGCTCTAAATGGAAATGTTACCCTCCACTGAGATGGCAAGCTCAGGGTGGCACCCTGTGGATACTTTCACATTGTAGGCAATTTTAGCAGTCATGTCTAAATCCAGTAAAAGTTGCCACCCAGACTCTCGTTTCCTTAGCAAGAATCGTGGGTCTTCATCCTGTGCTTTTGGACTATTTGGTACAAGCAGTTTCAGAGAGGTCTTCTAAAATGAAATGGTCAAGAAGTTCAGAGTTCTGCGTTCTCCCATATAAACTTTGAGGATTATGTCTGGCATGAAATCCAGTTTGCGGAGGGGGATTTTCTACCTGTGATTTTCACATGGGTGACAGTATCGGGTGACAGTATAGGCCACCTGACCACCCTACTTAACGCTCTCTAAGCATTCATTCGATGACCTTTGCCTCATGGGAGCTCAGTGGACACATGCTTTTGTGGATGTTCCTTCAAACATTACGGCTAGGCAGTGAGTTTGGGGTTTTTGTTCAAGACTGATGCCCTTCCCGGATCCAGTCCTCTCTTGGTAGCATGATATGTTTATGTTTTACATTTCAAAGGTTTACACTGTTTCTTAGTTCTGCTCCTTGCAGTGACTCCTTCCTAGGAGCAGGGCAAGCAGGGCTTAGTAATGTGCTTGTTTTATCATTTTAACCTTTATTTCTGTCAAGCAATAGTGTGCATTTTCTGTGCAGAGATCTTGCAGCCCATCTATTCAGCACCTACTACGTGCCAGGTGCTGCTCTAGGCCCTGGGGATAGAGCCGTGAACACGCTGACAGAAATCCCTGCCCTTATGGCTCTCGAAAGAAAGAAAATCATATTAAACTGTGAGGGGAGGGGTGCTATGGAGACATGGGGCCAGAAAGGGAATGGAGGAGGACAGAAATAGCAGTTATGTGTTCAATAATGTGGTCAGAGAAACTCTCGCTGAGAAAGCTGCAGAGAAGAGAAGGATTGGGGGAGCAGCTCCGGGGTGTCTGGAGGGGAGCTTTCCCCACAGAGCAGCTACTGCGGCTATGGCAGCCAGGCAGCCAGTGTGTCTGGAGCAGAGGAAGGAGGGGAGGCCATGGGGTCTGGGAGGTGATTACACATCGGAGTGCTGGGCTGTTAAAAGCCTGTTAGAGGTTTCAGAGCACAGGCTGAGGGTCGCCCCATGGATATGGGGGGGGCCTTTCCCCAGAATTCCACTGGCTTCGGCTTCCTTATTGGCCCTGGAGTTCCATCTCCATTGTAGATCAAGGGGTCGCATCCTTCGCCATGGAGTGAAAGACCTCATAGCCCTGGGCCTGGTTTGATTGCTTTTTTTCCCTTGAAATCCTAGGAGCCTATTCTGAGATTATGGTCCAAAACTTTTATCACCACAGTGACAAAGACAAAGAGTTCAGAAGGTAATGATGAGGAGAGCCGCTTACTGAAAACTGACATGGCAGTGAGCCCTCGCTGTGGGTGCTGAACACTTTGCGTGCGTCACCTCCCTGTTCACGAGCTAGGGATTATCACTCCCATTTTACGGGTAAGGAAACCAAGGCACAAAGACATTAAATAAATTGTCCAACTTTCCATGGCTGGCCAGGGTGGGGTGAGGATTCCAGTCACTCCAAAGCTGGCGTGGTGAGTAACTGCTATGCTGAGAGTAACTTTGTAGTGAAGCCCCACAATTCTCTTTCCATGGGAGGAAGCAGAAGGGAAGTTATTTTAATACATTTTTATCCAAATAATCATTGCACAGAGATGCCTCTTAAAATAGAGAAATATGTTTTCGGTACCATCTTTATAGGAAGAATGGTCCCAGAGTAGAGCTATCTTGGGGAGTGTGTTCCCACAGGTCGATTCTTCTCTACTCCTTGCAGATACTTAGGAATTAGGCCCCTTGGACCCCAGAAGTGGTTCCTCTGCCTCCTGTCTCCGCTCCTCTCAGGGTGGAGGTTGCCCCCCATCCTCTCACCTGAGACATAACCACCAGCTAGTGGCTTAATGTTGCCAAAAAGTAAGGCTCCAACTTGATGCAAGATTATTTTTTTTCTTCCTTGTCTCAAAGACTGAGCGTTCGTGATGTCTAATTGGTGATATGCAAGTCACAGTACTCGTGTGGCGGGACCCAGCACCAGTATCCACCAACTTGGGTTGGGGTTTCTGGTTGGTCTGAGTGAACTTTTGACATGTGTTTGCAAAACTCACCCTTTCCTGTTCCCAGCCTTGGCCATCTCTAGTTCCTTTCTCTCTCTTGTCAAGTGTCTTCCCATGGCACATGGCTGTCTGTCTGTCTTCCCTTTTTGCAATGCTCATACTGTCTAGGAAACTCCCTGAAAGCTTCCTCAAGCTCTTGCATTTCTCGTGCTCTCTCAGGGCCCTCAGCTGTGTGTGCAAACCCCAGCAGTTCTGGTTACAGCACCCTGTATACTTCTACCCACACCCATGGTGGCAGGGACACCCCTCAGCTTCATGACCCCGTATCAGGAAGGACAAAGTCTTCGGTTATAGGTAGCCATATTTTGAGTGATTGAATATTTAAAATGGATAATCAGTGGTTTAAGGGCAGAAGGGAGACTGATGGGTAGTTGCCTTTTTGGTCCTATTTCTTCATGTAAAGTCGTGTTCTTTGGCAAATATGGTATAATTATTGCACATATGTATACACATATGCTTACATGTACAATAGGCAAGGATGGAAACTAAAGGTAGAATATTTTCCCTTCAAAATGAGCTGGTTCCCAAAGTTGTTTCCTCATCAACTTCATAAAAAGTAAACCCCCACCCCCACCCAAAAGAGTATGAAGAATGTCTCTAGCTCCTGCAGGTGGTGGGATTTTGGGGGGGCTGACTTGGGGGAGGATTCATGCAGTCAGAGTAGGATGGTGGCTGCTAGTTTACATTTGGAAGGAAATGGATCCGGTTCTGGAATGAATGTGAATGTTGACATTCAATTTCTCTTACCAAACCGAAGTGGAGAATTTCAGATATATTCTGAAAGAGACAGGCATGATGTGTTGTTGAGGATATTTGCATGTAGACACTTATGAAGAAGGTGTGAAAACTGTTTCTGTGGTATGTATTTTCTTGTTAATTTAAAGAAATTAATTGGCATTTTAAGAGGAGAGAGACTTGAGTTATTTTTCAAATAGTTACTTTGGGTGATAGAAGTTTGGCTTAAAAGAGAAAGAAAGAAAAAAAGAAAAGGAAGACCCAGGTCAACCATGGTGGTATCTCAGGATGCTAATCGCACATGCTGGACTCCAAATCCCTTTCCACCTGACTTGCCCAGTGTGTCTGTGACCCTGACTCACAATCTTCCTGCCCTGACTCTGTTCTCGTTGGCACCAGCGTCTGTGATGATCGGGAAGTTCAAGTCTTTAGAAGAGGATCTTGGAACTGAATTGAGCCTCAGAATGCAGCCCTCCTGGAGAGACGGGTTAGCCAAAGCCAGACTGCGCCTGAGCCACCATCCACAGCTTGCGCTGTCCCAGGGGTGTTTCTTGACTTGTAAATGCATTGATCTTGGGCCCAATTCCAGATTAATTTTTTTGTCTCAAAGACTGACATCCTTTGTAGAATAAATGAATGAATGAATTTTATTACATATATACTACTACAGTCTATATTTTGTGGGGGAGCCAGTGAGCTTCTGAACAAGGATTTTATGTTTCTTTTACAAAAGGAACACTTTATAGCACCACCTAGTATGTTCCATCAACCTGCTTAATTGGGCTTGACAATTGGGTTTGGTTCTTAAACAGTTTTGTAACCCTGCTAATTAAAATCCAGTGTATGGTGATGGTGTCCTGTCTCTTAAAATTGATGGCTGTGACTCACAGGGTTGAGATGGCCTAATTAATTTTCAACCCTGAATGAATTCTAACTCTCTTCACCTTTTTTCCCTCAGTAGAAAAGTCATTGCAATGCAGACAGCAAGCATTTAATGTGCCATGAAAATGCATCTTCTCAATTTAAGAAAATTCCTTTATTACCATGTAATTGGGCCAGTAAAATACTTCTGCCTTTTTTTTAAAGTGCTTGATGATTGAGATTTCTCTTAAGTACCAAATCTTACCAAGTACCCTGATTTGATAATTGATCGTTGATACATAAAGTACTTTTTGTTTGTTTCTTGTCATTATTTTATTTTTTAAGGCTAGATCTCCCAGTTTGGTATCATGTGAGATCTTTCATGCCATGTGTAACAGAAGAAATCATCACCATTAGTGCAAAGGCCAAGTTGTTGGCAAGAACTACTCTGGCAGTAAGCAGTAAATTGTTCACTAAGTGATTGATACATATATTCCTTTTAATTTTCCCCACAACTTCGTGAATTAGTATCTCACTTTTCAGATGAGGTAACTGAGGTTTAGAAACATTAAACAATTTGCCCTGTTCCCATGGCTGGTGTATGGGCACGATTGGATTCAATTCCAGGTGTATCTGTCCCAAAGCCTTGTGTAACCACCAACTTGATTCCACCCCCAATTAGCTTCCTTGTTAAGGGTACAAGTAGGAAAAAAAAGTGATGGAAGTATTTTCAGGTGATGACAGCAGGAACATTCAGAACTTGGATGAATCCAGAACTTTTAAATTCAGTGAATCTATTCATTTTTTTAAACCCCAAAAGCTTCTTCGTGTTAGAGACTTCAAATTTATTTTAAGAAAATCATGGCGGAATTATCCTGAAAAATTACAAGAGTCAGTTATATCTTTAGAGTCATACTTGTAGATGAATAGATTTATGGTGATATGGTTTTAAATACATTTTATTTGGTAGCTTAAGAAAACAAATGAGCTTTATGAAAGAATTCTATGTCCCACACTATATATGTTTTCATAAACTGGAAAGTTACCAATAATACTTGTATGGAAAGCTCTTGTGGGAATAGTTGCCCCTTTGTAGATACAATAGTATCCTTTTGAATGGACTTGAGTCAAATTGGGGTTTTCGGGGAAGCCAGTAACAGGACAGCCTGCTGTAGAAACTTAGGGTGGAATATGATCGATGTGACCCACATTCCCGTCCACGAGGGCCTGATGCCATCTTGCCACTATACCCACTGGAAACTTCTTTTCATCTCCTATAGGAATAATTGAACCATCTATTTCCTTTTGTGATTGTCTCTCCTTGTAAATTCTGGACACGTCCAGAATGGAGGTTTGTATCTCTGTGGTAGAGAATTTAGGGATGGATGGAATATAGTAAGTTAGGTGGTTGAGGAATAGAGCAATCTCTTTTTACCTCCCTTCCTGAGAATACAGTCAGGTTCCACTTGGCTAAGCAATAGAAAAATTGTTGCTTTGTATGCATGTGCATGTACACACACACACAGACACACACACGAGCCAGTTATTACCACTTAGGCTGTGAGCTTTTACGTGGTCAGAATTACTGAATCTAGGCTATATGTCAGATGACTGGGGCAAGTTGAGAAGAGAGTAATCACAGCTGCATGTTAGTATTTTGGTTGTGCACAGTATTTTTCATATTAACTGTACCATGGGGAAGTGTCGTCCAATGCCTTTTGCAGTTCGTTATCAAATTAATCTTTTCCAAATGGCTGCATGTGACATTGCACATACAAAAGCTAACTACGATGGTAAACACTTCACTATTCATGTGCATGGCAAGCTGGAAATATAACTGGCTGACATGAATGTCATGCACTACATTTCTGGTTCTAGAAAGGCAGTACCAGTGCGGTGGAGGCATTAACATAAACACAAGGGTCTGCTCTTCCGTTAGGTGGGTATGTCTAGGTTCTTCTATTTGGCTTTGGTGAGAGTAATCCTTTTGAAATGGGGCAAATCCAGAATAGGAAATAGTGTGAGCAGAATCTGTAAGTGGACTTTTCTTTTTTAAGCTAACTCCTGTGGTTAAGACTTTTAATGAAAGCCTGCCAGAATACTGCATATCTCATCTGAAAACTACCCTTTCTTTTCCTCTTATTTTTAGATTATGAAACTAGTATAACCATATTATCAAAAGCAGGAAAATTGGAGGGTTAAGAGTCATTCAGCCATAATTTCCCCTTTTTTATGATGGAAGTACAGTTGTCCCTCAGTATCAGTGGAGGAGCGGTATCACAGCTGCTCAAGTCCCTTATATAAAATGGCATAGTATTTTGTATATAACCTATACACATCCTCCCGTGTACTTTGAGATCATCGCTAGATGTACTTATAATCCCTAATATTAATACAATTAAATGCTATGTAAATAGTTGTTATACTGTATTTTTTATTTGTGTTGTTTTAAATTGTTGTATTGTCATTTTTCCCAAGATTTTTGATCCATGGTTGATCGAATCCACTGTTGAGGAACCCACGGGTACGGAGCGCTGATTGTAATATCCCGTGGGAAGCTCACAGGGACAGGTGAGGTGGGCTGGGGAACGCCTCCCAGCTGAAATAGATGTGTCAGAGTAGCAGGGAGCACCTGTGGAGACTGTTGGGTAGAAGGAGGGAGGCTGGGCCCTTCCCTGCTCTCTCTGTCCGGCTCTGCGCCTCTGGCTGGAGCGTCTCTGCACTAACTTCTCTCCGGGGCAGCTCCTCTTGCTGGGCTCCAGCTCCCTCCTGGGCTCTGGGGCACTGACTCTAGCCCTCGGAGTGGAGGGCTGTTGTGCGTTTCTGGTGCCTCAACATCCCGGTTTTGCTCCTTTAACCCTGCAAATTCAAGTAAGTTAGAGTCTCTTCATTTTCAAGTCTTGGGTGACTTCTGTTCCCTGCTAGGACCTTGGCTGGTACCGGGGGTTCTTGAGGGAAGGAAAGGCACCATCCAGAAGGGCAGTGATGTGTGGCACAGAGAAAGAACACAGAGTTGGGCTCCCACGGGGAGTCGAATTGGTTGATGCCATGCGTGTCTTCGTGTGTGTGTGTATGTCTGTGTACATATGAGACATATACGTCATGTCTATCTAAAAGCTCTCATAAAATGGCAACTGCCTTCTTTAAGTTCAGGAAATATCTACCAGGTGTCCGTTTTGTGCCGGTCTTGTACTGGGGTGAGGTTGGAGAGGGGATTCACAAATAGGAATAGGAGAGTTGCAGCTCCTGGGGGGCTTCCAGGCCAGAGGAACCAAACATGGCAAACAGTGCTTTGGTTGAGATGTGCTAGATAAAGGTGTTAATGGGGTTAGAAAGAGTTGGCTTTGCAGCATATCGGCAGGGAATAAATATTAGTGTCTTTGTTTAATGATAGTTCCATTTAGGAGGTTCAAAAGGGTTGTCCCCATCTCCTGTCCTGAGATAGCCTTTATAGCAGGGGAAAGAAGGAAGCTTTGTGCATCAGAGGAAAGGCGTGGGCTGTCTGCAAGGTGCCAAGTTTGCCCTTTCTTTTTGGGACTTGAAAACACTTGCAGATGCATTAGATTTTGAGAAAGGTGTGATCCCTGCTGGCCCTAAAACCCTCAGCTTTGTAAGCAGAGAGGCTCAGGAGAAGCCAGGCCATTATCTATCTCTCCTGCTGCTTCCTTTTTGTGTGGGAGACCTTTCTCTCCTAAAAAGAAAATCCTGGCCTCTGGGAGGCATTCTTCCTGATTGCAAAGGAGTCCCCGCTGGGTCATTTGTTCAAGGTTAAAATTCTTATTGCCACTTAATGGGTGGCCCTTTTATGTTGTGGGAGCTTATTCTGCAAGCTAAAATTAGGCCCATCTGGGATTAAACCCTTATCACTGGGGATGAAGTTTTCCCCCAAACCAAAGGTGGCTACAATAGGCCCTATTGGCATTTTTGTTTTCCTGATTTAGGGTGTCTGGAAAGATACGACAGTACCAGGCTCTTCTCATCACTAAAACCACTTTGTAGAATTTCACAGGCAGGTCACAGTCCACAACCTAATTTTTAGCATCTTTCTCCCTAAGATCTCTAGGACTTTTCAAAATCCTCATATTCCCTCTAGTCTTCCTCTGTGTCCCCTGGTCCCCCTGCCAGCTGACCGGTCAAATGCCTTTTCCTCAGAAGTTGTTCTTGGACACTGTGGGCTGAAACCCCTCCCTTGACCACATGGCACTATACCTGCAAATTCTCTTCTTGCTGTGCCCATGGCATCTTTGGTTTCTTTCACTGGCTCTTCCATCTTTGCCCAACTTCATAAGCGCAGGTGTTCTCCGAGGTCCTTTTTCACCCTTCTATCCTCAGAAAACTCTCCTTCCACATCCCTGGGCTCCCCTCTGTGTGGTTGGTTCCCAAGGCACACCAGGAGTCAGTGGTTCTTCTGGGGGTCAGTCCTGCTTGGAGACCTGTCTTCCCCAAACATGCCTTGTTCTGGAATGCCACCTGCTGCCACTCACCTATTGAAATCTGCCTTCCTTAAAATCAAACTAGGTTCATCTGTGAAATCTCGTGTCCTCTCCCCACCAAACTAGATCCTTTGTGCTGCTACGGCTAAGTGCTCCTGCCTTCTAGGGGGCTGGGCAGTCACTCCACATGGCGAGTGACAGATCTCATGGGAATGTGACCCAGAGGGATGGCACGGAGCTAGGAAACACTCAGGAACCCTGCTTACGTGTCTATCTGCCCTACCAAATCGTGAGCTAATGGACTGAGATTGTTCTAGGCACTTCTGTGCTGGCAGCGCTGCACACGTAGCAGGCCCTCAGAAATGAAGGCAGGTGTGGTGCAACACTAGAGTGTGGCCTGACAGCCCGGGGGCAGTTCTCAGCCCTGCTCTCGGCTGCATAGTGGAAGGAATGGTGGGCTGTGGGGGAGGAGGACCTGACCATGGGTCAGATGGATTTGTTTCTGGAACTGCTTAACCAGGTCCTATGTTGTGGATGAAAAATCAAGGCCAACCATCTTTATAAAGTTATCCACAGCTCTCAGCACCCGAGCTTTGTGATCACTTCCTCCTCGTGCTTCTGCCCCCTCAAGCTAGGCTAAAGAAAAATGCGGCAGGGCCAAGAAGGTCACCACTGTCCCCTTCTATCTGGCCTCCCATTCTGCATGCTCAGGACCACCACAGTGTCCCTCTTCCCCCCGCTCCCCAACCCCACACGTCTGGGCTGGCCTTGCTTGGCAAATGGATGCTGCCTTTTTCTCTGCCATGTAGTCAAAACTCTGCTAGGCCAGGGGCACCTCCGTGCATATTAGAAAAAGCCCTCGTTCCTGTGTGTGGTTGCAGCCCCATGCCAGGGTGCTCAGCTCCATGATTCCGGTGGCCTGAGTTTCAGCACCTACTTGACCTCTTGGCAGGGAACCCTTAGGCAGTGAACAGCCTGCGCAGCAGTCTGTGTCGGCTTTGCATCAGACTGAGCCAAAGCAGTCTGTTCCCTTCTTGGAGCTGGGAAACCCGTAAGCACAGTGGGTCCTGTTAACCCTCCCATTGGTCTTCAGGTAATTTCTTCATCTAGATGGGTGTTGTCTTGATGCAAATTCAAAGACCATCAAAAGACCCTGGCAAGGATGAAATAATTTTGGAGAAGGTGACATTTGAACCCATCTTCCTGGATTTTCAGTGTGCTCTGTGCCATACCTCTGTCTTATGCAGAATGCTTGGCCATTTTTTCCCTACAAGCACACAATTTGCAGATCTTACTCATTTTTATAGTATTCAGCCACCCTGTCTCCTAGGTTATCAGGATCTGCTGCTACACTCTTTGGTAAATGAGTTTTATTTCTTACTCCTAATTGCTGTCCTGATTTACCAGCATTTTCACATTTGTTTCTAAAATTTTACTCTAAACTCTTAAAAACATAATTAAAAATACAAACTGCTGGGTGGTAGCCAGCGGCTCTGGAACACGGGCCACATAATAGCGGGTGGCTGTCTGGGCCAGCTCTGCTCTTCAGTCCCTCCTGGAGACCCTGAGGGCCCTGAGCTCCCGGGCTCTGGAAGTGGAGGCAGGGCTGCATGTGGGCTCCCAAGCACGATGGCCACAGTGGAGACAAAAGACATTTGAAGTGTTGCAGAATGAAACGACACAAGCTTTAAAACAGTGACATAAACAAACTAAAACTCTGTCTAAAATTTATGGGAACTAGAATCCTCTGATTAATTAAACTGGTTTTAATTTTTTTCTCATCTTTATATATGTCATCACGCTTAACACTAAAACAGCACAGAAGGCTTCCCATCCATCCATATACTATCGAGAACTGTGCATTGGCCTTTATCTGTTCAGAGGAATGTTTCTTGGTCTCGGTACTGTGGATACTTTGGGCTGTGATTCTTTATTGTAGGGGGCTGCCCTGCGCCTTGTAGGGGGTTTAGCAGCATCCCTGGCCTCCCCCCACTAGTGCTAGTTGTAAGTCCCCTCTCCTCCAGCCCCAACAACCAGAGTGTCTCAGACATTGCCAAATATCCCCTGGGAGCCACAAGTGCCCCCGGTTGAGAAACACTGATTTATACCTTTCTAATACATTCAGATGTCACTTTCTAGACTGAGCCCCTTCTATCCATCAGCTTTTTTGATGTGATGTGTATTTCACATTAGATTATGGAAACATCCTCATTGTTTGGGTTTTTCTAGTTGCTGGATTATGCACAATGAGAATCTGTTCTGGAAAGAAATGACTAGTCTTCTCTGTGTTTGCCTTTCTGGCTCTCTTTGTGTGGTGTGATAATGAAAATGTGCTGGGAAGGCTGAATCTCTGTTTCCTTGGGCCATGTAAATAAGCCCCTAATTTTCTTTCGGCCTGAAAGAATCACAGGTTCCTCCGTAGCTAGACAATGTGTGAAGTCCCTGGGCATCCATCCTGGGGCATGGATGTCCCAGGCGTGTTGAATCTTTGCAGTTTCAACACTGTGTTGTATTTCTGGATGACCGTGTAGATTTAAAAGGAGATGCATATAAATAGCATCTAAATGTCATATGAAATCTCCAGTGCAGCAATCATTTTTATTAGTTCTCTAATTTGAGGAATATTGGCTCTTTGCAGGGCTGCGCAGGCTTCCATGCAGGGGTCATGAAGGGGAATTCATTTCAGATCCTTAAACACGGAAGGTTCTATAATAAGCACATGGTCTGAGCTCTGAGAGCCAGGACTGATAGGACAGCAAGATGGGCAAGGAAGGGCATGTGACTTAAGTCAGGACAGGAGGATTCTGGCCTTAGCTTTTAGACATGTTGGTGATGGGGCCTCCATCAAGTTGCTTTCCTCTCTGGACTCCAGTGCTTTAAATAGAGATGTTGACCTAGAAAGGCTATCTCTAAGGACTCTTTCAGCTTTGAGTGAAAATGTATGATTTTAATTAAGGTGATAATGAACTGGGTATTTTCAAATATAATTAAATAGAGTTGGAGAGGTATCTCTAAGAGGAGGGATAGTGGTAGGATATTAAAAATTATATTTTCATCGGTGGAACTTTAAAGCAACGGATGTAATTAACGTTGCCATGGAGACTTTGTGGCCTGAGAACAGAGCTGTCTTTGCATCCCTTCGTGGACCCACTTTGGAAGACGTGTGTGTCTGGATATTGAGAGTGGGACTAGCTATATTTTCCTCTCCGTAAATCTGGAGAGCTGAGTGCTAGTTCTAGCTTTGCTACGTGATTTTGGGCAAGATGCTTCATGTCTCAGCGCTCAGGAATTAAGCCGTGGTCCTGTGCAGAGAAGGTTAACAGAACAGGCTTGGGATTGCCTATGCTTAGAAAACCCTGCTTGCAAGGTTGGCCCTTGGGTGATGTTTGGGAACTTGGCTAGTAAACAGTTCCCTGCTTCTAATATTAAACTTTCTCTAAATAAGATTGGCTCACTGTGCCTAAAACCATTTGTACAAACCATGTGGTTTATGCTGAACACCTGCTTTCCTTCTGGAAGTCTGGAGTTCTAGTACATGCTAGGCAATACATGACCTATGCAGTGAGTCCCCAGTAAAATCCCTGGGCACTGAGTCTCTATCAAGCTTCTCTGGTACAGAACACTTTGTACCTGTTGTCACAACTTGTTACTAGAGGAATTAAGCATGTCCTCTGTGACTCCACCAGGAGAGGACTCTTGGAAGCTTGTGCCTGGCTTCCTCAAGACTTTGCCCCATGCACCTTTTCCCTTTGCTGATTTTGCTTTCTATCCTTGTGCTGGATCCCACTGAGTCCCCATACCAGTGAGTCCTAGTGAGACCCCCTAACATAGGTACTTTAAAACTCTCTGAAAATGTATTTTGTAAGTAGAATTCTTTGGATTTTTTTTTTTCTAAGTAAAAATTATTTCAATGCTTTAGGTGTTTGCCCCCCTGACGTTGATACTGAGACAAAGATCATGGTAGAGGCAAGTGGGAGTGAGCTAGCAGAAACATGGGTTCTGTGGTCAAACTGTTGCCTTGTTGGCCATTAGATAAGTGCTTTTTAAATTATTTTTCTTTTCGAGACAGGGTCTCACTCTGTCACCTAGGCTTGAGTATAGTGGCATCATCATAGCTCACTGCAACTTCAAACTCCCAGGCTCAAGTGGTCCTACGGCCTCAGCCTCCTGAGTATCTTTGACTATAGGTGCACACCATCACGCCCAGCTAATTTTTTCTATTCTTTTGTAGAGATGGGGGTCTCACTCTTTCTCCTGCTCAGGCTGGTCTCAAACCCCTGGCCTCAAGCAATCTTCCCACCTTGACCTCCCAAAGTGCTAGGATTACAGGCATGAGCACCATGCCTGGCCAACGACTGCTTTTGATTGTGAGAAAATAAATACAAGTGAGAAGGGGGCAGTGCAGGGGGAGACAAGTAACTAGGCAATACCATTTCAGCCCTTTTTCTGTTGGCTGCATATTTTACATATTTGTGTGTCCTTCTATGTTGTTGAATTAGATGTAATTGGATTCTTGAGACTGAGGCTGTCTATAATTTGAAGGGAGCTTGTTTGAAGAAATCCTTGTGTGAATCTGTTCCTAATTTGTCTTTGAGGTGATGCCAAGATGAGTGGGGGAGTAGTATGAGCCTGAGCATCGAGCATTCTGATTAAAAGAGACATATGTCTGTTGTAGCAGTTGGGAGTGCCCCAGTTACAAGCAATGGAAATCCTTCATGTCAGTTTAAGCAAAATAAATGAGAATGTATTACAGAGTACCATTGGCTGGATCCATGGGCTCAAATGATGTCAGGATTCTGTTTTTCTCCCTCCCTCCCTTTCCTCTCCGGTCTCCTTTCTTCTGTGTCAGCTTCACTCCCAGGCGGGCTCTGCACATGGGTGGCTTCACACTGACCCTGGAAGGGTCCTAGCCCTTATAATATCAGAAGGAGAAAAACCTTTTCTGTCCCACCATTTCGTATTCTTAGTCTCTGAAAAAGGATTCTGATTGTCCAACCACTGTGTCCAGGGGATGGGACACTCTGCAGTCTGGTCACATGTCTTCCTCTGATGGAGGAGGGGAGGACAGGATTATTTTAGTGTCAACTATCCTGCTAAGAAGGAACAGCCTTTCCCTTTAAAAATAAAACAGGTTTTATTTTACTAGAAGGAGGAAGGCAGGCAGAATGAGCAAAAATAACTGTGTAGTGTATGTATATGCAGTAGCCCCCCCGGGGGGATACGTTCCAAGACCCCCAGTGGATGCCTGAAACCTTGGACAGCACCAAAGCCGACTGTTGTCAGTCAGGACACATTTCTACTCATACCTTTTACCCACGAATTTAATGCCTTTTCCATCTTAACTAAGCACTTAGCATGCACTGTGGCACTTTTGCAGTTTGAGGTGTGACGGCAAAAACGGCAGGAATTTCTTTTTTTTTCTTCACAATTTCACGCGTGGAAGATTCATTTTTACCATAGATCTTAGCAACCTCAGCATATGATTTTTTTTTTCCTTGCCTTATTAAGTCAAGAACTTTTACCTTTTCCTTACAGGAAGCACTTTATGGCTTCTCTTGGGCATATCTGAATTGCCAGTGTCACAACTCTTGTGCTTTGGAGCCATTATTAAGTAAAACAAGGGTGACTTGAATACAAGCACCGAGATACTGCCACAGTTAATCTGATCACCCAGAGGGCTACTCATTGACTAACAGGTGGGTAGTGTCTACAGTGTGGATTTACTGGACAAAGGGATGATTTATGCCCAGGGTGGGACAGAGTGGGACAGCATGAGATTTTATCATGCTACCCAGGATGGTGCGTGACTTAAAACTTATGGATCATTTATTTATGGAATTTTCCATTTAATATTTTCAGACCTCAGTTGACTATGGGTAACAAATCACAGAAGCAAAACTGCAGATAAGGAGGCACTACTGTCTGTGGATCCCAGGAAAAGGTTACATGGCATCTATGAAGTTGAGTGTGGTGGGTCCCCACTGGTTGGTGATAGTTGATGGATGTCTCTGAGAACCATCTCTGAGTGCGGAAACAGAATATGTCCTTATTTTCCTGATGGGTAATAATTCCATTGGAGGCTTCATCTGGTCCAGGGACTGGGGATGAGATTGTGGCTAGAATTCCAGTCCTGCCTGCAAGGCTGGTATATGGTGTGCAGGCCATCTTATGAATGTGGATAGGGAGTCTTCATTTATTTAAATGTTTTCCAAGTATTCTTTTTAGTTAAATATTTGCAGGAAAATCTTTGACAGAACCCTAATTCTCAGTGGAGGTTAGAGGAAAGTTGCTCTGATTGAAATGAGGTGGGGGCAGGAAGGGAGGCCCAGTGTCGTCCCTAAAGGCTTAAACTACAGGGTCTAAGCAGCTCATTCTGAAAAAACCTAAGGTGCATGATCCGACCATGGCAGAGAGTTTGGAAATGTTCAATTCAGTGTCCTGATACCTAGTTATGAGTTATTTATCAGCACCGAGTGGAAATAAAGCTGATGCTATCAGGGAAGAATTATTGTTGCATCAAGAAAAACCATGACTCCTTATTTTTATTTTCTTTTGGAGCATCAACACTGATTGATCTTTGATTTATAGCTCAATATCACTGGGAAAAATTGCCCCCGTTCACGTAAAATGTCAAAAACACAGCTATCCATCTATAAAATCCTACGAGGGCTCAGTCCAGGCTGTTTGTATTTGGGTAACCAGTGACACTGTGGGTCCTTGGTGTAGTGACATCATGGAGTGTATATAATTTCACTTTTGAGAGTTGTATCTTCAATATTCTGGTGACTGATTCCCCAGCATTCTCCTGGGAAGTCGTGTAGGTTGGTTGGTGGATCCGATGACGTCCTTGTTGTTGTGTTCTCCTCACTTTAGAATGCTCACAGGGCACAGGTATAGCTAATGCATTTGTTGATTTAGAAGCCAGGTTTAAGATTTCTTTCCTTTATTCTTTTTTCTATCTCTGTGTATTCCATGCGGACTTATGCTCAAGGTTAATGAAAGCTGGCAGAAATCTATTGAAATATGATAGATCTGGGGCACCCCAAAACGTACCATTTAACACAGGCCTCCAAATAAAGTGAGTCATATTTGTTGAGTACTTCATTCTGTTATAAATCTTGTTTGAGTCTAGTTTTTAAGTTAGAAGAATGTTAAGATTATGCAATTAACTGCCTCAGGTATGATGGCAACCTTTACAGAAGAGAACACGTAAGTTTTCAACTCCTAGCAGAGGAGACTATGTAGCCACTGGACCTTTTTAGCTACTGCAGAATATGTTCTCTGACATTTGTATCTACCCAGTGAATGTCCGGGGTAGTTATATCACTGTAAATGTTTGCATTTGTCCTTCCTCCTCTTGATTCTTTAATAGCATCATCCCCAACCAAGAAGGAAAGGTTTTATTGCAAATGGGGAAAGCTGCTATCTTGGAGATTTTAATTTTGGGTAGTCCTTGACTCTTTCATTTTATTTTGTGGATTTTGACAAATAGTGGATCAGTTTGCTTTGTACCTGAGTAAGTGGAGAGTAGACCTAGGTAGTCTAAAATGCCAGCAACTTAATTCTCTATATGAACCAACTCTTTTTGGCCAAATCCACTTTAAGTCTATGATGGCTGGAAACCACATAATAACTGATTCTCGATGACTATATGAAAAGTGGTTAGGCAGCTTTCTTTGGTTGTGGCACACGAGCCTCTATTTCTACTTTGGAAATATGTGCAGGTACGTATACAAAGTAAGAAAACCAAAGGTTACAACAGGATGTACAGTGGAATGAGAGCTCCCTTTCAACCTTGCACTCCCAGTGCCCACAGTTTGTTGTGTAGCTTCTCTGAAATTTTATCTGAGTATATACGAGGGCTGTCCAGAAAGTATCCAGCCACATAATATCTTCTCGTTATATTAACGATGGCTGGATACTTTCCAGACTGCCCTTGTATGAATTTGGTTCTGTACACACCCATGCACATACACACACATGAGCTTTGATAATCATTGTTAATTGCCTTGTTTTATTCACTGACTGCATTTTGCAGCATTATACTCCTATCTTTTTCAAGAGCTTAATGATAGCTTATAGCATGGATGTATGATAATTTATTAAGTCACTCCCTTATTAATGGATGCCTAAGTGGTTCATATTTTACTGTTATACATCTGTAACAAACACTCTTTTATGTATTCTTTCTACATTTGTGTCAATACAAATATAGAATAAATTTCTCAAAGTAGAACTGCTGGGTAAGTATATTTTACATCTTAATAAACATTTCCAAGCTGCCCTTCAAAGAGGTTTCCCACTGACATTGAATGAGAAGGCTTGTGTTCCCATCCTCTCACCAACACTCAGCATTTACAAAGTCCTTTTATTTCTGCCATCGTAGTAGGTGAAAATGGAACTTATTTTCATTTTCTTTTTTTGTCCATTTTGCCACCTTATGTTTATTGACTTTTTAAATTCTTTTTCTGAAATTGCCTGTTCGTGGTTTGTTCTTCACTTATCTTTTAGACTCTCAGACTTCTACAAAAAATAATTGATTTGCAAGTATTCTTAAAAACTAAAGTATAATAGACATACAGAAAAGTCACAGATCAAAATTGTATAGCTTAATGAATGTTCACAAAGTGAACACACCTGTGTAACCACCACTCACACTCACTCATCTTCCTATGGGAGAAGACCTCCCCCTGTTCCCCCCTAGGTGGGGCTCCCTGCCCCAGAGGTAACCGCTATCCTGAATTCTACTATCGTGGATTGCTTTTTCTGTTTTTGAACTTTACACAGACAGAATTATATACAGATTATTCAATGAATGCTTTTGTGTTTGCTTTTTCTAATATCTCATCATTTTTGAGATTTCTATGTACAGCTGTGATTAGCTGTAATTCATTTATTGTCATTGCTGTATCATATTCCATTGGGTGAGTATACCACTGATTTATCCATTCTATTGTTGACAAACATTTGAGTTGTTTTTAGTTTTGGCAATTATGAATAATGCTGCTGTGAACATTTTTGTAAGCATTTTTTGGTATCCATATGTATATGTAGTTCCACTGAGTATATATCTAGGAGTGGAATAGCTGAGTCATAGAGTATGATCAGCTTCGAGACACTGGCAACCAGCTTTTTAAAGCGTTTGTATGGGTTTACATTTTCTCCAGCAGTTTTTGAGAGTTCCAGTTGTACTACATCCTCACCAACATGTGAAATGATCAGATTTTTTTCTTATTCTTTGGGTACGTAGTGGTATCTCTTTGTAGTTTTAATTTTATTTTCCCTTGTTACTAATGAAATTGAGCATATTTTCATATGTTTTTTGGTCATTTGTGTATCATCTTTGATGAGGGGCTTGTTAAATCTTTTGCCTATTTTCCTGTTGGGTGGTTTTTCTCTTAATGATTTGTAAGACTGTAGATTCTGGATATAAGTCCCCTGGTATATTTATAAGTATTTTAAATATCTTTTCACACTCTATAGCTTGTTATTTTGCTCTTTTTTTTTTTTTTTTTTTTGTGAGACAGAGTCTCACTTTGTTGCCTGGGCTAGAGTGCCGTGGCGTCATCCTAGCTCACAGCAACGTCAAACTCCTGGGCTCAAGCAATCCTTTGCCTCAGCCTCCTGAGTAGCTGGGACTACAGGCATGCGCCACCATGCCCGGCTAATTTTTTCTATATATTTTTAGTTGTCTGATTAATTTCTTTCTAATTTTAGTAGAGACGGGGTCTCGTTCTTCCTCAGGGTGGTTTCGAACTCCTGAGCTCAAACAATCCTCCCGCCTCGGCCTCCCAGAGAGCTAGGATTACAGACGTGAGCCACCATGCCCAGCCTATTTTGCTCTTTTAATGGGATCTTTTAATGTACTTCAATTCTGATCTTTTCCCTTATGATGAATGCATTTATGTCCTGTTTAAGAAATCTTTTCCTTTCCCCAAGATTATAAAAATACTCTCCAATATTATATTTCCAATATCTCCTATGTTGTTTTTTGCCCTACACATTTACATCTACAGCTCATCTACAATTGGTTTTTTTGTATATGGAGTCAGGTGGGGTCACAATTGAGTCATTTTATATGGACTTTGACCCAGTACCAGTTATTGAAAAGAACTTTCATTCCTCAGTGTGCTTCAGGGGTACCTTTCTTATATAAAAATCAAGTGACTGTATATGTGTGGGTCTTCTTTTTATCCCATGGTCCTTTTGTTTATCTTTGTGCCAATACTATTTTATTTACTGTAGCTTTGAAATCGTGATATCTGGTAGTGACTCTCTTCCAGTTTTTGCTGTCATTCAGGATTGTCTTGGCTGTTCTTGATTCTTTTACTCTCCACATAAACTTTACAATTATCAATTCTCTTCCAAGAAATCTGCTAGAATTTTGATTTAAAATATTGGGGCTTCCAATCCACAAACATGGTATCTCTGTCCATATATTTAGTAGTCTTTAATTTCCCTTAATAATAATTTGTTTCTCCAGGTAGAGGTCTTGCACATTTTTTATTAGTTTCATTAGTTTATTCCCAGGTATTCAATATTTTGTAAATAATAACTTTTAAAAATTGCATTTCCTTCCTGTGTGTGGCTAATATGGAAATAACTATTTGTGTGTTGACTTAGTATCAGTGGCCTTGCTGAATTCACTTCTTGATTCTCTTGCCAATTTGCTAGCACCTCACTGCGCTAGTAATTGTGGCTTTGTGGAGAGCAGGGCATGAAGGAGGCAGCAGGCAGCTTTAACTGGAGTATTTTTTCTCAGGACACTTTACACCTGATCTCCGTGGTCTGACTTGAGGAACATCCTCCTGCTTTGGAAGCAGAGACTGCCTGGCTGACAGTGGAGCCTTTGCTCCTTGTTGGTAGCACCACCCCCGGGATTCTTGTCCCAGTGGCTGTCTGAGCAATGACCCCTCTGGTTTCACTCCCTCCCTTTCTAGCCTGTGGAATAAGGGGAAAGGGCTCAGGAGGAGAGGTGGCAGCTCAGCTCCGAGTTTGCTATTGCATGTGAGGGGTGGCAGTTTGGGCTCTTGATGCCTGTGCCATCTAACTGTGGGAGAGTCCCAGCTCTGCCTGAGCGTTGACTGAGGTGTAAGTTACCAGCTCTCAGCATCTTCTCTTAGCGTGGTGTAAATTTTAATGTATTTGGTAGATATCCTTTATAATTTAGGGTTTTGGGGGGTTGGCCATGTCCTAGTTTCTTTGATCATTGTATTCTTTCTCTAGTTTTCCATGCTTCATGTTGCTTGGCTGGGTTTCATAGCGGAGAATGGTGGGATAGGGGAAGGACTTTATTCCACTGTGTGTAACTGTTGTTCTCTGAGTGATAATGTTAATGATCTTCTAATGACTTTGACTCAACTCAGATGAGCCAGGTCTTTGAAGGCTTGGAATTCAGTATATTCTTCTTCTTCACAATATGTTGTTCTTTAAAATGTTCCTTTAGCGACTTTGTAAACCAGATAGGTTCAGTGTGTAGTATGGTATCAGCAGTGCCAGGCTGAGGGCCGTCTTAGTGGCCCGGCAAGGATGAACTTGGATGACAATGTGCATGCCATTGCTAGCTCTAGCTGCCCATAGCATTAGCTTTTGGTTGCGGCATGAATTAATCATTGCTTGTTAAATAAAAACCAGAAGTTATTATTGGGGGTTAGAGATTCCTCAAGTCTTGTTCATTTTAGTTTAACAAACATTTATTAAGCACCAACAGTGAGGATAGAGACAAATATGAGATAACCCTTGACTTCAGACTTTTATGTGCTGGCTGGTAGAAGGCAAGGGTTGTTTCTGTGCACTGGGAGGTAAAGGCAGCAGGGGGCTTTGGGGCCAGAGGAGGGACGCTGAGCTAGTCAGAAATAATGGGCTGAGAACGGGAACAGGAAGCAAGCTTCACGTTCCCAGCAACCACACAGGTGCTCAGAACAGAAGGCAAGAGAAGACAAAATGTGGAGGTTCTGTTCTATAAATTTTGTCCCTGCCTCTGTTTATCTATCCAATGAGCTCTTTATTTACTGGGCTATGGTAGCAGCATTCTGTGACTGAGGGAAAGTTAGGGCTGTAAAAGGTGTGTTTTATCAAATTGCCGGGCAAGTAGCTGCTGAATCCTCAGCTCAGTGGAACAGTGTTTGACACATGCTGGGTGCTCCATAGGTGCCTGCTGGCTGAACGAAAGAACGGCTGGCAAGCTGGGGCTATGCGTGGTGGTCTGGACAGGGTGGGCTGCAGGACAGTGGCCAGGTGCCTCCCGCAGGCATGAGACTGCTTGCTTGATAGCTGCGCTGGCACCACGGGCAACCCTGGCACAGGGAAGCATAAAACTGTACATAAGAGTGAATGTTAGAGACATGCGAGGTACGTTCAGCAAGAACCTTGCTCTTCCATTAGTTCCGGTGAGCGAGGCTGGTGGAACACACGTGGCAACAAGTGAGGCTGGGTTGTTTACTCCATTGGAGACAGTCCATAAATGTTCATAAAAGTTGGGGAATCATGGCTGCGAGGGCTCTTCCTCCTCTCTAATCCTGGTCTGTAGAAGAAGCAAGGTGAAAGTGTGCTGTGATGTTGAAGAAATTTTAGTGCTAAAAGCTGGAGTCTTGGCTTTTTTTCCCCTGAGCCAGTACTTCCTGTGTGAGACCTCTCAGAACCTCTAGAAACCCAGGTATCTCCCTGTTAAGTGGTAATTGTCCTGCCAACGTCCCAGGAAAAACGGCCTTTGCTCCAGAATGGTAGTCACGTGCATTTCATGTTATGCTAACCTAGGGGTATGGCGGAGAGAGCGAGGGTGCCCTGGTCCACGCTGGAGAGTCTCCTTGGGTGGTTTGCGTTTGGAGTCTTTTTCCTTGTGGGCTCATGGCTTTGTGGGTCAGGGCTCTTCTTGCTCTTTCCGTAGTCCTAGGTCTTTACAGTTTGCAGATGCTTCAAGCTCTCCCTAAAGGAATGATCCTTTTAGAGGCTGGTTTCTCCATTATGCCCCACAAAAGTGCTGGCACTGCTATATTTGCTCAGGGAAGGGCTGCCTGGCAATGCAGCCGGGCCTCTTGGTGTGAGCCCTCAGTCCCATCTGCCTCCTCCCAGGAGACTCTGCTCACTGCAAGCTGGAGTTATTGGCAAGGTGTTATATCAATCAGTCAATCAATTGGAATGCTTTTCATGTGTTCAGGTGCTGATCTTAGCATTTGGGAGACTTAAGGGGACAAAAATTCAAAGCTTATGCCATTGCAGTGCTTATATTCTAATAGGTGGGGGTGGGATGGTGCAGATGAAACACCATATTCATAAATAAGTTAAATCAGTGTGGTAGATGATAAATACTTTGGATAGAGAGAACATAGAGGGGCTGTGGGAGCTGGGGCTGGTTGCAATATTGAATAGGGTGGGCAGGACAGGCCTATGAGCTTTGAGCACACACCTAAGGAGGTGAGAGAATGAGCCAGGGGTAAGATTGCCCCAGGTGGCTGGACTGGAGTGAGCGGGTGCAGCCATAGGGGAGGAGGCAGGGAATGGGGGCCTCATCCATCATAAGGACCTTGGCCTTGACGCCAGTGCGATGTGCAGAAGTCCTCTGGCTGCATGCCGACAACGGATGGGGGCAGACATGGAGGGAGAGGCAGGGGCACGGGTAGGAGGCATTGTGGTGGTTGCCCAGGACACTTTCAAATGACACTCCCTGCCTCCATAGCAACAGATCAGGGCAATATTTTTTAACTTCTTCAAGCCTATTCTTGTTGTGGGTATTTACAGGTTATTGTGGGTATGGGATTGGGAGAGGGGCTCTATAGTCGCTTCTTTGTACCAACCACCTTTTGGTCATGTGAAAGAGTGAGAGAGACAGACAGACAGACAGACATGATTATCCCTGAGGTCTAGGCAAGGGTTCGCCGTCCACAGACAGGCAGAGCCCTGCAGGGTGAGTGGGCCGTGCCGATAGCCTGCCTGGGGCTCATGAATGGTTCTCAGGGTTGTCTATGGAAGACTAGGAGCCCTCAAAGAAAGGTTTTGGCTTTGAGAATGGGGCCCATGCTACAGCTTTTTGTAATTTGCTGAGAGCCAGACCTTACAGTAGGAAACACTGGAAGCTACTGTTGATGCAGTACAACAAATATTTAGCAGGTACTTTGCTAGAGACTGCAGATATGGAGGTAAAGCTACTGTCCTTTTCCTTAAGTTGTTCACGGGCCACATCCAAGGCCCCATACTCCAGCCTTCCACAGGGGCCAGGCCGACTGGCTCTCACGCTGCAGGAGAGGTAGGTACCCAAGAGCGCATGCCCCATCTGGGTGCAGCATGCAGCCCTGCTGGGAGAAGGGGACAGCCCAGGGTGGGCAGATCTCAGTTTTTGAGAGAAGACAAAAATCCAGGTTGGTTTTGTTGTTTTGTTTTTGTTGAATGTGAAGTCTGATTTAAAAACTAATCTGGTAGCCAATTCTGAAATTGGAATAATACTGTGTAGGCCAAACACAAAACTTGGATTTTACATTCAGGCAGCCCTTTTGCAAATTCTCGTCTTTCTAGACAGACAAGAAAATAAAATGTCAAGCCACTCATTGTGCTGCAGGTGAAGATGAGTAGTTTAATGGGCTAAGCAATAGTTTTGTTGATTTGTTTTTCAAAACAGCTTTTCCCTCTTCCCCTTCAGCGATAACTGGGTTCAGCATCCTATCACTAATTTTTATAGTATTTCATAATCTTGTTTGAGCAGGAGAGGAAGAGTCTGGAAGCTACTGGAGGTTCTGTTGAAGTGAGTTAGAACATAAATACGTTTTGCCCCCTCTCAACTTCACCTCTTCTGCTGCCTAGGTCCTGGCACGCATGAGAGCCTCCAGCTCAAGGCGGGTGATGGAAAGATGGTTCTCCAGTTGGGTTAGTTACATGGCTGGGGTGAGGTTGTTGCCAGGTGTCTAGTGATAGAGGCAATCTAATTACAGTGGGATTGATTTATTAACCTAGCTTTACTGGTCACATAATTTAGCAACTTGGAGGTGTTATGGGGCCTGGGGCATTGCTAAAGAGTGCTAAGGCTCAAGATAATTATTGCCTGGCTTTTGAGAGAATGACAGATGGGTCCTCATTGTTGCTGCAAATCTAGCCAGCGCCTGAAATGGCATTCTTTGTTTGACATTGTTGAGGGGCTCTCCGGGTTGATCCTGCGTCCCTGTCTCCTTGCTGGCACCCTCACCTCTCTGTGCATTTCCAAGGTGCTTTGTCTTAACCTCCTACAACCCTCCCTCAAAGCCTGCTGCTGATTCAGCTGCGTGATTTGCATTTCGCTTTGCCCTGACAATGAGTTGCCTGGGTCCCGTCCATTTCCCAGCTGTCTTTCTGTTTGAATTTGAGTTTCCAGCTGATGTGCTTTCTGGCTGGGTGTGAGCGTGACTTAGTTAAAGAAGGTCTGGTCTTTTAACCAGACCTGTACAAATATTTATTTAAGACTTCTGTTGTGTGTGTGCTTCTGGGAGTATAGCCGTTATTACCCCTTTGACATATAAATGAAAGTAGAATACAGGACAGGCAGCATCCTGGCGGTGGGCAGCAGGTCCCTTGGACTGGGAGTGACACTTTGCTGTATTCCACACCCTGGTCCCCTGACCCTCCACAGTACTCCCATGAGCCCTTTGGGCCATTTGCAACCCATTTGTGCAGGTGATTTGACCTAGAAAGATGGATCTCTGAAACTTAGATGTAATAAAACACGCACAGTAATGTGCTTTGCTGTTCGCCAGAAGTATTCTTGAGCTCACAGTGCAGCCTGTTCCCAGATGTGCATCACAAATCTGATTTCTATTCTATTTTAGACCTTTGGTTATATTTTTTTTATGAGTTGGGTAATTTTTTCCCCAAATCAAATTGATTCTTTTTCTTATTTGAATGGTTATACACCATAGTTGTAGAAAATATGGAAAATACAAAAGAGTAGGAAGGAAAGAAATCCACACAACACCTCAAGGATTAACCACTGTTATTAATATCATTTGAGGCATTTTTTCCCAGCGTTTTTACATGTATTTTTTAAACACAATTGTACTGTAAAGCTAGTCATATTATGTATATCGTTTTGTATCTTGCACTAATTATTTCACATAGTTCTCCTCCTGATCCCTTTTGACTTTATCCTAAATGGCCTCAGACATACCAGATGCTCCACCTCAGGGCCTGTGCACTGACTCTTCCCATGATCTGGAAGGTTTTTCCTCCAGGTAACAGCATGGCTTACTCCCTCCCCTCCTTCAGGTCGTTGCTCAAATGTCACCTGATGTCAATGGAGCCTCTTCTGACCTCCCCATTCAGTTTGCATCTACACTAGCTAGAACTCCCGCATCCCAGACTGATCCTTTCCCATGGTACCCAACATGCCTCCTATCTGTTTATTATCAGTATTACTGTTCTGGCTGGGCTCAGTGGCTCACCCCTGTAATCCCAGAACTTTGGGAGGCTGAGGTGAGAAAATTGCTTAAGCCCAAGAGTTTGAGACCAGCCTGGGCAACATAGCAAGATCTCTCTGTACAAAAAATAAACAAATTAGCTGAGCATGGTGGTGCACACCTGTAGTCCCAGCTACTCAGGAGGCTGAGGCAGGAGGATTGCTTGAGCCCAGGAGTTCAAGATTACAGTGAGCTATGATGGCACCACTTGCACTCCAGCCTGGGCGACAGGTGGAGATGCTATCTAAAAAAAAAAAAAAAAAATTATTCTATCTAATATGCTAATATAAGCATTAAGCAACAGTGCACTTTGTAAACATTTTAAAATAGCTGCATTTAGCCTGTTCTTTGAGTAGACCATACTTTAATCATTGCCCTGCTATTGTGCATTTAGACTGCATCTATTATTTTGCTATTATAAATCACATGAACCTACTCTAAACCTTTTAAAAGGTGTTTTTCCATTTCTTAGACATTAACAGAAATTCTTGGACATGGGATTACTGGGTCAAGGTATATTGTATTAAGATTCAATTGGCTGCAAGTGATAGAAACTCAAAGTGGCTTAAGCAAATTAAAGGAAATTATTGGCTAATGTATTTGAGGAGTAGAGGGAAAGATTTCAGGCAGGGCCTGTTCCAGAGGTTCGGTCTGTGTTATCAAGGGTAAAAACTTGGGACAGGTTCTCATTGGCTCAAATTGAATCGTGCCATCTTTGAATCATTGACTTTAGACATGGGACAATAATAGGATACACTAGCATAGGGATGTCATCCCACCCAAATCACTTAGCCTGAGGATAGGGCAGGTGCTGTTCCCCAGGGGAGAATGGGTGCTTTTGCCAGGATGGGGAATGGGTGCTGGGCAGGCCTCACACAACACATCTTCATTTTGCCTATGAACTTTTTAGGGACTTTGTGTCTTAGTTAAAAAAATAAAAAGCCAGCAGGACAGAGAGAGGAGCCCAGTTGCCTCCTAAGCACACATTTTTGGACGTGTAAGTGCAGCCTAATCAGATGGCAGTGCGTTTCCACTCTCACCACGGGGGAGTAAGAGGTGGGACCAAGTCCAGCCTTCATGGGAGAGCTTCTCTGCACAGCTGCCTGGTTGCCCGTCCCTTTGTGTACCTTGCCGGTCTGCGGCATAATTGTCTGTGGTCCACTGTTCAATCTAGCACCTTTCCTAAAGGCAATACCAGACTTTGTTGGCCCTGTGGTAGGTTTTCCACTGCACTCAGCCACATGTGTGTGGAGCTCCATGGTCCCTACCATGGAATCTCTGCCTGGGGTGGTCATCCTAGCCCAGGACTGCTGTCCCCAGGTGGACCTCATCCCTAGCACAAAGGAAGTTGAAAATGTCCTGATGAAAACCCCACAGTTTGCTCTGTCTTTCTGTGGGAGCAAGGGCCATCTAAACCAGACTGACCCTTTCCGTTGAGTTTGTTCTTATCTCAGAATTAAGATGTGTTGTGGCGAGTTATGGGACAAAGAAAATGAAGTTACTTCAGAAATTTCTAAAAGATCATCTGAACTCTTCCCTTTGGGTCCTGTGCTAATGACTATTTGCTGTAATTTAGTAGCAAGAGCCCAGGAGTTGGCCACAGAAGGCAGCTGCCAGAGCCAAGGCCACGTGGAGGGCCCTTCAGAGTGCTCTCGAGTCCCTGTGCAATTTTTGGCATTTCCCCCTCTCCATCTCCTCAAGGAAATTAGATGGAACCAATTTATACGTAAATGATACATCTCTCTGAAGGACTTGATGTTAATCTGGACCTGTCTTGCTCGCATTTTCCTTGGTGCACGGGGGACAGAACAATATTAATATTCCACTTGTGCTCTAGGTTATCCATCCACCAGGCGGGCTTAACTCACACATGCAGAATTTTCCAGTATAATCCCTGGAGTGTTTGAAATCATAGACACTGGACTCCGGTGGAGTCCGGGAAACCCCACCATTCAGGGGCCGTTTCTCCTTTGTTTGATCCCAGATCCCTGGAACGAGGCTCCTCGTGGTTCTCAGTCGAATCAAGTGGTGTTTAACCCATCTTGAAGTCCGTAGCCCACTGTATAAATGTCCGACATTAACAAATGACTCGGATGAAAACAGTTTGAAGTAATGGTTTACTGCTTGTAAAGTAGGTGGTCTTCGTGCCAGCAAGGGTAGGGGAGCACTGTTCTAGCCATGACCTCTCCAGGGTGCCCAGGCCAGAGAGCGCAGGTGGAGACAGAGTGGGAGCTCCAGCCGGCAGCTCTTCTTTGGCTTGTTGTAGATGTTGAGCGTTATGCAAGGTGTTAGGAGTTAGGTTTCCACTGCTGATAAAGAAGCAATCCACAAACAACACACAGCTAAAATATGCTGAAATAGGTTGTAAGGGAAAAAAAAAAACAAAAAACGGATACCCTCTTTGACTTGTTTCTCTGGAATTCTGTTAGGCTTAGTACCAAGCACTTACTGCGAGCCAGCTCTGTGTTTTGCAGGGCATCTCAGTTTCCAAGGCAGTGCTGCCAGGGTCAGCTGCCCTTTTTGCACATGTCAGGGTGGCCTGTGAGTTGATGTTTTTTGGGAAAATCTAGCGTCCCTTTATGCTGCCACACCTGTGTGGCCCGTGGGAGCTGTGCTGGTCTCTGTGCACAGCTGGCTCTGTTCCCTCCCAGTGCCAGTCAGAGCAGCAGTAGGAGCACCTGGAGCAACTCGTGTCAGAAACAGGTGGTCAGGGATTTAATGGATTGTATCCGCCTCACACGGCCTGAGGACCAGAATGTGGCTGAGTTTCAGGGAGGACTTGGGAGCAAGAAGCCAGTGGTTCTCTCTCTCCCGAGTGCTGTGTGTACCCTGTACCTGCCTTCTGCTCCTCAGTCTTTATAGCCAGTGAGGGCTGATGGCAGCTCCAGTATTTACGAGTTTCAGTACTAACTGCAGAAAGCGACCAGCCAGACTCTTTCAATCTCATTTCCTAAATCACAGAAAATGAACTATGTTTGGTCCACACTGGGGCAGGTGACCTACTTAGAATTTACAACACAGCATGGCTGCCTTGTGGGCCTTGTTTCTGGGCCTTGTGGACAGGACAGCGAGTGGGGCCTAGAAAAGGGATGTCGTGATGAGCTGAATGGAAGTGACGTAGGTGTGGACCTCTGTGCCTCTCGCCCACGCGACTCGTGTTCCGTGAGTGAGCACTCACAGCACCTGGCCCGGGAGCAGCCGCTTCAAAGCCCCGCTGACCCGTGGGGCGCGGTTTCAGTCTTTGTTGGAGGGAGCACACTTGCTTGTTAAATACGACTTTCATCTGGAGATCTGCCTTTGTTACATCAATTGAGAATAGTCTTTGTAGCTGCTTTGGGACAGCATAGAATTAGGCAAAATGCTACCCAACGGACTTGCCCCAAATTTTTTAAATACGGATAAAATATATCTATCTTTTGCCATGTAGATTTTGTAAAAATATGTCTTAGTTATAATCGTGGCATCTATGTTTGTAGACATCTATTGTTTAAGATCATTTGTTGTTATTTTTCTAAATAGCTGTATTGGTGTCTACATTAGATTTTAAACTCTGGCAGGCAAAAGATTTTTTTCAACCATGGCAGCAATGGTGTGTGCCTTAGACACCACCACTAATTACCTTATTATGGGGACAGTCAGGGTGGTTACAGTTTCACTTTCAAAAATTTGATGTAGTTCCTGATTCTCTGTTCCCAGTTGCTGAATTATTAAAGTCTCAGAAGTCATTTGATTGACAACTGCTTAAGCAATTTTATTCTGAAGTTGGCCCTTGGGTGTTTCAAAACACGCTGGAGAGGAAGTTGTTGCAGGTGGAGGCAGGGAAGCTTTTCAGTTCACGCTTCACTTTTTTTAATTCTTAGATTTTACAAGTACAGTTAATTTTTAGTTTTATTCTCTTGGAATTTTTCCACTGATGTTTAAAAGGCCATGTCAAATGTATTAATATACTCACAAATGAGAGACGTTTTAAAATATTCTGAATAATATTTTCTTTCTTTTTAGCTGTCTCCGTTATGAGGTACAGCGCTTCTGCTTTTGGGTTTGCAGTAAGTAACCTGAAAATGTACTTTCATGAAGTTTTGCACGTTTTTCCTGAGCCCTCAAATGCGAGGATGCTTAGCATATGAGAATTTAGCATAAGAAACGTACCTTTTATGGAAACTGCCTTCTATAACAATTACAATTTAATAGAGTTAAACTGCAATGAGACTGTGTCATTCTCAAGCATGGATTGGGGAACTACGTTTCCCACAGTGTGGTTGGGTGAGAGGATGTGTTGGGAGTCTTGGCCCCTTTTCCCCTTCCAGGTTGTGCGTAGGCCTGGCACCCACCGGAGTGAGGCATTTGCTGGTGTGGGCAGACGTGCTGGGAGTTAAGACTGGGCTACTCATGGTAGGATAAATCAGTCTGTAGCCCCCTTAGAGGTGACCTGGCTTCGCAGCTCCTCAGGGGAGTTGCTTAGAGAAATCAGGTGTCTGCGTCACAAGCCAGGTGTGTTGAAAAATTGGGTGAAGTTCCCCTGCACCCCTTCAAGAGATTGCTAGTGTTTGTGACTGTCCAGCTGGGAAGTGGTATCGTGCGATGACTCAGAGCGCCCCTCAACATCCCTCCTGCGGTAGCTTTAGGGTATCCCTTACCTGTTCCCAAACCCACTTCTGCCCTTTGTTGTGAGGACTTTTTGATGTTTGGGGGGCACGGGGGATTCTTTTCAGAATCGTATGAAAGATGTGGACTGTCCAGAAAAAGGCACACCACCACACACATACCCAAACACGCCACGTGTTCACATGCACATACATGCGCAGCCCCAGAAGCACACAAACACACACATACGTTTTCTCCCTCGTTCTCTCCAGCTTGCTACGTGAGGCGCTTGCTCTCATTGAGACAAAAGCATTACATTTTGTGTATGATTTCCAAGTGTTGGCAGACTTCCTGCAGCCCCTGGGTGGCCCCACCCTTATCCCTGGACCCCAGGTAGAACAATGCCATTGAGAGCCAGAAACACAGAATTCTTACCCCGAATCTTTTACTTAGGATATGCAGGAAAATACTGCAATTATCTTGCCTGTCATGGGGAAACCAATTCCAGGTGTTTCAGAACAGTGTATCCCCCCAGCTCTGCCCCATATCTCCAGAGTGCTGGGAGCCGGGGGCCCTGGGAGCAGAGCCTACCACACAACAGAGTGTGGTTTCTCAGGTCGTGGGAGCAGGGGAGCAACACAAGGTGTTAGGAGGGGTGTAGCGTTGCCACCAGGCCGGCCGGTCGGGTGCCCCGGGCTCCACACTCCGCAGGCTCCACCGTGAGGGCTGTGAGTGGCTGTGTCGTAACAATAGGATGCCTCTTTGCTCTGAGGTCACTCGTTCAGATATTCTGAGTCACAGCCCTGTTGCCCTGTGTCTTCACGGTCATGCCCTGTTAACTCTGGAAAACCACTAATTCTGTGTCTTCTTCTCCTAGTTTGATGCCATCCTTGACGTCCTGTCATCGGCGATTGTCCTGTGGCGTTACAGCAATGCGGCCGCTGTACACTCTGCCCATAGGGAGTACATGTAAGTGGATTCTTATCTTTTTCCAGACTGCAGAGCCCTTCAAATGAAGGCCACGTAATTAGACCCTGAGCACAGCTCACCTTGCAGCTTGTGTCCCAGTGATGAGAATAAGGTCCCCAGGTTGCCTCTGAGAGCAGCTGGTGTGATGTCAGCCATGTGATAGGCTCCTCCTGGGGTGGTCAGAGAGAGAGGCTGAACCTTTACAGTTCTCTCTGTTCTTGCTTGAGTCCAGGGCAAATATGTGTTTGCTTATCATCCGTCCGTCCATCTATCCATCCATCCATACAACCATCCATGCATCCATCTATCCATCCTCTCTCTTTTTGCTGTTGGAGCCTGTGTTGTCTTGGATTTTTGTGTTGTTTTTCCTTCCTTCTAAGCGAGATGAGCTCCCCACTGTAATTCGCAGGGACATCTCACAGGCATTCTGAGTCACTCTGCTTGCCTTCCATCCCTCTGTGTGCTAGACAATGTTGTTTGCCCAGCTTCCACATCCCATGGGTGAAGATTTTGACTTTTAGGGATTTGTGTTTGAGACCATAAAACGTGTCTTTTCCAACTTCCATCTCAGATTTCTCCTTGGCTTTGAATATCACTACTTACTAGCTCTGTGACAACGGGAAGCTAACTGCTCTATGCCTCATTTCTGTATCTAGAAAAGCAAGAAACCAACGAATCGTAGGATTATTGTGATGAATATATATACACACACATATGCATATACATGTATTAACTCATCTCTGTGTATATATACATGCTTGTTTATACATGCGTATACATATACATACATGTGTGTGTATATCAGGGCAAGAGTTTTACCCTGAATCTGCAGCTTTTGGACAGTTGACCACAAATGAGTAAATTCCCCCTTGTTGTGGTTTGTGGTGGTGCCCAGATATAGTAGAAGATACTCTTTTTTTTTTTTTGGACAGGGGTGGTGAGTGAAGAACAAAGGTGGAAGTTGGGAGCATAGAAGATTCTCTCTAATGGGATGTTAAGCCATACTTAAACTTACAAATGTTGAGATATCTTTCTAGGGCCAAGGGATACAGAAAATGTATCTGAGTTTGAATGTGCCAAATGGAAACCTTTCAAAAGTTGATACCATAACTTATTCACTAATGAGGGCAAATTTTATTTCATTCCATTATTGGCTTTAGTACACAGAAAAACTTCTTTTAAATGTTAAATATTTATTTTAATGTGCATTAACTCTTAACAAACAAAGTATCAAACTTGGGATATCACAGATGATATCATTTAGGATAAAGTTAATTTTTAAAAGTGAGTTAATTTGTGGTTGAAAAAATTAAGAAAACAGTAGAATAGCAGTAAGCAGATTTTTTAAAAATTTCAAATGATATTACAGGTTGAGCATCCTTAATCTGAAAATCCACAATGCTCCAAAATTCAAAACTTTTTGATCACCAACATGATGTCACAGTAGAAAATTCCACATATGTGTATGCAGATGTTCTAAAATCCCCCAAAATCTGAAATCTGAAACACTTCTCGTCCCAAGCATTTTGGATAGAGGATAATCAACCTATACCATGGTGACAAAAGTTGAGTTAACACTGGCCTAGCTGAAGGAGCAGCTAATGCATCCAATCAAGCTGTTCTAAGTATTTGAGGAATTCAGTGAGAACGGTCCAGAGAGTGTCATATAGAGCTATGCTCAGATTTCAAGAGCCAGCCACCGTCTTGCCAGAAGAACATGTAATCATTGGTTCTATAGTTGCACTGTCAATATGGTTGCCGCTAGCGCAATATTTTAGCACTTATGTGTGGCTTATCTGAACTGGGATGTGTTATAAGTATACAGACCAGATTCCAAAGACTTAGTAAGAATAAAAGTAAACATTTTATGATAATTTTGAAGATATTGATTAATGTTGATATCAGAATATTTTGGAAATATTGGGTTAAACTAGTAAAATTAATTTTTTAAATTTATGTTTGCTTTTTCAATGTGGCATCTAGAAATGCAAAATTGCATATGTGGCTTGCATTCTGTTTTTCTTGGGCAGTGCCCTGCAAGGAGAAAGCTCTTCCTCTGCATTTTCTTTCTTGTTTTAGAGTTAATAATACAAAATTTGATTTGCAATTTCAGAAGGAATTGAGGTCAGAGTTTTCCAATTTCTTTCTTCTAATTTGCTTTTTTTTAATTTGATTTCCTTTCTACTGAAATGCATTTCATATGTATTAGTCACAAAGCCACAAATTATTGTGGCTTTTCTTTAATGTTTGGATCTGTGTGAAAATTTGCCAGGTGGCCTGGAGGTTTTCCAAGATGAAAATCGATGACAAGAAATGTCTCTGGTTTCACTGTTTTTAATAATCCAGAAACAGGTACCATTTTTTAAAAAGTATATATTATTATGCAAAAGTGAAAAACTCACAGAGGACTTGCTTTGGTAATTCCCAATTGCTCATTCGATGATGTCAATGAATTCACTTGGAGATTCCTAATCTAGGGATTAAAATGATATTCACAATCCTCTATATTGTTGGCTTTGGTTTGAAGTTTTAATCTCTGGCTTACCCCATGTAAATTTAAAATTGATAAAATCACTGCCAGCTGAGAAGCTGTGCATATTAATGAACATAAATAAGTTATGAGGGGCATAGCCAGAAAGGCTATTGGCTTTCAGTTAATTGCTGGAGAATAATATTAGAGGGAATTTGGAAACATCCAACTGTCCCCTAGTTAACTCTTTTTATTTTTTTGAATTGGACCCAAAGCCTCAGAATGAATCTTGAGCTTGGAATTGCCAATGCCAAGAGAATCAAAACCTTCCTCAGCCACCTGATGGCTGTGTGTCCTCACTGTGGATGCGATGGGGTGTGATGCTCGGAGAATGAGAGAGTATGGCTTCAGCACCACTGCAGAGTGTAGCCCCCATAGTTATTTTTTGCATTTTTTATTTGGATAAAAAATACATAAAATTTATTATCTTAACTAAGTGTACAGTTCAGTAGTGTTAAGTATGTTTACATTGTTGTGAAACAGATCTCCAGAAGTTTTTCATCCTGCAAAACTGAAACTCCGTACCCATTAAACAACTTCCCATCTTCCCTTCCCCCCCAGCCCCTGGCACCCACCATTCTACTCTGTTTCTATGAATTTGACTACTTCAGATACCTCATATAAATGGAATCATACAGTATTTATCGTTTTTATGACTGGCTTATTTCACTTAGCAGAGGGTCTTCAAGGCTCATTCATCTTGTAGCATGTAACACAATTTCCTTGTTTTTAAAGGCTGAATAATATTCCATTGTGTGTATATGCCACATATCATTTATTCATTCCTCCACCAATGAGCATTTAGGTTGCTTTTACCTCTTAACTGTTGTGAATAATGCTACTGTGAACGTGGGTATACAAATATCTCTGTAAGACTTTGCTTCTAGTTCTTTTGGGTATATACCCGAAAGTGGGATTGCTGGATCATACGGCAATTCTTCTTTAAATTTTTTAAGGAGCCTCTATACTATTTTCCATAGTGGTTGCACCATTTTATAATCCTACCAACTAGTTATTTTTTTTTTAAACTCAAAATTTGATCAGTCACTTTCCTGTGGTGGGGAATAGAGATATGGAGAAGGTAGACCATCAGGTTTACTCACAGATAGGGTTTTCAATAGGTAAGGTTTTTTATGATAGAAGGAGGCACAGGGAGTCAAGTATGTTTGCAAGCAAGGGATTCTAAGAATAGACCAGAATATGCAAGCTGGGCAAGAAGGGATGGAAGGAGAGTGGCAAGATTAATGAATAGCCACCAAGGACTGAAAGTTTTGATTAGTTGAACAATTGTTGGTGTGGGGGGTGCTAATCTGAGAGTAGGCTTCCAAAAACCAAGATTCCATAGGTGTTCCAGTTATTGGTGTAGATTTAGGCTGGGAGGGGGTGGCTGAGCTAGAGTAGGACGAAAGGTCAGGGACATGTGTGAGGCCAGGGATTGGCTGGATGCTGGAGAAGTGGTTTGCAGCGGCCACCAGGACGATGAGGTTCTGAGATGAGAGAGAGCTGCCTCTACTTCGGAGGAGAGGAGAGAAGCTTCCTTGGGGGACAGCTATGTTTTTATTAGGGCAAGAAGGTGAAAGGAACAGTCAGTAAAGAGTTTGAGGATGTGGAGACTGGGAGAGCAGGGTGAGAGGGAAGGGAGTAGGGCCACGCAGGGTGTGACAGGAGAGTGGGGGTGGTGACATTGGCCTGGTGACAGTGGATTGCCATGCAGCCACTCAGAAGAATGAAGTACTGTTTGTACACTTATATTGTGACCTCCAAGTTTCATTAAGTGAAGCAAGCATGGCACAAATCAGTGTGTATGGTCTTTTTTTCACTTGTTTTAACAAAAGAGTTTAGCATCCACATACTTTGTTTAGGCACATAAAGGATCTCTGCAAGGATACAATGGAGCCTGGCAGCAGAGTCCCCTCCCCTCCAGGAAGGGGCTGGGGACAGAGGAAGGAAGGGAGACATTTTCTTCACATCCTTTGGACCAGAGCTGTCCAATAGACACTGTGATGGTGGCCATGTTCTGTATCTGCTGTGCACTGTGGCAGCCTCTAGCCACATGTGGCCATTGAGCACCTGGCATGTGGCTAGAGCCACTGAGGAACTGCATTTGTAACTTTATTTAATTTTAAAGAATTTAAATTGTCCCATACAGCTAAGAGCTACTGTATCGGAGAATGCCTCTTTAGTTTGATAAATTTTTAGCCTATTTTTAAGAAACAAAGTTGTTTTAAGAAATCAAAGTTCAGGACATTTGGAAAGGAGAGAAAGATATCAAGGAAGGAAGGAGGTGCTGAAGGAGGAGGGCGTGGGGGAAATTAGTGTGGGAGGAACTTGGCAGGGCTGAATGACACAGGGATTGTCACTCCTGTCTTAACTATTCTCAGCCCCATGCGCCATGTAAGGCCGCAGGAAGGACAGTGTCCTGCTGCCGTCAGCTGCAAGGGCCATCGGGTGCTTGCCATGGAAGGTACAGCTGGACACTCATTGGGGGCCCCTGACATTTTACATATGATTGCAGCACAGGTGGGGCCATACCGAGGCACCCCAGTGCCAGCTGTCTCTTTGGGCCACCAGTCAGCTTGTTGAGACAGAGAGGTGGCGGCAGATGGGAGGCGTCGTTCACCTTGACAGGCTTCTGATTCTACAACACCGAGTCAACAACACAGCCTGAGAGGTTGTTCTCCTGTTCCGGATGCACCTCCCAATAGCATCATGCTCAGCCTCACACTGGAAAGTGGATCTGAGGGCTCTGGGATGATGTCCTTAGAGAGGCATAAATCCTTTGTGTATCTCGTCGTGTGAAGTCAGTGGGGCACCCTGGCTCTCTCCCAGGGCACTTGCTCTGCTTTCTTCTCCAGTTTGCTGAGCCAAGTGCCTTGGCCTGAAAACTAGCAGCTGACAGGATGGCTTGATAGCCTTTTGATTACTGGCTTCAGTAGCATCCTGGCTGCTTTCAGAAACAACTCCAGAAATTAAAAAAGGAACTGGGATTCAGTCAAGAAATGATGGATTGGTAATTTGCTTTTGGTGCTTGATCTAACTGGACTGCAAAGGCAATGAGTCATTTATACCAAGAACATATGAAAATAGTATCACATCTCCCTCTTCTTCGAAAGGGATGTTTGATCTGGCCCTAAATCAAAGGCTTTGGGAAAGTGAATCCCATTTATTCCACATTTGTCTAGCGCTCTTAACTTTACAAAGTGCTTGAATGTGTTTTTAATTCAAGAGCAGAACCTGAACTAGAAGAATAAATAACTTCAGAGATGCCCTCAGTGACTGATAAGATTCCAGGCGAGAAAGTGGCGCCTTTATGGCAGGACATGAGTTCATCTGCCTTGAATAGTTTGGATGTAGACTTGCCTGAAGGCAGGAGTTTGTCCTCCACTGTCATGGAAAGACATCTGAAACCAGCCACGACACAGACATGCACTAATGGGTGGTGGTGCTGTGGGCAGGATGTACTACAGTGTAGATTTGGTCCCTGTTATGGGTTGAATTGTGTCCCCCAAAAAGATACATTGAAATTCTAACCCCCCAGTCTGCAAATAGGGTCTTTGCGGATGTAATCAACTGAAGAAGAGGTCATGCTCAATTAGGGTGGGCCCTAATCCAACAGGACAAATATACCTATAAGAAGAGAAAACAGAGAGTCAGAGACACCCAGGGAGTAGACAGCCATGTGACAATGGGGGTAGACGATTGGAGTGATGCATCTATGAGCCAAAGAATGCCAAGGATTGCGGCAAAGACCAGAAGCTAGAAGAGGCAGGGAAAGAGTCTACCCTAAACATGTAAAAGGGAACTTGGCCCTGCCAATACCTTGATTTCAGACTTCTAGCCTCCAGAACCGTGTGAGACAGTAAGTTTCTGTTGCTTAAGCTGCTCAGTTTGTGGTCCTGTGTTATGGCAGCCCCAGGACACTGAACAGTTCCAGAGACGAGTCCTCCAACAGAGCTCATTCTGCCACTCACCTGCTCTGTGACCTTAAGTGATTCACTGATCTTTCAAAACCTCTGTTTTCTCATCTGTGAACATGGGGGGAGGACGGTCATGATAGCTACCACGTGGCATTGTGAAGATTAAACATGGAATTGAATGGAATCTGCCCAAAAAATGTTAGATAACTTATTTTCCATCCCTAGAATTGTGAAAATATTTTTTATTCATTGTAGTGGAATAGTTTGAAATTGTGCTTTTGTTTCATTTTGCTTTTCAGGAGCATGGAATAAAAGAATTTCTAAAGAAAACTTTAAAACCACACACCGTAGCATATTTAGAAAGTTGCTTTTGACCTAGAAACAAGGGATGGTTGTAGTAAGGGGATAAAAAGATTGTTCGTTGATTCCTTGATTTTGGTCCCACCCTCACCACCCCAAGAAATCTGATTTGTGTGGGGCAAGACAAAGTAATACATGATTATTGTTAAAAGCTCAGGTAATTGATAGAGGTGCAAAGAATACAGTACAACTCGCTTGTCAGAGGGCCGCCCAGGCATAACCAGAGCTAGCACATACACACGACTATACATATATCCATTTTGCTTTTTTTTTTTTTTTTTTACATAAATAGAGATGACCTATATATACTTTCTTGCAAACTGGTTTTTCTCTGCTTAACATATTTTAGACATCTTTCCATCCTAGGATAAATAAAGGCACGTTATTTTTGACAGCTATGCAGTATTCTATATATGGATTTAGCCTATTTTCTTTAGGCACTTTTCTGCTGAAGATATGGGTTATTTCCAACGTCTTGGGGTTAGAAACAACCTGAAATAACTGTCCTTACACATTTGTATTTTAATGCTTGTTCTCTTACTTCTTTAGGATGAATTACTAGAAGGCTGGGTCAGAGAACATGCCAACATAATTTTGATGACCTGTGTCACACTGTGCTCCAAAAAGGTCACAGTAATTTACATCCCCACTAGGAGGGAACAAAGAGTCTGTTAACTCGCCTTTGCCAGTACTAAGTGTTATAATTTTTTGTGATCCTCACCGGTTGTCCAGGTGGGAAACCGAATTCTCCATGTTAACGTGCATTTCTTTAGTCCAGTTGAACATATTCTCATGCAATTTGGGGGCATTTGCATTTCTTTGTGAAATGGGTTGCCAGAATTTCAGATGGGAGTGAGAAGCCTTTATTTCCATGTTGGGGCAGTTCCCAGACTCTGGCTACTAGAACTCGGGTGACTAAGGCAGTACAACTTCATAATTGACCAGGTAGTTCCTGCCTTGCCCCAGCCATCCATGTTCTTTTTGTGCGGCACCATGTTTTTTCCTTCATAGATTTAATTACTTGTATTTAATTTATGTATGGGTATATTCGTCTATCTCTGCTACAAGATTTTAAGCTCCCCAGGGCAAGGGTATTTCTTAACTGTCTTATTCTTTTTATCCCCAACCCTTAGACTAATGCCTGGCATTTAGTAGGTGTTCATTAAAGAATTGCAGAATGAAAGATTGAACTATGGAATTTCATCATCTTATGTAAAGTTTTGATAACCCTTCGTAAAATGATAGTTAATAACCATCTACTGAGCACCTGACTCGTGCCAGGTATTATTCTGGGCTCTGTGCTTGGTAGAGGTATTATCGAGTGCCTGGCACAGAAGGCGAATATTGTTCCCAAAGGCTCGTGGCTAGTCGTGGATAGACTGGGGTTTAAACCTAGGTCTTGTTTGCTCTGCAGTCTGCTCATGACTACAATACAGTGCTGCCTCTGCAAATGATTATTTGCATGTCTTGGTTTTACCACGTTGTCCTTCTGCCTGCCCTCTCCTTCCTCCTAGACATGCTGCTTCCTAGCAAATAGCTGCAGCCCAAAGTTAGTTGGAGGAAAAGGCAAAGTTGTTGTGGATCCAGAAGAATTAAGGAATACAAAATTACCCAACTTGAAATGCAGTCCTGGGCTTTGGTTCTAACTCTGCAAGGTGGGGAAACAGCTGGCACTTGGCCAGACACAGATTAAACTGTGCCTGGCGCAGGGCAGCCTAGGGGCCAGGTTGGCTTTCCTAGGAGCTGGCATTCATTTCTTGGGTCCCCTGGCAAATGGCTGTCATGGTAAGCACTGCAACCCTCCCCGTGTCTCAGAGGCCTTGCAAATGAGGATCCTTTGCCTTAGCTGCAGCCTGCACTTCTTTCGTGCTCTTTGGAGCTTTGGTTGCTGCTTTCGTGAAACTGGGCTGAGGGCTCTGTGGCTTTGCCATCAGGGGCAGGAGTCGGCCTTTGTTCTTAGCTGTGGCCTTTCTTCTGGCACCTGCTGCCAGGAAGCATTTGCCGAGAGTAGAGTGTTCCGTCCTGAGAGCGCCGGGGCCCAGCACCGTGGAAGGGGACCCCGTTTTACCCCAAGTTGATCCTGGTGTTTGTCATCTTTCCATCTTCTACTCTCTACTGCCCTCAGTGAACTGCCGCCCGTGCTTGGAGGTGAACAGACCTCAGTTCAGGAGCCCCCCTTGCAGCGGCGGGATTTCGGGAAGACAGGTGAAGATGACATTCTTCTCCCCTTATGACCACCATTTGTCAGTGGGGATTTGGGGCAAGCTCTTTCCCTTCTCTGAGGTGTCCTATTTTTAGAGGAAAGCTCTGTGGGCTTGTTTTTTCCACAGCTATCTTTGAAGTTTTAGGGTCAGAGAAGTTTTATGGCGTATTTTTTCTCACTTCCGTCTCCAGATTTTGTCCTGTGTGTTCGCTGTTGGGCATTTTTAATTCAATTTGACTTTGCATAGTGCTTGCCACTGGCTGCTGATCAACACCAAATGTTGATGTTGGCTGTAGCTGATATTTACTTTTTTTTTTTTTAATCTTTTTGAATTTTGGGGAAAAAGTTTTTATAAGGTCCATATATTATTTTTGTAATCCTATCAAGCCTACTTTTTCCCTTTTTGGGAAATTAAAAAAAAGCAAGCCAGTCTGGGAACAAAGAGTAAAGCTCTTACGTCTTCTGCATTGATACTGCCTTCCTGTGATTATGCTACTGGGTGCTATTGTACTTAAACCATCAGCCCCGCCGGGTGTTTTTATGTACCGCTACTTCTCTTATGCAAGGACCCACCATGGTGCACGCAGCCTGCTTTTGGGGCTCCATGAACTTGCTTTCAATGAAATTCTGGTGAGTTTTTTTCTCCCCATCTCCTGCCTTTTTCTAAGGGGTTGCACCGTGGAGCTGTTAGGCAGTACAGATTTTACCAGCATCTCTCTGCACCGTAATTCAGCTTATTTAGCATATCACTAAATAGGAGGCATTTAAAGAAATACTCGAGTGTTGTTTTTTAATAGTTTCTTCCTACCTCATAAAATTGTCATGAGAAACACATGAGATAATATAGTAAAGTTGCTTGGCACCGTGTTTACCCATAGCAGGTACCTGAAAAATGGGGTTATTTTTAACAGGCTTCCCAGGCAAAATAGAGATCGGTGGTTTTCACAAAATGGCTTTATTAAAATATAATTCACATAGCATACTATTCTCCCATTTCAAGTGTACAGTTCAGTGGCTTTTAGTGTATCCACGGAGTCATGTTTCCATCATCACGGTCCGTTTAGAGCACGTTCAGTACCACAGAGAGGCCCCACTCCCGTCAGCCCTCGTCATCCGGCACCACTCCGCCCAAGGCCACCACTGTCTACCTTCTGTCCTTGTAGATCTGCCTATTTTGGACATTTTATATGCATGGAATCATACACTCTGTGGTCCTTTGTCGCTTAGTCATTCCCTCAGCATAAAGTTGTCGGCACTGACCCGTGTTGTGTGGTGTATCAGCCCTTCATTCCTTGTTACCACTGCAGCACATCTCACTGCAGGGATTGTGTTGTTTCTAGTTTTTGGCTATTATGAAGAATGCTGCTATGAACATTGTGCACTAGTGTTTGTGTGGAAGTATATTCTCATTTTTCTTGAGTATATAACTAGGAATGGAATTGCTGTGTGTCCTAGTCTGTCTGGGCTGCTATAACAACATACTATAGACTGGGTAGCTTATAAGGAAGAGAAATTTATTTCTCACTGTTCTAGAGCCTGGGAAGTCCAAGATCAAGGCAGATTCAGTGTTTGGTGAGGGCTTATTTCCTGGTTCATAGATGGCATTTTCTCAGTGTGTCCTCATATGGCAGAAGGGGCAAGGCAGCTCCCTGGTGTCTCTTTTACAAGGCCCCTAATCCCATTCATGAAGTTCTGCCTTCGTGACCTAATCACCTCCCAAAGGTCTCACCTCCTAACACCATTGCTCTGGGCAATAGGATTTCAACATAGGAATTTTTGAGGGTACACAAACGTTCAGACTATGGCTCTTGCATATATGATAATTCTATGCTTAACATTGAGGAATTGTCAAAATGTTTTCCAAAGTGGCTGTACCATTTTACCTTCCCACCAGTAGTGTATGAGGCCTCCAATTTCTTCACATCTTCGTCAACACTTGTTACTGTCTTTTTGATTCTAGCCCTTCTAGTGGATGTGAATGGTATCTCTACGTGGTTTTGATTTACACTTAACGGGATTTTATGCTTTTGAAAAAAAATCACCTTTTTCTTCCTTCTTCTGAGTTTTGGACTTGATTCCCACAGACTCTCTGAAAGTTCTGTTACCCGTGCTATTAAAGTAGCATGTCACTGTTTGGAGAAAGCTTCCTCCAAGAGGCCCTCCACCTCACTGCCGTTTGTCCTCCTGGCCTCGTTACAACTGTGCAGAGTCTGGTTTTTGGGCTCACAGACTGAGGTTTCATTTTTTTAATGGCACAAATCAGGGGACTCAGATTAATCAAACTCACAGAACTGACATGTAAAAACAGGATATCAATTTATTAGTGGATGCGAAGTGCCTTCATTATAAGATCTTGTCCAGGTGTCTGGTATGGACTGAATGTTTGTGTCCTCCAGATTCATATGTTGAAGCCCTAATTCCCAATAGGATGCTTTCAGAAGGTGTGGACACTTTGGGAGTAATTAGGTTTGGACGAGGTCATGAGAGTGGAGCCCCCATGATGGGATAAGAAGAGGAAGAGACACAGGAGCTTGCCCTCTGGCCTCTCTGTGAGGACAGAGCGAGAAGCCAGGAAGAGGCCCTCCCCAGAATCCAGCCCCACTGGCCCCTGATCTCAGACTTCTAGCTTCTAGAACTGGTAGAAAATAGCTGTTGTTTAAGCCACCCAGTCGGTGGTATTTTGTTTTAGCAGCCCCAAGCTAAGAGGGCATCCATGTGGGTTCTTCCATTTCCCACCGTGGGTAGACCCAGGTGGCCATCCCAGGTATTGGAACAGCAGGGGTTAGTAGGTAGATATGGTAGTGGCATCAGCCTCTGAGAAATTGATGTATCAGTCTGCATATTACAGATGCTATTTGGGTCTAAAAGGGACCAACTTTGAGACCAGGATACTGTCCACAATTCCTTCTCCTTTGGGTAACACTTTGCAATGATCTGTCCTGTTTGCCCTTGTAACCACCTTTGTTGTGTTTTCCTAACTGACCAGCTGCCTTTCTGATTTATGAGATTTTTCTGTGGTTATGGTTGATATCGTCACCATCTGCTAATAATTGAGGCTCCCTATTCTTTTTAAATTCTGTATTTTCGGAGTGCCTGTAGACCCCAGGCATGGAGCTGCGGATCTGACGTTCTGGCAGGGAACCGCGGCCTGGGAGCCAAGGGATTTTTGTATAGTTCCTGTTCTGATCTGATAGGTTTGGATCTAGAAGTTTAACTCTGAGGACAGTCTTAACTACTGATTTTCTTACTATGCTTTGGGCACTATGCTAAGTAGTTTCTATGTTTTCTCTCATTAGGACAATCCTATGAGATACAAGTTTCACTATTCTGACTTTAGAGGAGGGAAATGGAAGTTTAGAGGGACACAGTGACGTGTCCAGAGTACTAAAGCCAGGATAAAGCCGCTGAGCGAGGATTTGCAGCAGGCCTTCCCAGACTCCAAAGCCTGGTGTCATCTTCGTTTCTAGGCAGTGCTGTGTGTGCCCTGCCCAGGTGGGAAGCCCTATGGATTCGCAGTGAGCTGAGGGCAGGCGTGACTATGGGCTCAGAAGCAAAGAGGAAGGAGAGAACAGCCCCACTGTTGTCAGCCCCCGCAGGGCTGTCTCACAGATTTACAGCCAGCGGGAAGGGTGAGCCGGAGGGGTTGGTGAGGGGACTCCTTTCATTTTCCCTGTAGGCCTGAAAGACGTCATTCTCCAAATTACAGATACAAAAAAAAAAAAATCTGTATTTTAGGTCTGTTTCTGCTACCCGTAGTATAAGTACACTTTGTTTCCAAACCAACAGATGTTTCCTCATCTGTTGGTTAAGGTTGAAACTTCTCATCCTACCTATGTTAGGAAAAGGATTACAAGAGACCTTGTAAAGGTCTCTTGAAGTCTCCCGAAGACTTGAAAAGTGTACATATTTGCACGTGCTCTCTCTCTCTAAATGCATATATACACACAAATATATACATAAAATATTTATACATACAGAAGTATTATTAATATGTGAGTTCTAAAATGCAATTAAATTAACTTAAATTCTTTTCTGAAACTTATTTTATCATTGTGCAAACACGAGATCTCCCCTCCTAACAAACTGAGCGTACGATACAGCACGTTAATTGTAGGCGCTGTGCTGTGTGGCAGGTTTCTACCGCTTATTCATCTTGTACAAGTAAAAGTTCTTTGATGAGCAGCTCCATTTGCCCCTCCCGTTTAACTTCTAGAATACAAGCCAGTGGAGGGAAACATCTCTGAGAGGACTTTAGGATTTGGATAGGAAGGTTGCTCCATGCTTGAAATGGAAGAGTTAAAAACTCTGCGCTTTGGCTGTCTTAGGGCTACAAAGCAGGCAAATTACTGTTTCTCAATGCGTTACCGTGTTTATTGCTACAAGGGATCATTAGTGTGGGTGTCAGCACCCACCAAAATTTGTGCCTTGGCATTTTCAGCCAAGAAAATCTTTTTCTCTTTTCACATGTACGTGTTTGATGAGCAAACCGGTGTGCATGATACATCGGTGGTGTGGAAGTCACCTATAAACAACAGTACGCTAATGCCACCTGCTTTTTAAATCTAAGTTCAAATTCTTCTCCGCTTCCAAGGTGACTGTGGCTGACATTGCAGAAAAACTAGGTTAGTATAGGTGTATCCTTCTGGAACAGGAAGGCATGTGTCGGAGTCTGAAATTGAGTACCCTTGAAAAATAGCCATGTGAGGCCTGTTGACAGGTCCTGTCTGAGAGAACACATGGGAGTTTGGGAAATGACATATTTAGGTCCCATGTCTCAATACTCCCCTTTTACCCTGATTTTGAATAGCATATTTTGTTGGCTTCAGTTAAGACCAATCTGGCAAAATATCTGCTCTTGTTAGGGGTTTATTTGGCTATTTGGGCTGACAACTCAGGAATGGTGGTCACAGAGAGAATTTATGGCCTTTCCAACCCAAGTAAGGATTAATCGAAACACCATCTTGAGGGACTTCCACAACACCTTAATGAATCTAAACTCCATCCTTATTTTAAATTCTAAGTAGTCTGCATTTCTGGAATGGTGAATGGTGATCTAGGCCTTGGTTTCTGGTTGGATAGGTGTTCTGTCACTGTATTGTGCATTTTGTTTCATACGTGAGAAGGTAAAATTTGTTTTGGAAAAAGTCTGATTTTACCCATCAGATTCCTATCAAGAGACGCATGTTCTGACACCTCGCCCTGCCGTGCATCCACTCAGTGAGTACTGAGTGCACACTGTGTGCGGGTGCTTTTGGAGGCACCAAAGCGGCTCCCTGCTCTCATGCACCTAAGGATACACAGTAAGGTAATTGCAGAGAGTAGTGAGATCTGTGAAGAAAATAAACTAGAGCCATGCGACAGAGCACATGAGGAGGGCTACTCCAAATTGGGGTTGAGGAAGGTCACAGTGCGGAGGTGACACCTGAACTGATGCTTTGAATGGCAGGAAGTAGCCTGGAGAAGGAGCACACCTGGACAGGGGGACCACTGTAAATGGGGCCTAAGGTGGGACCAGCGTGGTGTGCACGGGAGTCAGAAAAACAGGTTCCTGTGGCTGGGCGTGGTTAGTGAGGGAGCAGGGGAGGATGCCGCTGGGGCCTGCGGGGGGAGTTTGATTACAGGAGCAGTGGGAAGCCATGGGTGAGTTATTAGGCCCCGGGGTGGAGTGATCGGGTTATGTCATTAACATTGGAGAGCTCAGGTGGTTGGTTATGAGAGCCCTGCCATTCCTGTGAATATGTGAGGGCCTGTGTTTCTTCAAAAATGAAAATATTTTCACTCGTCTCACTGATTGTAACGGTGGTGCATATTTTTAGAACAAATACATTTAAATTAATATAAATTTTAAAGTGAACATTTTCTCTCCTTCGTAGTTACCCTTATCCTCTCCTCCTTTCCCCATAGAAGATAATCGTAATGAACAGTTTGGTGCGTGTGCTTCCAGGATATTTTCTTTGCAAATAAAATATGATACCCATCTGCTTTACACACGCACACGACGAGGTGTAAGTGAAAATACGATCTTTCTGTACGTATTCTAGAACCTACTTCTTTCCCCTAACACAAACCCCCCAAAATTGTTTAATCTCTGGTCTATATATCTTACTCCTTCTTTTTAATGATCTCATGGAGTTCTGCTATTGGCTGTATCATAATTTATTTAACAACCTATGAGGAAATCTGAGTTGTTCCAGCTTTTGCTGTTTTATGCTGTGATGCCACTTAACCACTTGCGTGTGAATCTGCGCACACCTCTTTGTTTATTCCTTTAGGTCCTATGCTTGAGCTGTGGGGTATCTTTTTAAAAAACAAAAGACAACTAAACTGTGAGTTTTAAAAACGGTTAGTGTGTCCCAGCGCAATATCTATTCTGACCAGGAGTGAAAGCTGGTTTGTTGGCAAGGGTGTGCATTACATTGGAGACCCGTCAGTCCCCAAGTGTGGTGGGGCTGTTGTTGGCCACTGATCTGTAATCTTGATTGTTCACGGAGTGGCTGCTGTGATTGGAAATGCTGCCAGCCACAAATGCACGGAAGAATGAGGAACATATGTAGGGAATGTAAGCTCTCCTATTTTGTATGCACACGAAGCTGGCAGTATTCCCCAGGCTCCCTTCACTGTGTGGGCACAGCTGCAGGTCTGTATTAGGTTGCTTTTCCCAATATCATGAGTAACTAAAGCCAGGGACAGGCTTACAAACAATAGACTACACAAAGCTGGGTCTGCCCTTTGCATAATTAACCGGTAATTCTGCATTTCCAGGGATGTGATTGTTTGAGGCAGTGGCAAGCAGTTCAGGATCAAGTACACATTTCCTTATTATCGAATCTACATTCTGCACATATCACATCCTATCAAAAGCAAAGGAGCTTAGGAGGATTTGGCTGATGAAAGATCTTGGGAGAAAAATGATATAAGAGTAGTATTTCTGCATCTATTGTTATACCCAATCCCTAAGACAGTCCAAGAAGACTGACTTTACTGAGATGTTTGGGATGAATTCTATAGCACTGGGGCTTGTTGTGTGCTGTTTTGACATGAGGCCTTGTGTGCAGATTTTGGAGAATAATTTCTTGTTCATGGTGCATCCAGCTCTAATAGCTGAGCCAGGATTTAGTCCCAGATTGTCATCTCTGCCCCAATGGCCTACTCCCAGACATAGATGGGCTAGACTTCACTTTTGGCTTGTCAAGGATACAAGATTGTGTTCTTGTGCTGAATGTACATATCTGAATCTTGTTCTGAAACCAGCTGGGTCCATCCTACCTGTGATACTATAAAACATATATTTGGTCTTCATCTCTATTTCCTGGCCTGCAGACCCTAAATTCCTTGGAAGCTTCAAAGTGATAAATGACTTTTTATATGCTAATGATTGAGTGGTGGTAGCAGCCCCTACGTAGCTTCAGGATGGGGCTGGTCACCAGAAAGACCAAGCCTTGATTAGAGGGTTGGGACTTTCATCCCCAGCTCCAACCCCTGGAGAGGGTAGAGGGGCTGAAGGTTAAGTAGATCACCAGTGGCCAGTGGTTTAATCCATCATGCCTGGCAGTGAAGCCTCCATAAAAACCCAAAAGGACAGGGTTCGAAGAGCTTCCAGAAAGCTGAACACAGTTCCTGGAGGTGGTGCGCCCGAGAGGGCATGGAAACTATGCACCCCTTCACCTGTATCTTGCCCTATGTATCTTCATTTGTGTCCTTTGTAATATCCTTTACAATAAACCAGTAAACTTAAGTCCGTATTTCCCTGAGTTTTGTGAGCTGCTCCTGCAAATTAAAATCAAACCCAAGGAGGTGGTTGTGGAAACCCTGAATTGCAGCCAGTGGGTCAGAAGCACAGGTGAAACAGCCTGGGGCTTGGTACTGGCATCAGAAATGGGGGCAGTCTTATAGGACGGAGCCCTCACCCTGTGGGATCTGACGCTATCTCCAGGTAATCAGAATTGAGTCGGAGGATACTCGGCTGGTGTCCACTGCAGAATTGCTTACTTGTTTGGCGTGTAGAGAAAATGCCCAACACATTTTCGTGACCAGAGGTTACAGAAATCTGTGATGATTGTTGCCGAGTGAGAGAATAGGAAAGTCACCTGAGTCTGGTTTTTCCTGCATCCACACCTCACCTGACTACAGTCGGTCTCTGTCCACTGCCTCTTTCTGCCCATTCACTAGCAAGGGAGGTGGTACCCGCATGGAAAGGGCTTTGGGGCTAGGTTTAGGATTTTAGACAGTCAAAGTACATATTTCAATGGCCTTTTAAAAGGGTTTCTTCTTTAATGGCAAAGTAGAACAAATATAAACCCCTTTACTCCCTACTCTATGTCGGAACCAGACTGTGAGAGCTGAGGCAGTGGGGTGTGCCTGTCATCAGCTACTTAGGAAGGGAGGCTGAGGCAGGAGGATCCTTTGAGCCCAGGAGTTTGAGGCTGGGCTGGGCAACATAACAACATAATGAGACCCCGTTTCTTTAAAAACAAAAAAAAACAAACCCAGATTATATAAGCAGATAAAAGCTGTTGGAGCTCAGGCTAGGAAGAATCAAAACATAGTTGAGGAAATGTAGAAAAGAATATAAATCAGTTTCTCCTTGGTTCCTAAGCTTGGTAACATCAGACTGGCCCATTTCAAAGGAAAGGTGTGTTTTGTGTATGTGTGCACACATGCACTTGCCCATGTACACGTGTGTGTTGGGGAATTTTATCACCGGCACAAATACATTTGCACATTAGCTACTTTCCAGAAATAATTACTTTGATTTTCCCATCCAACGCCAGAGGAGAGCCCAGGTTATTAGATTTAGTTCCAAAAAAGGCATATGTCACTGAGTTAAAAAAAAAAAAAAAAAAGCCTTTAACTGGTCATTCAGGTTTTTTTTCTTTCTTCTTTTTTATGGAATAAAAATGGTTTCAGTAGATTTATTGAGGAATTCTTCTTTGAATTTCTCTGGGGCCCATTTTACATTGGGAAGTCAATCAAGGGGCATTTTTTCCTCTGCCTTCTGGACAGTATTATCGTAGGGTGTCATCCACAGTGGAGGATGGGTTGTTTCCGCAGTATCTGAACAAAAGGGGCATTTGCAGAATGAACTGCTTCCCCCTCGCTGGGCTGTATGCATCTCTTGCTTTTGGTGTGAGACTCATGCGGGGACATGGGGCTTTCCAAGCTGTGTGAGTATGATCCTCCTGTGAGGGCCCAGACTGGCTGCTAAATGGGAAGTGGCCTTGAGGAACACCAAGGCCATCCCTGTTCCTTCCAGCGTAGAGCCTGCCCAACTGCATTTCTACTGCAGCTCTGAATGGTGGCCCTTCAGCCTCTGCTTGGGTACTCGAAACTTTCCTTTTTACGGTTTTTGAAAACCAATTGTAAAAATATACAAGGTGTCCCAAAAGTCGCCATATATCGGGAAAATGGAGACTACAAAGGAAAAATTTTGTAATGAGTATTTTGTAAATAAAGGTACATTTAGCTACAATTTCCCATTTTCCCTATGTATGGCGACTTTTGGGACACCCCGTATCTTCTAAATAACACTTTATGATTTTAAAATGAATACATATTCATGATTTAAAAGCTGAACGATCAATCTCAAAGTATAAAAATAAAAAATCACCCCTCATTCCACAACCCAGAGAAAATGGCTAACTTTTAGAGATTTTTTTCTGTCTCTTTTAAGCACGTACACATGTTTTCACACATTTTTATAAAAACTGAGTTAATGTAATGTGCTCTGTTGTGCATCCTGCTTTCTCCCCCAGTAACTTTCTAGAGTGAGCATTTCTTTGTCATTGAAAAATCTTGATAGACTTCATCATTACTAACCATTCCCCTTTCATTATACTTAAATGTGTGGTTCTCCCCATTATAACACAGCAGTGAAGAGCTTTGTACATTCCTGCATCTATCTGATTATTTCCTTAGGAAGAAAATTCCTTGAAATGGAATTTCTGATCAGAGGTGTGATACATACTACTAAGTTGTACTGTGAGAAGATTATGACAATTTATATATTCCAGCTAGCACTGGGTATTTTCATTTCAAAAAGTTGACAATGTAAGAGCCAAAACAGTATCCTTTACAACTTTCTTCACTTTTCAAATGGTTTTGACCCTAGAAATCTCACTCCAAGTTCGTTGTCTAATCAGGATTTTCTGGAATGTTGGTCCAGCCAGACTTTAGTTCACCTAACTGTACCCTCATTTCTCTATAAGAATAAGAAACTCTTGACAAATGCTGTGATAAATTTAAAATGTATCATCCAAGGCAATGTTCTGGTTTCCTAGGCTAGGGAAGCCATCTAAAAAGAAAATGAAGTTAGGGCAGTTTGATTTATTCCTGGTGAACCTGGGTTAGCTGGACAAAATCTTTTAAATTTTGGAATATTTATAATCTGTTGAATAAGCCATCAAAGAATTTGAAGTAAGCCTTTTATCAGTCTTTCGTTTCTAAGACCTGCTTATAAATATCAAGGCCTATTTCCAGCCTTTTAGACTAGTTGCCTGTTTGCCCTGGTTTTTAAGAGTGCTGGCAGTTTTGCCGTCATAACGTTGAATGATCTTTCAGTATTCGGGATGATGGGGTTTAGGGCATGAATGCTGTTAGAGTGACCAGGTGTTTCTATTTGGGTCCCTCTTGTTGGACTTCTGTGTCCTCATAATGAATTTTCTGTTCTGTACCTTGTGCAGTTGAGAGAAACTAAGATGTGGTGCTCTTCTGTCTTTTGTCTCATGTTAACATTGAACATTTTTCTTGGGCTGTAGCCAATCTGAGAATTTTTCTCTTAGTGAGACTTGAAAAGATTTTTTCTTCTTTTGGCCTAAATATCAAAAGGAGGTTTTTCAAGGCTCAGCCAATTTCAGACCTATGTCTAATATATATGTTTGTGCTATTTGTTTGATTGTTTGTGTCTTTGACTAACTGACTATTTCCTGTGTTCCCCATAAATCTCACTTCATCAAACAGCTTCTCATGCCGTCACAGTGATGTTTTTGTGGGCCTCCTTTCCCTCTATGTTGCCGTTTTCCCAGGCAACAATCATGGTTTCAGCCGGGACCAGAAAGACTCCCAAGGTCAAGACAGGTCACTCCTGTAACCTTGCTTGGGACGCCGGAAGAGCAGCAATTGGAGAGCCCTGTGGGTCTTGTTGCCACATACTTCTCTGGATACAATAAGGCCCTTACATCTTGAAAACTTCCCGCCATAGCTGTTCTTCCCCTTTGTTCCCCAGCCCTAAGCTGTAGTATAGCAGGATTTGGGAATCTGGGACTTTTTTTTTTTTTTTTTGAAGTATCCTTTGCAAATGTTAAGGATGTGTTATATTTTCTTCTGGAGCATTTTTCTGGGTTTGTTTTTTTTTTAATCTATTTAAAGTTTTCTACAAACTTTCTAATTCTCACTCCTCTCTTTTTTCCTTCCTTCCTCCCTCTCTCTCTATATATGTGCCTGTGTGTATGTGTGTGTATATATATATACACACACACACAAACATGCATCTATATGTAAACATGTATATAAACACACATGTATACATGTACATATGTGTGTACATGTATGTAAATAAGCATGCACAGTAGATAGATTTGTAGAGGGGTCAGGGGAAATGAGAGTGGGAAGGCAGAAGAGAGCTAATGATGTTTCAATTACCAAGAAAATGAGATTTGATTCTAGTTATAACTAATAGTCATGTCTGAAAAATAGTCTGTTATGATGGGAAAGGAAATGAGGAATATAGGAGATGTCATTACCAGAATTAAATGATAATGCTCTAGAAAACTAATTGTTTGCCCCCTTTTTGTTTTGAGGTAAGGTATTTTTATAGGGACTTTGTTCAGTGATTGTGGCTTAGACTGGATGATGGGAGACATCATCTGTTTATCCATCTAGAACAACATATATGGAATCTTGCTTTCGTTTAGAGGTATTTTATTTAAGTTTTTATCATTAGATTTTCTAGTGAACATTTTTTGGGGGTTGGTAAAAGGCAAGGGTTGGAGGTTGAGTATTTGCCATATTCTTCTTGAAATATAATGGCCCAATTAGGACAAAAGCAGACATGAAACTTTAGAAACGATGATGCTTTGCAGGTGGTTTCCTAAGGGACCCACCTGCCCACTGCATTGCTGGGCTGTTTTCCCTGCTGGGTGTAAAGAAGCTTCACCTATGATTTTAGAAGTAGCTAATTTAGATGGAGAAACTTTATTAACCTAAAGGCTCATGTCAGGCAGTTGATTTCTCTGGCATAATTGTAGATTCTAATTCAGGCTTTTGACGTGGATAACTATTTTACTTAAAATATTTTACTGATCTTGAGTGGTTTTATAAAACTCAGTTGTCCTGCTAAATGTGTCCTGAAGTGTCCTTCCTCTTTCCTTTCATTACAAAGGGGTCAAACTCCTTTCTTCCTCCCCATTGGCTTCAGAAAAGATAGTATTAAATGCAAAGAGTGAAAGTGACCATGTTTTTTGACTTACCGCACACAGAGAAAACCATAGCTGTGAAGCAGCTATGAAAGGTTTGGTGCCCAGAACTGTGGGTGGCACTGGAGTCATACCTGGGGCTCGCCTGAGGCCTGGCCCAAACCAATTCTCCAGCCTTATTCTCTGTTCCCCCTGCAGGAATCTCTTCCGGTAGCCTGATGAACAAATCTGCTGTGTGGTACGAATACCTGCAGCATTCCTGCCTCCTGCCTCCCGTTCTCAACCTATTCTCCTTGTTGCCTCCCATTCCACTTATCTTAACCCTACTGCCCCGAAAGATTCTGGAGAGCTTTTCTGAACCACCATACACCACAGGTCTGGGAGATTGACTAGGGAGAGACGCTCTCTCAGTCCAGCCAGATGGCAAGGGCAGGCTTCTGCAGCACTCACTCTTGGGAGTGTTGGGCAGGGAAAGGCAAGATTTTTTTTTAACGAGTTTTTCCCGAAATACCAACTTGGAAGTCAAAGTTCTTGTGAGTGGTTCCAAACTCTGGTATACTTGTCCCTTTAGCCCAGAAGGTAGTCTCAACAGCAGAACATCCACTCCCTCAGGTGCCATCTTCATACAACACTTACAGTGTCACAATGAAGGAAACCAATGCCCTTACAGGACTCCCCAGCGATTGATTTTGTGGTTGAATTTCTGCAAAGTGGAGACTTCTTTAATCCAGAAGTGACTGTGATATCCACCTGCCAAAGAACACAGTGATCTGATTGTAAATGATCATAAACTGCAAGGAGGCTGGGAACATACCACTTAATGCAGCACCGCTCCGACCCCAGGGGCCTCAGAATCCGCTGAGGGCTTGTTAAAACACGCACTGCGGGCCCACCCAGAGTCTCTGATCAGGAGGGTGGGGTGAGGCCTAGAATTTGAGTGTCTAGTAAGCTCCCGGGTAATGCTAATGCTGCAGGTCTGGGGACCACACTTTGAGTGGCACTGATTTAACATATTTGCAGACAGTGGTTCTTACGCTTGGCTACACATTGGAATCACTTGGGAAGCTTTTAAAACTCTTAGTGCCTGTAGGCCACTTCCCAGACCAATTATACTTCCCGTGAGACCCAACTGTCAAGCTAGGCAGATGAGTCCAGTGTGAGACTGGCTTTGATAACCCTTGTTCTAAGAGAGGACAGCTCACATTTTAATGCACTTACAAATCACTCTGGGCTGTTAAAATTTAGGTAGGTTCTGGTTTGGCAAGTCTGGGGAAGGATCTGGCCTTCCAGTGAGATCTGCAGTGATATAATATCTCTGCTACTGGTCCAAGAACCACACTTGCAATAACAGGGCTCTGAAATATTGGGGTAGAACAGGGTTTCTCAACCTCAGCTCTGTGGACATTTTGAGCCAGATAGTTCGTTGCTGTGCATTGTAGAATGTATAGTTAGTAGCATCCCTGGCCTCTACTAAATGTTACTAATACCCTACCCACCCAGTTGTGACAACCAAAAATGTCTACAGATGGTCCCAATGTCCCCCAGGCGTGGAGGTGGAGGTTAAAATCTCTCTGAGAACCACTGCGGTAAGGTTACTTACCACCTCTGGGTTTCAGGACCCCTCCCACTTCTTCATATTTCTCTGTTTAATGGAACCTTTATTCTTTTGATCAGGAGAAAAACCATTTATCCACTGCTAGACTGGTCCTGAATTCCTGGAAGAGGCCTCACTACGATTAGAGTAATTCCTTCCAAGATGAATTAACCATCAGCTCCTTTGCCTAAGGCTGAGAGAGGTGGCAGGATGGTGGCAGTAGATGCTGGAGAAGTTGGGGGGGTGCGTTGGGGGAGATAGAAACCCTTTCTAGGTTAGCTCAACTATGTATTTAAAAAGACCACTATAAGATTTTTTTTTTTTTTTTTGTATTATTTTAGCCTTTTTTCTAAATGAAATTTTGCCTGTCCCCATTTCTAATCATCTCTGGGTTAATAAGACAACAAAACAACTGAGCACTGTACCTCCGTTCTTTCCTGTTACATGAAGTTTTTGGCATGTGACCTTTTGAACAAGCCCATGAATAATTCCCTTAATTGACTGCCTGCTGATGTTTTCATTGCTCAGTGTAGTTGCAGTTCAGTAACAGCACACACACACTCTGACCCCCACCTGCAGACCCACCCACAGGCTATTAGATCAGGGAAGGTTGCAAAAATCTATCACGGTTTTGAACTGGAAGTGTTTGTTACACAAAGCATGTTAATGGTTAATAACATTACTGTGTACACATGCATGATTTTTATCCACAAATTCTCTACTTTGGGTGAACCACCTCTGGCATTAATGGGGCAGATTGGATGTGGAGTTGTGATTACCCAGGACCTCATTACACAAGCTCTGTCCAGGCGGTGCGGCTCTTTCCCATCTGTCAGAAAGCCAGTGGACTGGTAATTAGGGAGGGGATGGGCACTGCAAGGGCTGCTCACAGCCACGGGGCAGTTTTCTTTCAACATGCATAGGATGCAGTCCCCCCACCCTTGTTTAAAAAAAGGGAATGACAGGTTACTTTAATTCAAAATCCCTGGGCAGGCAAACTAGAGCAAAATGGGGTACTTGCAGCAATAGGGCAAATTGGGATGAGCCTTAGATAAGCCAGTAGAATGATTATGATGGGAATAGTGACTTTGCTCTTTATTGTGCCCATAATCATGCATCCTGTGCGGCTGCCAACCCGTCCTTACAAGGCTGTTTCTGCTCTGGGCAAAATAAAGGCCACTGGTTGGTAAAGTCATTTCTGGATTTGTGGCCCCTAACACAGGCACAGTGGGTTATTTACAAACATGCCCTCATAATTTCTGATTGTGGGACTTTTGGGGAGCAAATTACCCGATCCATGAGTCCACAAGACCTTGAAGTGTTGGCACTTCAGATGCTGTTAGTTTCCAGATAGTTTCGTTTCTGTGACTAACCTGCTTATTTCACATTTTAGCAGCTCTCTAGAAGCTAGCTTCCCTCAGATAAGAGGAAGCAGGTTCAAATGCTTTATTTCTCTTTGATCAACTGAGCCCAGTGTGTTCTGGTTTGTTTTCTCTTAAGGGAAATCAGATGGTGGTCTTTGTGTCTCAGAGCCAGCCTCTCCCTTCTGTGGTAAGCCAGCCCCTAGTAGCTGGCCTGGCAGTAAGTGTGCCCAGACCAGCCAGGGGTGGGAAACCTGCGGCCTCAAGGCCACCTGTGGCCCTCCAGATCCCCAACTGTGGCCCCTCAACTGAATCCAAACTTCACAGAACAACTCCCTTTATTATTAAAAGGGATTTGTTCTGTAAAATTTGGATTTGGTCAAAGGGCTGCACTTGAGGATCCAGAAGGCCACATGTGACCCCAAGGCCACAGGTTCCCCACCCTGCCTGGGTGCTCAAGAATCATTCATGGAACATATAAAGACTCCAGAGTCTGAGCCCATCCTCCTGTAGAAATTGTCCTCAGATCTGGGATGGGGCCACAGAATGAACAGTGTAACAGGTGCCTCAGAGAATGCTCTGGAGAAACAAAGACACAGAACCAGTTGAGCAGCTGGACGGCGGTGCCCAGAGCACAGGCCCTGCCCACGGGATACAGGTGGACGGGTCCACAACCCAGCCTGGAAGCCTTACATATTTTTCTTATATGCTTTGAATTCGGGTTTCGTCAACTACTAAAATGTCTGTCTTATTGGACAGTTGTGAGGAGTAAATGGGCTGGTGTAGGTGAGGCGTCTGCCCTGTGCTTCCTGCTTAGGAGGTATTCAGCAGGTGAAGCTGACACTTGCTGGTCAAAAGGAGCAGCTCTGTCCCTGACATGTCTCCAAGGTTGGGATCGTTGGTATGCTCTTCTTAAAAAGTTTAGGTTCACCCTCTCTGCACGGAGGTTATGGCAGCCTTTCTGTGAATTCATCACTGCTCCTTCAAAACTATTCCCCCATTAATCATCAGTCTATGTGTCCCTGTGTGACCCAATTTGGTTCTCTTGGCTTTGTGGATTGGCCTCACCTGATGGACTTGGGAACTTGATGACCATTCCCTGGCACCCAACAAGAGAAAGCCACATCCTAAAATGACTTAGAGCAGGGTTTCTCAACATTGGTACGGTTAACATTTTGGACCAGATAATTCTTTGTTGTGGTGGGGGAGCTGTCCTTTGCATTGTAGGCTGTTTATCAGCATCCTTGGTATCTACCACTAGATGCCAGTAGCTCCCCTCCCCAAATTAGGACCATAGAAAATGTCTCCAGACATTGCCAATGACCCCGTGTTCCTTGGGGGGTAAAATCGTCCCAGGTTGGGAATCACTGACTTAGAGCCATGCCTATGCCTTAGGAAAAAATTCCCAAGCCTCTTGCTTCATAAGGAATACCTGGACAACTTTGTAAAAACAAAACAAAGCTAACAAACGATACCTGCCTAGGCTTTAATGCAGACTATGGAGTCACAAACTCCAAGGCAGAGCCCTGTAATCTGAATTCTTCATGAGCTCCATAGATGGTTCTAGTGAGCTGGCAGTTTTGGGGATGAATAGACTTACCGTGTCCTGGTCCCTTTGTGAGTGTGTTACCAAAAGTTTGGCACTTGTCCTGAGGCTGCATCAGAAGAATCAGGACAAGTGGTTCGAGGAGAAGGAAAGAAAAGTTTATTAGTTTCCCAGCAAATGAGGAGGATGGTAGACTCTTGTCTTAAAGGGCCATTGTCCTACCTATAAGCAGAAAAATAGAGCTTTTAAAGGGAGATTTCGGCTTCAGGCTATTGCTGTTTAATTGTAGCATCTCCAGTGAAGATAATCTGGTGACCTCTGCTTGGACAATTCCATTGAGCCATCTCCTATGGTATGAAGAACAAAGGCCACTCCCCTGCCCTTCTGATTACTGGCCTCAGGCGGGAATGCAGGCTTTAATTCCCAAAAAGAGTATGGGATGGTGTTAAAGAGATAACTTGTAAAACATTCTACCCTTTTTCAGGCTATTTCCTCTGTTACATGTTCCCCACTGTTAATTTTACCTTTCCATATCTATGGGAGAAGGGGTGATGTAGTTATCGAACTACTTCCTGCTGAATTGGGGTGATGTTTTAGATGGAAGGTTTGTACTTACTTATGCCATTGCAAAGCTTTGGCAGTAGATGTACAAAAATAAAGACTGCAACAGATTACCAGATGAAAAAGGGCATAAGTGACAACTACAACATGAGGATTGATAAGGCTAAATTGAGGATGCCTGATAAGAGAGATTTCACCCCACTTGGTATCTAAGACACCAGTAGAACTGTGGATCCTTACTGTCACTTTGCACACAATGTCTGATACGGAGCTTGGCAAGGAAGAAACATGGGACCTTTGAGTGTAGAGCTATTAGTTTCACCCTGTTAGATGATCTGAGAGACTGGCTTCTGCAAATTCAGAAATCATATACAGGAATACTTGCACTGAAATTAGGTTTAGGATGACAAACCCAGCAGCGAGACAGATTAACAGAAGAGGCTAGTGCCTGGGGAAATCCTCACTAAGGAGTTGTCTCTCCATCCTATAGATAACCAAGGAAAGGTTTTCGAAAATATCAACATTTTCATTTTTTCTTCTTCTTAAGTGGTTACTTTAGATTGCCTAAAGGTTGGCCCATCTGCTGGGGCCTTGGGTCCTCTTCTTCCATGGGATACCTCTTTACTCTGGTATGATGACCCAAGGTTTTTACTCCTGACAAATTCAACAAGGTGTGAGTTAGAGGCACTTTATAGCATCCCTTCCACTTCTCTGCTTCCAACTAGGACAGGGATCTGAAAGAGACAAATTGATGAATAGTAGTTAGTATTTGGTATATTGTTTTATTCTGTTTCTTCACTTATGGTTATATTATCATATTTACCTTGGGGTGCTAGGAAGGGTCTCCCATGGATTATTTCATAGGGGCTTAACTTAAGTCTGCTTCTAAGGGCTACCCTTATCCAGAGGAGGGCAAGTAACAGCACCTTATACCACTTTAGATGGGTTTCCTGTATCAATTCCAGGATGTGCACAATTTCCATTCTATTAATAGATACAGGGCTTTGCTTACTTGCTGGGTTCCCTCTGATAGAAAGGATGGTCCATTATCTCTCTGTATGGAGGAAGGGAGACCATGAACATCTTGATGACCTGGGGGATCATTGAGTCCACCATGTGGACTCAATCTTAAACTTCTTGGAGAAACAGTTCACTGGGTTGCCACTGGGGGTCTGCTCAAAGAAGCTCATGGGCGACTGCAGGACATTGTGCAGCAAATCCAGGTGCAGATGGCAGGAAGCAAAAATCCCCCTTTCCTGATGGACACCACCATGGAGTAGCCAAACACAGCGATAACTTGTGAAATGCCCAGGGTGCTGTAGACACTCAGGCAGACTTTAGTGTGCTCCTGCGTCCCATTGACAATGGGGCCATCGGTCCAGAGAGTAAAGCCAATAGTTAGAAGCCAGGGCGGCAACACGGTTATACAAGAAGAGGAAGATGCTGAGGAAGGAGATGAACAGTCCGATGGCCTTCATGTAGTCCCGGGACGTGGACACCTCGACCTTCCCTGTCTGAGCCTTGTCTGCCTCCATCTGCTTCTGGGTCTCTTTTTTCTTGGCTCTGGCTTTCTGAAGCTCGGCCGTGCTACTGACGTCCCCACTATAGGAAGAGGAGCTGCTGAGCTGCCGCTGCAGCTGCCTGCCCATGGCGTCCATCACCAGCATGCCCTTCTCCGTCTGCTTGGTCTCTTTCCCTGGACTGCTGACACCTGCCATCCCGTCATCCTCTGAAGCCTATTCCTACTCTGCGTTGGTGTACATGTACAGGTACTCGGTGAAGGCCCTGTTCTGGGCCAGCAGCTCCTGGTAGGAGCTCATCTTGGAGTGAGTTCCTTCAGAAGGATTATGGTAACTTCAGACACTCTATCCATCCGGGAGGATAAGCCCCTACCCAGCCTGAAAATGCATCTACTAATACAAGTTTAGGCATCTGAGTGAAATTGCCAGTCATCGGAAGGGTGGGTCCCCTCCCTGTGCAGTAGCTCACTTTTCTGCCTTTGGATTGTTTCCAGCACATAAATAGTTTATTGTAAACAGGGTCCTCTTAAATGAGGTCCCACCAAATCTATTAAGGCATCATGCCCATGCTGTGTGCATTTGTGTAGGTGCCTCTAAGGGGTCACACCAAGGCTTTGGGTAGGAGAATGAGTCCATGAGAATTCTGTCTCCATGTAGCTGTGCCATCCCCAATGTCAGAGCCCCAGTCTTTAGTTTTAAAGGGGGGTTATATATTGATCTAAATCTAGCTGGGGTATCAAGGCCCCGAGGAGCAGATTGTATTCAGCAGCTTCCTTAGCAGCTCTGTCAGGGGCCTGATTTCTTTTTGCAGCGTAAGTGTCTACCTTTTTGGTGACCAGGACAGTGCATGATGGTCACTTGCTTGGGCTCTGCCATGGCCTGTATTAGGGCAATTATTTCAGTGGCATACTTAATGTCCTTATTTCATGTCATCAGGAGACCCCCTTCCTTCCAAATGGCACCACGAGTTTGCACAACCATAAAAGCATATTTAGAGTCCATATAAATGTTTACCTTTTTTCCTCTGGATAACCGAAGAGCTCTGGTTAAGGCAATCAGCTCAGCTTCCTGGGCTGAAGTCCGAGGCAGCAGTGCATTTTGTGACCACCACATATCCAGCCCTTCGTTGTCCATAAAGCTGCTCCCATTGGTGAAAAGATCCCAATTTGGCTCCGGCATTGGCTGATCTGACAGATCCATCCTGCTAGAATAGACAGCCTCCAGAGCCTCTAAGCAGTCATGCTGCGAAGGTCATTCTCTTCGGCTGGTAACAGGGTGGCAGGATTGACAGTGGACACGGTCTTTGATAACAACTTACAGGTAGCTGCTACTGCCCGGAGGCAAGGAGGCCAACCTCTCACAGTATTGTCCAGCTGCTTGACAAACTTGCCACTGCCCTTGGGGTGTCTCCCAGAACCTGCACTAAGACTCTAAGATTCATTCCTTGTTTTTCATGAATGTATAGTTTAAATTCTTTCTGCAAGTCAGGCAACCCCAAAGTGCGGACAGTCATAAGGCTCTGCTATAGTCTTTTTTTTAAGGCATTTTGACAGTCTGTGGTCCAGATCAGGGGTTCTATACTTGTTCCTTTAAGGTCTCGTACAAGTGCTTTGCTATTAGTCCACACTTTGGGATCCAGATGCGACAGAACACTGCCATTCCTAGGAGCCTACCTAGTTGCTGTGAGTTCCCTAGCTAATTTGGAATAAGAGATAAGTAACCTGTTCACAGATCTGTCCAATGGCAGATTCCACACATCCCCTACTAAGCCCTCACCAGACAGGACAGGAGAGCCCTTTTAAACCCCTGAGGCAACACAGTCCAGCAGTGCTGTGAGGCCACCTTAGTCTCAGGATCCTGCCATTCAATCGTGACTGAGTACCATTCAGTCACTTGTACAGTATCATTAATGGCACATAGACCCTGCACGAATCTATACTCACTGATGTGGGGAATTTAAATTCTTTCTGCATGTCCTGGGGTCCCGTGGGCCTGTATGGCCTTACTCACTTTTGGTAGCTTTATTCTTGCAAACGTTGGAATGATGTGCAAGTCTGCTGAGGCCCAAACCTCAAAGTAAACTGCTCTGCAATGGCAGCCTCCTGTGTGCTTCACTAGGCCCTGGTATTCATCCAGCAGGAGCTTGGCACTGCCCTCAGAGGTGAGCTTCCTGGTGTTCCCACTGCTTGCCCAGGTCTGCCAGATTCGGCGGTGGAGATGGCAGCAGGAGTAGCTCCAGCTCTAGTGGTGACTTTCCAGGGTCTGTCTCCTGGGCCCAATGCAATGAGTTCCTTAGCTGCTGCTTGCGAGGGCTGCCTCACCACTGCCTGCACCACCACCCCCCCGCCGCCCCTTACCTGGCATGTGGAGCACTGTGTATGGCTGGTGCCAGGGGCAGGGACAGCAGCCAAGGGGGAGGCCCCGGGCTGCTTCTGCCCGTGTGGCTTGGCACTAATCGAGTCCCCACTGTCAGTTGTACCCAGGGCTCCTGTGGGGATATTTGGATTGGAGCCACTAGTGAGGCATGGAGCCCCGGGCCCTCTCTTTCATCACCTGAGTCCTGGATTCTCTGTTCTTCTCTAGCACTATATACCTTAAAGGTGGTATCAACAAGCTGCAAGGGATTTGTGCCAATTGCTCCTTCCACATACTGCAGCTTTCTCTGTGTATCTGGAGCACTTTGCCCTATAAAAGTCATGTTAATCATGCACATATTTTCAGGGTCCCCTGGATCTGCATCTGTATATTTCCAGTATGCCTGATAGATGCATTCCAGAAATTCAGAGGGATCTTCATTAGCTTTTTGTTGTAATTCTTGGACCTTATTTAAACTCTTCTGTCTAGGCACTCCTCTTCGGAGGCCTGCCAGAATACACTTTTGGTAGTGATTTATCCTCATACTGTCTGCATATGCATTAGGATCGCAATTTGTGAAACTCCAATAATACCCTGCTGGCTGTCCTTGCACATTCAAGCCCCCAATCTGATATTGCCGTGATGGAAATTGCCTTGCTCTGGCTGTGGGCACCCTCTGGCCAAATCGAGTTCTCTGCAAGGTCTTAGAAGGAAAGACCATTCCCACCTAGTGGGTGTGGGACTGAAGGATTATCCCAGTCTCGCTCCCAGCCCCTGTCACAGTGCCAAGATGGCAGCAGTGGCAGGTGGTGGCAGTTGCAGTTGCCCTGGATGTGGCTTCATAGGGGGCCGCTTCCCGGGATCACCCCAGCTGTGGTGGGTGTTCCCCCCTGACTACCAACCCCCACCCCCCACTGGCCATACACCACTGGCTGGCAGCAGATCAGGAGGTTTGGATCCAATCTGGTTAATTCCTCCCCAATTTTATCACCCAGATTTTTAGCCTACGTATTATGCAATTACATGAAAGATTGTATATGTGGGGTCTGGTCTCATTTACCTGACCTTTGACAAAATAATTTCAGTTGTAAGATAGTATAATAATTTAAGGTTTCATTCAACAGCCACTTCTCCTTATACTCCAGCACGTATATTGGGTTACAATAGCACCATTCTCTTTTAGACACAGACTTATAGCTATTAGTTGGCCATTCAGCCAAAATTCTCTCCATGGGGCTTTTAGTTAGAATAGAAATGGAGCCTCCCATGTTGACAGACAACAATGAACACCATATGACAAGTGGACAATATAGGGAATTCCCAGCGCAAATCATCTTAATGCCAAGGCCTTACCAGACGAATGGGAACCGCCCAAATGAGGACCACATTCTTAAATGAGAACCAACATCTCCTAATCCAAAAGGGAATGAATTCCCCAGGTTCCCTAGTTGAAACAAAACGCAAAAACAACAGACAATATAAGGAATTCCCAATCTCAAACAAACAATCTCAAATGCCAAGGCCTTGCCAAACAAATGGGAACCACACAAACAAGAATCAGATTCTTAAATGAGAACCAGCATCTCCTAATCCAAAAGGGAATGCATCCCCCAGGTTCCTGCATTCCACTCAACCTTGTGACTTCCACCCCCAAATGGTGCCTACAAACAAATGCCCTGTTATAGGGCTGGAAGGTTTGAACACCTCCCCCAAATGGGTGGAATCAAGGGTTTTGGCATGCACACTGGGGAATTTACCAAAGAAATGGCCAAGGTGTCGTGTGACATTTCCCAAATCCATTTCCTTTTCCTCAACTTAGTTCAGGTTGTGGGAAGCTTTGTCTACTTCAGGGGGTGGGGAGAGATGGGAGTTCCCCAGAGCTAACCAGGTTCTGGCAGCTGCTGGGGCAGTCCCTTACTCTCTCACCCCCAAAAGACATTGCTCCTACTGGCGACCCACAGCTTGACCTGGGGCTGCTCCCCACCTCTTGCAACCACAGCAGTGACTCACAGGGTGCCATTCCACCGGGGCACTGATTGGCTCACCCAGGAACACCAAATTCTGTTATTGAAAGTTTGGCACTTGTCCCTGCAGCTGCATCAGAAGAATGAGGACAAGTGGTTTGAGAAGGAGGAGAGAAAAGTTTATTAATTTTCTGGCAAATGAGGAGGATGGTAGGCTCTTGTCTTAAAGAGCCATTGTTGTATCTATAAGCAGAATTACAGAGCTTTTAAAGGGAGTTTTCAGCTTCAGGCTATTACTGTTTAACTATAGCATCTCCAGGGAAGACAATCTGGTGACCTCTGCTTGGACAATTCCATTGAGCCATCTCCATGGTACAAAGAACAAAAGCCACTCCCCTGCCCCTCTGATTACTGGCCTCGGGCAGGGATGCAGGTTTTAATTCCCAAAGAGAATGTGTGTGTGTGTGTGTGGGGCGGGGCCGGGGGTTAAAAAAAAAAACCAAAAAAACATTTTATCCTTTTCAGGCCATTCTCTCTGTTACAATTGGGTGACGTCTGTTCCAGTCTAATTCTAAAGATGGATTCTGTATCTGCCCATGTTGAGTCACAGGGTTAGTAATTGGAAGTGAGCTTGTAAATGAGAAGGCATTGTGGACTTTAAGGGTGAGTTATAGGTCCTGCCATGGAAAGGTGGGGATGAGATCCGAGAAAATGAGAGGAGTTTGTGTGTTTGGATCAGTTACATTTTGTGTATCATCTAAATAGGTCACTTTAAAAAAAAAAAAACTATGTCAGGCACCATGCTAATAAGCTGTGCATGTAAATTAACTCAACAGTCATGCTGCTATTCGCATTATACAGCTGACAGAACCATGGTGCAGAGAGGTCAAATAGCTTTCCTGGCATCTTGCATTGCTAGTGAGCGCTGGTACTGTGGTGCAGCCAGACGCTGGCTCCAGGGCTGTGCTTTCAGCAGCACGTTATTGACACTTCTCGTAGCAAGAGTGAAGTGAAGGCTCAGTCAAAGCTTCCACTGTTACTGCATTTCGATGGACTTCACGGAAACTTGTGCATGAAAATTCTCTATTAGTGGTGTCCACATTCTTAACTAACAAATGACACATCACTCATTTTAGGACATGGATTTGATTCTGTAATGGGTGAATGTGTGGCTCTATCAAGTATAGAATGACAGGTTGTCTTGTTATAAGGGTCTCTCCCTCCCTGGCTTCTCTAATGGGGTAAGATGTAAAGTTAGATAAATTATATCAAGGTTTTCTTCCTGCACATCCCTTTGTCTTTTTTTTTTTTTTTTTTGAGACAGAGTCTCGCTCAGTTGCGTGGGCTAGAGTGCCATGGTGTCAGCCTAGCTCACAGCAACCTCAAACTCCTGGGCTCAAGCAATCCTCCTGCCTCAACCTCCCAAGTAGCTGAGACTATAGGTGTGTGCCACCACAGCCTGCTAATTTTTTTCTATTTTTAGTTGTCTGGCAAATTTCTTTCTATTTTTAGTAGAGACGAGGTCTTGCTCTTGCTGAGGCTGATCTCAAACTCCTGACCTCAAGCAATCCTCCTGCTTCAGCCTCCCAGAGTGCTAGGATTATAGGAGTGAGCCACCACACCCAGCCCCTTTGTCTTTATATTGGCATGAGAGCTTGGTTTCCAGAGGAATGTGCCCAGGGCAGGTCTGGCAGTGTGAGCTGTCTCTGCCTCCCCTTTGCCCTCCTGAATGCTGTGTGGCCTGTAATTGTCCACATTTGCCTCCCTCCCAATGTTCCCCCCACTCAGCCTCCGGAGGACATTTTTGTGTTTAAAGCTTGCTCACATCCCTGTCTGCCACTCCACACCCGAATACAAGCTTTGTTCACTGTGCTCATTTGAGCCAGACGCAAAGCTCAGCGCTGACTTCCCAAGGCCTCTTTTTATGGAGCTATAGAAGATTCTAAAAGCTGCCCCCAAAGGAGGGGAAAGTCAATAGATTTCAGAAGCAAATATGCAATGATTTGAAGGGGGAAAGTCTTGCTTTCTTTGGCTCTCTAATCTGATTTATTTGGCTTGGTTTTTTATATCCTTTCCTTTAGGTCTATGAGTATCTTAAATGGTAATATGGAATCATTGGTTACTTCAACGATGTGCCAAGGACTATTGCATTTTGTTAGACATTTGCGTTTGGGAGAATGTCCTAATCCCAGGGGTCATGGACAGATTTAATTTGTAAGATCAGGAGAATGTTGGTGCTGCTGCCCTGGGTCCACATTTGGTTTGTTCACATGGGTGTTTGTGGTCAAGTCTCTGAGTTTGTCTCTCTTATCTCCAAATTGTCTTGCTCTCACTCTATCTCTGGTTTTTTTTTTTTTTTGAGACAGAGTCTTGCTCTGTCACCTAGTGTCAGCCTAGCTCACAGCAACCTCAAACTCCTGGGCTCAAGTGATCCTCCTGCCTCAGCCTTCCGATACAGGTGCGCACCCCCACGCCTGGCTAATTTTTTCTATTTTTAGTAGAGATGTTGTCTCGCTCTTACTTAGGCTGGTCTTGAACTCCTGAGCTCAAGCAGTCCTCCCACCTTGGCCTCCCACAATGCTAGGATTCCAGGCGTGACCCACCTTGCCCAACCTTGCTCTCTCCTTGACAATATACTATGACTGTCCCTGCCCTAAGTTCTTCCTGGAGTGCCCCTGGCCTGGGACCGGAGCCTGAGGTAAGGGAGGACCTGGCTGCAGGCCGTTGATTGGCAGCGATTCCAGGAGTGATCCAGGAAGCTGGGGTGAAGTAGGGGGAGAGTTAGACAGGAAAAATGGAAAAGCCAATTAAGGTACATTATCAGGGTCACTTTTGTAGGCTGAGGAGGCTTGATTTTACATTTGATTTTACACCATGCCACCCTAGTGGGCGCTGAGTGAGACTGTGTCTGAGAGCTCAGGGAGCCACCCACCGGGCCTTGGAAGGAAATCTGAGCCAGCCAAGAGGATGTGATGTGGCATGAAAAGCATCTGCTATACCTCCTTGTCCCCTGCAGTCATTTATGTGACCCCCAGTGGTTTAAGAAAACATCCTCCCTTCCTGTCTTTACTCTGGGATATCCTTGTATTTATTCAGCACTACGGCAACTTAACATTTAGGTTCCTTAATTTCCCCATTTCTAAAACAGGCAGGATGATAACGGCTTTGTAAACGAGGGCATTTCTCTCTCGAGATGGTGTGATTGGTAATGTATTTAGTTTGTACTGCTGATTTAGGGACCAAATCTATAGTCTATTTATGGGCAGATCTGTATTTTATAGGGAAGCCTTAGCATTTTGTGAATCTAATAACAGATTTCTACGTAACTGGCATATTTTCGAAGTTCCAGAATATTTAGGAACTAGCCCCTCTAGGTGAAAGCTTTAGGATTAATCATTAATGTGCTTTCCCCAAGTGACAATGTAATGAGGCTCCAGTGTATCGATATTCTTCAAATAATTTTAGATCATTCTGTTTAGAAACCCAGCTTCCTAACTCAGTGGATGAATAACATTTTCTTTTAAACATGCTCTTTCTGGATTATCTATTTTTTTCTCTTTTACTCTGGGAAATGTCAGCCCTTCAAAATAGTAGAGCGTGTAGGTCACAGAGAAGTTGCAGACATAAGTAAGATTCAGCCAAAAACGTGGTGCATATTTTTTTTTTTGCCATCTGACAGCTCTGCGGTGATATATGAAAGGAGGAAGCTTACAATTTGCGGATCGCTAAGTGGGAAACATATTTTTCCCCCCTAACTTGCCAGTGGGTAAATAATACCTACTGTTCAATTCTTACATTTTGGTTATGCAAATAAATCTGTGCCTTAAACCTGTTGATTTAAAATAAAAATCTTTAATGAGCCAGAATTCTCATTGCTACAGCTAGACTAGAATTTTATTAATACAGTGTCAGGACCTTGGTGATTAAGTCAAAGTTGCTAATTTTCAACATGAGGAAACTGAGGTCTAGAGATATTTTCCTATTTGTCCCCAAGTTAATGATGAGGATGGATCTAGAACCTAGAAGTCCTGAGCCCCGCCCCCAACACAGTGACTCCAGTAATACTGCTGTTTCAGTTAGAAAAAACTATACACAAAACCGTGTGCAAAAATCATGGAGTATGTTTAGATTGGCAGACACCCAGATAAAGGAAATTCCAGCCCGTCTGTGTTGCAAGCCTTAGATTTGGATTTGAGTGCCAGGCCAGCTCTTGACTAGCTTTATAACCCTGGGTAGGTCACAGACTTATCTGAGACTTTCCCTAGTTCACTCTTTCTCCCTGAATCCCCTCCCTTGGCCCTCCTAACTTGTGAGATGGGAGAGGGGATGCATATTCCACATGGCAACGTGGATGAAAACCACACAAGGAGTCCAGGAGAGTTCTCTGCAAACCACAGATCCTTACCCACATGCCGAGGGGTGTTTGCCCCAGGGAATTCACACCCCTAGGACTCAGCCCTGAGCCTCAGCTTCAACATGCTCTGATGGCTTTTACCAGGAGTCCCAGCGATGGAGGAAGATGCCACAGGATTGCATTATAAATGTTATCTTTAGTATTTTATATATGTTTAATATCATCTTAATGATATTTTACCCATCTGACGTTTACTACAACTCTGGGTGACGGGGAAGCAGTCTTTTTAACACTCCCATTTTTCTTATGAGGAAACTGAATGCTGGAGAGGGAGATATGAGCAGCTGAGCTTGGGTGTAAGCTTCCTGCATTTCCCCAGAAATAGTAATATAAACCACCCAAACCACACCTGACACACCTGAGCCCTCTCGAAGTGCAGGGCACAGAGTAGATGCTCATGAAAACCTGATTAGTTTACACCATCAAGTTTGAGACTTGATAGAGGCCAGCATTTCACATCTTGTGAGGGTGCAATAAAGGGAAATGTTAAAAGTGATATAGCTGGAAAAGACACTTCTAGAAATTTTCTTTTCTTTATAAAAGTACAGCATATGGGAACGTAGAAGGGAACAAAGTCCATCTTATCATTGATACTTTATAACATATTTCCTTTCAAAATTTTCCCCCTGGGTTTAGATTTATTGCTTACATTTTTTTAGTTTGTATGTGTACAGTTTTATATTCTGCTCTTTAATATTTTATCTTTTGGACACTTTTGTTATCTATCAACAATTTTTTTTAAATGGCACCGAATAATCAACCGAATTGACGTATCCCAGTTACTTAAACACTCCTTTTGTGATACATTTAAATTTCCCACTTTTAAATATAAAAAATGCTGCTGTGAACATTCTTCCGCAAGAAGGTTTTTCTTTAGGGATAGATTCCCAGAAGTGGATCAAAACGAATGAGCAATTCAAGCCAATTACTTTAAATACAGTAATTAAGGTTAGAAACACTCGAGAATAGGTTACTAAGGCAATGATAAGAGTATTTTTGCAGGGGTTAAAAGAAAGGAAAGATTTAATTAGCCAGGTCATGCGGAGAAGTCTGTGTTCAGAAGGTGCTGAGCTTGTCATTTCCCGCAGAGACGGAGCAGCACTGGTGCCGATGCCCCCGCGTGGGGCGGGAGTGCCGTGGATCACACGGGGGCGCCCGTTCTGGTCTGTCTCTGTGATTCAGTGAGATTGTTCATTCAAGAAGTGGTTTTCTGTACATACTGTGACATCGGGATTGCCTGCCTTTCAGGATGGACTAAAACTCGAGGGACTCCATTCTGATGTAGCCAGACAGGTGTTCCCCAGTGAGCCTGAAGTGGGCAGCTCCTTCCCCTGGTTCCAAGCACTGTGCTTTTGAGGCAGGCTTTTGCTGCCACTGCCATAAGATGTATCCCTTCAAGAACCTGTGTCTGTCAGCTTTGCTGCAATAAAAAACAACCTCCCCAAATCTCAGTGACTTGTACCACAAACATACATTTTTCAGTCACTTTCTATGTAAGCCGAGGTTTGGTGCTGGCCTGTTCCACGTGAGTTTTATTCTAGGCAAGAGGAATCGCTCCTCTCTGAGGACCACTGGACAGAAATGAGGCCAAGCCACCGTGCACATTTAGACTGTCTTCCCAGGGGCAGTGGAGATCATCTCCACTCACGTTCTGTTGGCCAGGTCATATGGGCAAGCCTGACAGTGGGTGGGATGTGTGCTTCCCCTGCACGGGGGGCTGCCAATCACGTGGCAGAGGTAGGGGTGTGTAGTTGACAGCAAACTGCTGTGAACAGTGATAGAATCATCCACAGGCCCACTGGGACTTGGCCTCCTCGTTTTCTTCTGACATCCATTCATCCACTTGTCTCCTGCAGCGCCGAAGCCTTAGAACTTGGCTCAGTGCATGAACTACTCTGTCCCTAGTGTGAGAGTCTCCAGGAGCAAAGGGCTCGCTAACCTAGTACGTGACTGACGCAGTGCCGGACCACTTCCTTACTGTGGCAGATGGTGTTTTCTGAGGATGACCACAGCCATGGCCCCCCCCATCACACGGTCTTGTATAGTGTTACCCTGTTGCTCCCCCATCCAGAGGTGGTGCCTCGTTCCTCTTCCCTTTGATCTCAGCAAGCCTATGACCCAGGGGCTGCAGAATGCTCTGGAAGGATGCTGCCTGACTTCCAAGACCTTGCAGCTTCTGCCTGGTTCTCGTGGAACACGTGCCCTGGGGGAGTCAGCGCCACGTCAGAGGCCCGACTATCCCAAGGGATGTTGGTTCAGCACTCTGATGGACAGTCCCTGCTGAGCTTGGCCTCCCAGCCATCCGCGTTGTGGGATGAATCATCTCGATTTTCAGTCCTCGTTATCATTCACCTTGGCTTGAAGGTCCAAGGACAGAGAATCTTGGGTTAGATGCCTTTTTCCAAGGCAGTGACTGTCAATGTCAGTCAGGGGAGCCTGAGAGGAGGATTGAGGATCGTTCCCAGTGATGGGGGTGGGGGTGGGGGCAGGTCAGGCCCCACAGATGCTTGCCTGGGTCAGCCTTTGAGAATGGAAATCTCATCATTGTAATTCACCATTTCCAAAGCTGTCGGAGGCTCTGCATGGTTTTCATAAGAGCACTTAAACCCTTAGCTTATCAGCACATGAGGCTCTGCAGGGCTGGGCCTGGCCCACCTCTCTGCTCAGCTGCCCAGCCAGAGTCCCTCATGGAACCTTCACTCCAGACTTACCGGGACATCTGTGATTTCTTGAAAAAAATTGTCTACTTTCAAGGCTTCAAGTGTCCTGATAATTCTCAATTTACGTCCTGGCCTGAGCATTTATCTGAATCTAAACTCCTATTTCCAACTGCCTTGTCACCACCTCCACTTGGATGTGTCACAGACACACGCTGAACTTACTGTGCCCAAGACTGAACTCCTGATCTTTTCTCCCCCAAAACCTGCTTCTCCTGCAGTCTTCCGCACCTCAGGAGATGCAGCTCTATCCTTCGCTTTTCTCAGGGCCGAAGCCTTGCGTCATTCTCGACTCTTGTTTGTTTCATACCATACGTTGACAAAACGTGTCAACCGTATCTTCTGAACATATTCTTGAACAGACCAAAACTCAGAATCAGAATATCTCCAAAGACTCACCCCTTGAGTGTCACCATCCTGACCCAAGATGTCATTTGTCACGTTCTCACCTGGCCTGGTCAGTGCAGCAGCCTCCTGACTGTGCTCCCCGTGTCTGCCAGGCAGCGGCAGTCCTGTTAAAACATGCCACGTCATGTCATTTCCAAGTCCTTGCCACTGTGGCTTCCCATCTTTGTAAATGCTAAGTCCTTACGATGGCTCCACGCCCTTATGTGCTAGGCCCCTCACCCTCTGCCTTCACACTCCCTGTTTCTCGCTGCCCTCAGCTCGTTGGCTGCCTTCATGTTCCTCCAAGTCAGGCAGACTTCTGCCCCAGAGCCTGGAAGGTTCTTCCCCCAGATCTCTGCATGGCTTGTTCCCCAGAACGGTGCCTGGCAAGGGCAGGGGTGCGGTGAAAAACTGCTGAATGAATGAACTCGGATGTGCCTTTGGACTCGCTCTCCCTTTCCCCAGAACACACCCTGCACTCCCTTACCAAGCTAACTTTTTTTGGTTCATTCAAAGTCAGCTGAAATCTCAGCCTCTCTAGGGAGATTCCTGTGTGACTTAAATGACCCCTTTCTCTACTCTTGGAGGAAAAGGACTGTGTCTTATTTGTCATTGTACCTAACACACAGCACAGCAGGTTTCTTGGCACACGGTAGACCCTGAGTCAGTATTTCCCTCAATGTCAACTTTGGCATTGTGTTTGTGTTTCATGGGCAGTACATGTACACGCACAACTACAGAAACCACGGTAGGGGCTACAGGGAAGAGCAAGCCCCTGTCCCCCGTGTGTTTTCAGCAGAAGCTGTTATTGCTTTCTTTGGCATCTGCCTGGATATGTTCTATGCATAGACAAGCAGTTATATGTTAAGCAAATATTTAAGAAACATTTGACATTGATGCAGGAAATTGCCCTGTTTTTAAAAACATTTAAGTGGGTTCACCTTGAATAACCAGTTTACTGAAGTAGTAAGATTTCTGGATACTTGTGTTCTCCTGAGAAACAGGTTTGCCCTGAGAGTAGTTTTAAAATCTTTCTAAAATTCACAGGTCCACTTACTTCACTGGGCCATATATAAGGAATGTCTGCCCGCCCATGTGCCCTGCATCCTGCAGGAGCTTGTGAGACCTGCCCCTCTCCGCCCTGCCCCCTCTGCCCCGCGCTGGCATCAGTTCTTTGCAGGAACACTGCAGTTTCCTTCCCCTGGACTTCCTGCTTCTACCCGTGTCCCTCGATGGTCTGTGCTCAAAAGAACAGCCAGAGCAATCCCCACTTTTTGTATGTGAGTCAGATCATACTGTTTCTCTGCTCAGTCCTCTGATGGTTCCCTGTCCTGCTCAGAGTACAAGCACAGTCCTCATAATGCCGTAAGGCTCTGCAGGCCACTGAGTTCCAGCCGTGCTGGTCTCGTCACCGGTTGTCAAATATGCAGTGTGCCTCCCTGCCAGGGAAACACAGTGCTCGTCCCCAGGGAGCCGCAGAGCTAACTCTCCTATCTTTCAGCTCCTTGGTCAAATGTCCCCTTATCAGAGAGAAGCGTGACTACTGGACATAACATAACACTCCCATTATTCTCCCCTTTATTCTGCTTTATGTTTCTATACGCAGCGTGCTCAGTCACATGTTCCTTGTCTGTCTTTCTGCATGTGAGCTCCGTGCGAGCAGGCAATTGGTCTGTCTTGTTCACTGCTAACTGCTTGCCCTAGAACACAATAGTCAGTGAGCGCTTTGTTGACTGATTGAAAGAGCTTGGGCTCTTCGAGCAAGAGTCTCAGCATGCATCCCCTTGCTGTGTATATTGGAAGTAGAGGTCCTGGGTAGATTTGCAACTTGTAAATGGGATGTTCTCTCTACCCATTTCCCTCCACTCCAGAAACAGCAGCATGAGACCCCAGGGTGCAGACTCACGAGATGCATCTTGGGCTCAGGTCAATGTATCTGGCTGTCTGGAAGTTCCTTCTCAAGCTTAGCAAGTCCCCAGCTAGATTCACTACTGCTCTTGGATGTGCTACCACCTCTGCTGCTTTGGCCAGTTTTGAAATTGGGGTTGTCCTTGCATCCTTTCCTTCTCCTCTGCCCACATCCAGTCGGTCCTAAGTCTTGCCAGGTCTATCTTCTCTTCTTGGCCTCTTTCCATTTTGATTCTTCTCAGTTGGCATGGCCCCTGTGCAGGGAGTCATCACTTTGCTTTCTTGGCTACTGACATTGTCACCCAGCGGATTCCCCTGCCTCTCCTTTCTGTCCTTTCAACCCTCCCAACCCCGGCCACAGTCAGAAGGTCTCTGCAAAGCCCAGATCACATCATGGGGCTCCTTTGCTTAACCCTTCAGCGACTTCCTGCCACTGCCATATGTTTCCCCAACTTCAGATGTGTGTGTTCCACCTTGATGATTTTTGCCCTATCCATGTAGCACCTATCCTGTTATTTACTTAAGATTTATTTAAATGTATTCATATTTAATTTTTTCCCTAAGCAATAATATCTTTGAAGTCATGGGGTGATAATCAGATTTTTTTTCTAATGTACATTAAAATGTTACTGTTAAATACAACACACTGGGCCATATACCACCTAATGTCCACTGTGTATAGATACCATGGGTGATGTGCCTGCCATCTCGAGGGAGCTTCCAGGACACTTGGGGCCTTCTTCCAGTGGCCCATTGTGTTGCTGCTCCCCTTGGGCAAAATGCTCCAGGAACAGCTTCTCCACTTTGAACTTCCACTGAAATAGGGCCCCACAGTGCTTTGTGTCTTCATGCTGTTTCTTCCATCTAGAGTACCCTCCGCAGCCTTCTGTTTTCTTTGCTTGAAGATCCCCGTCCATTCTTCACACCCAGCCTGGACATCACGCTGCAGATTCGTCTTTCCTTCGTAGTCCAATACCCCCCAGGTTGTGTTTATCATGCTGAGTCCTTTCTCCATTTTATTCCTGGTCCATTGTCTGCTTTCACATTCACAAGGGATGACTGTCCTGCAATGATTTTCAGGTTTTCTATCCTAGATTGGTGCTCTCTGGAGGTGGGGTATAGATTTTATTTGCCTCAGCCTCAGGGCCAGGCATGGAGAACTTAAAATATGAATGCCTGAAGTTTCAAATCCCTTTCTAAAATGCAGTCACCCCTGGTGGAGCAGTGTGTGTGGCTGGACATTGGTTGATGAGAATAAGAGTGAGACTTGGCATGGAAACCTGGGAGCCTGGGGGGCTGACTGGAGGGAGGAAATGAAGCATTGTTTGGTGGGAGGTCCCAAAGGCATGATGCCCCTTCACAGGATTTCCTAGAGCAGACCCTTTAGCCCACATAAACGGACCTGATCTTGAGGAGTGGCTTGTGGGCTGCAACCCCTTTGGTGAGCCTCTATGTTTTCAGCCCAACCATCAGAGCTGCACTGTTCAGTATGGTAGCCACTAACCACATGTTGCCATTTGAATTTTAATTACAAGTAGTCAGAACTGAAATTTCGTTTCTGCAGTTGCACCAACCACATTTGAAGTGTTCAATAGTCACACATGGCTAGTGGCTACCATATTGAGCAGCACAGAATAGAACACTTCCATCATTGCAGAAAATGCTATGGGACTGCTCTGCTTAGGGTCTGATTCTTTAACAAATTACTCATGTTGTCTTTTGTCCCTAAAGTTGAAACCAGGAATAAAGTCCCATCTAAGTGGGATTTCAGTTGGTTGGGTTTTATTCAGCTTGTGTATTATTACAGTTAGAAGCAAAGGGCCCTTTGTTGATAAAAGGGGAGTTTTAGGGGTGGCGTGGTGAGGAGATGCATGATCAAACCGTGGAAAAGGAATGGCCCGACCGCCTGAGTGACCATCCCTGGTCCAAGTCAACCTTGTCCTCTCCACAGTGTATTCACAGTGCAGCAGGTGGATGAAGTTAAGATAGAGGCAAGAGGTGATGGGGGTCTAGAGCCAGGGGAGGGAGATGAGGGTGAGAATGTGAGAAAGGCGAGAGCTCCTGAAGTATGGGAGGAAGGAGGGGTTGACGGTGATGGGATGAGAGAGTGGCGGAATCTTGAACAAAATGGTGCCTGTTTGGCATGGCCGTCAGAGAGAACGGGCAATGGCTCACATCCATTCGTTGCTCACTTTCTCCATCTTTTATCCTGCCTCCAAACCGATTTTGGTTTGTGGCTTTATCTGAAATGGCAGAACACGTGGAGGGAAAGAGGGCCTAGCTAAAAAAAACCAACATTAGAAAGTGTGTGTCCATAAGTGCTGTTATGTGATCACACCACTTGACTCTTTCATTTTTCATTATTTGCTTCACATTTGAACAATGTCCCAGATTACAAATGCTTTGGAGACCAGAATGAACGATGATAAATAAAACATTACACTTTAAACTCTTGGACTGACTTGGTTAATCGCTAGGGTAACTTTGCATTTTAGGCCTGTCGTAAATTAGAGGGGAATTGGAGAAATTTCTCTTGCTTGGTTTTTTTGATCTAATGGGAAATAACTTAGAATTGGTATGCTAGGGCTCTGGCTTTATTAATGTGAGCCACAGGCCTTTAAACCTACAATTGACAAGGGACCAAACTTTCAAGCTGACACCATTTTGGATGTGAATGTCTGTCAGTAGGTTTTGCCCTTGTAGTTTCAGAGGCAAAAATTAGTGCTTGCTTCTAGGTTGTTCAGAGATTTACAGTGCTGTGCACAAGTAGTAATTTATAGCCTTTAGGGCGGGGAGTGGCTTTAACCAATTCTAATCATTTCTTTAAAGTGGCTTTAACTATTTGTTTGGATTTCACTAGCTTTCTTTCAGACATTAAATGTGTCTTAATTCAGTGGTTCTTAAACGTAAGTGTGCGTCGGAATCACCTGGAGGGCTTATTATAGCACAGATGGAGGGAGCCGACCACTGGTCCCATGGGAATTTCAATTCTGTTTCATCCTAAGTTGATGGAAGGATACCTTGGAGCAGGGGTAGTTCATTTGCCTCTCTCTGACTCATAAAGTTCTCTTCTTCCGGGATTTGGACAGGAGAGGGGAAGAGTCTACGTTCTTTCTGTTGACCAGGCTCTGCAAAGCCCTCTCCGCTTGCTGGGCCAGCCTCTCCAGGTGGAGGCCATGGAATGCTGACAGGGCAGTCACCCTTGGCCACCGCCACCAGCCCCTCTGGCTCCCCAGGCCTGGTGGCAGCTCACACTTGCGGCTGCAGAGTGTTTGCTCCTGACTCAAGTCTTCACTGCATCCTGGAGACCTCTGTCATCCCAGGATGCCTGTGGGGGTGTGAGCATGTGACTGCCCAGAGTGGCCGAATGGTTGACAGGGCTGGCCGCTGGGACGGAGTCACCTGAGTGGGATTCTATTTCTGGGTGGACTTCATACTCCTTGGGCGACCTTGGACAAGGCTCCTAATCCTTGACTCCCTCCATTTTGAACACTCCTGTTTATGAAACACACCTATCCCCATCCCCATCCACACAACAGCAGAGAAACAGAAGCCTGGGTCTGGTGAGTGGCCTCCGGGGGATTGATGAGCTGATACGTGGAAGTCTGAGTGCCTAAGGAGAAAGCTGCTGTGTAAACACAATAAATATATTATTAATAAAGCATTAAAAAATGGCATTGCACCCTCTGCTAATAATAGCTGCTTTAGGCTGGCAGAGCGGCTCTAACACACAGGCTCCCAGCAGGCTGAAGGAAGGGAGACTGTGGTTTTTGAATTTACAATACACTTAAAAGAAGGTGGAAATGAGTTTTTAAAACATTTTTGAGCATATCCATAGGGATAGTGGTGAAGAAAATAGGGTTACGGTTCTGTGATATTCAACTTTAATAAATCAAATCACACATTTCTTTTGATTTCCATTATATTTCAGCATTGCTTTACAATGTGGGCTATTCCATGGGACTCTGGCTGAGGTGTTCCTTCCTCCTTCCAGCGAAGAAGGGTTGGTGCCACCTCAGATTCCGTGGGATGAGACTTACAGATCAGTTAGTGTTTAATTGATTGGTTGATGAACTATATCCACTCTTCAGGTGCATTGGAGCACCCGCTTCTTGCTATTATAGACACGGAAGTAAAAAAGTAAGGTCTCGCCCTTAGCAATTTATAGTGTAGTTTTGATTAAAGATACATAAGCACAAAATTACATAACAAGGCCGTGTGGGGAGTGGGCTCCTTGGCTTAGCGAGTGCACCGGAGCAGGCTTGCGGGCGTTGAAAGAAGAGACGGGCAGCAGCCGGCAGATGAGACACGTTTTTTATTGTCAGGGGGATGCAGCTGCAGCCAGAGCATGGCTGAGAACATGGCGAGCACTTACGTATGGCTCAGAACAATAGTGGCAACGTGCCATGGAGAAGCGTGATCACATGGGTTCACATAGGAGATAACACCTTGGTTACGTAAGTGTTTTGACTCATGCCTCCCCCGAAAGGCCGGTGGAAGACATGCTGGCAATCAGTTTAGTTTGTCCTAAGAAACCCATTGCCTGTACGACTGGATTTCCCCTACAGGCATTGCATCCTTTGTACTTATCTCCTTAGGAACGTAAACACCTTGTGTGCATTACTGCGGCGTGCCTGCAGTGACCTGGAGAAAGGTACAGTCCTGCAGCCTCACCACGTTCCCTGTCTGAGAGACGCAGAAAAAGCACAGACATTGGTTCCCTTTGTCCCCCAGGGTAGTATGGAGACCAGAAAGCTCCCTTGAGGATGCAGTGACAAATTGTGTGTAGCATGGAGCACACAGGTGGTGGCTGTCCTACTCATTCTTCAGGGAGAGAAAGCTGGTCAGTGAACAAATGCAGTAAGGGCCTCTTAGGGACCCATTCCCTCCTCCCCAGCTGAGCCGTCCCTTCCCTCCCTGCCTCTCTTCCAGCGTTTACCCCACAGTGGATGCTTCCTAGGGACAGGCCCTCACCTGGATCTAGGCCAGACATTTTCAACCTGGCACCTTAGAACTGCCTGGGGAGCTTTTAAACAAATGCAGAGGCCCACGTTCACACCCCGCCCCCCTCGAGATTCTGATAAAATTGAACTGGGGGGTCCCCAGGCAACTTTAAAAACAAAATTCCCCAGGTGGGTACAGTGTGGTGTCAGGACTGGGAAGTGCTGAGTTGATGGCTGAATTTACCTAAAAGGGTGAATCAAAGACATAGTCTCTGCGAGTCACTCAGGCGTTTTGTGAATGGAGAAAGAAAACTACACTGTAAAACTTACCCTGGAGGCCTATCTTGACTTTGGGCTTTCTTCCGGCAATGGGACCTCTCATGGCTCATTTGCTGGCAGGTAAAAATGGTTACTCCACGTGCAGCTGGCCCATAGCTGTCTTCCAGCTTGCACAGCTGGTACTTGGGAGCCAGTCGCTTTTGATTCCCATATCCCTGAGAACACCCACTCCTGCTCCAGTGTGTGGTCACCGAAGGGCGCTCCAGTAGGCACACTTCACTCTCCCATGACTCTCTCCCAGCTGTGGCCCGCTTTGTCCCTGATTACCCTCTTAGTACTGTGGTTACCTGCCCCAGGTGCGCTGTGCCATGTTAGCCGTGGCAGCATGTCCTTCGTTCCAGAATTACAGGATCGTGGTGCCACACTGCTCACAGCATTCATGGGATTCTGTGAGGTTATGCAGGGTGGTGAGTCTCTTTCCCTGGAGGTTCACTTTGGTGATAAAACCCTGAACTATATTTCCCTAAAGACGACTTAGTGTCAACCCTGGGACTGTGGGTGGTCACCCAGGGGGTGTGGCAGCTTACAGTTGAGTCTCTCCCAGACTGTGTCCTTGTCAGTTGTGCCAACTCTTTGGCCATGTGGAGCTCTCCCAGTTAACATTCTCAGTGTTTTATTTTTTTGCGGAGCCTGTGTCATCTTGGGGGTGATATTCCTTCTGTCACCCATATGTGTGTTTATTTGCTCAAGTCCGTGCCAAGATCCCTAACCCATTCATTCCTTTTCCCACCATCTCTGTTCTTTTTTGTGTTTTGCCGCAACCTGCAGATTCCTTCTTTGTGTTTTTGAAAAGGTAAAACCTATGAGTAGAGGGTGGATTAGAAGTCTACTAAGTGGACTCCAAGCAGCCTTGTTTCCCTGCTTTTATTCCTAACTTATAAATTTGGGGGGTCATTTCTCTCTGCAGGTGTATGGGCAGGGGCCACTTGAGTTAGGTGAGCAATTTGGAGCCATGCTGTTAATCCAGAGAAAGGAATCCAGGCTGGATGATGAAAAGTGACTTTATCTGATAGCTGGGGAAGAAGGCTGAGGAAGCTGCAAAATGGTGGAGGTTTCAGGCTGCGACCTAACTATGGTCAATCTTGTGTTCTTTCTCTCCCTCTTCATTTTCATTTGGTAGTTTGACCCCTGTATTAATATCCTCATTTCCTCATGTTTCCCTTCATTTTCCATCTTTCTTTCTCCTGAGAGTTGTTGTGTCTGGGTTGCCAAAGTGCTTTTCCTATGCCCCGAGTCCCGCAGACTTCCTCACCTACCCCCAGCTCCCATCCCCAGCCATGTGTCTGCCTGTTTCACCCCCAGTCTCATCTCCAACCTGCTCCTGCTGCCTCCTGTGCTGGGTGTCTTGGATGACCTCATCCTTCCTTCTTTTCTCTCATTTCTTCTTTTTAGAATCTCTCCATCTTACCATAAACACTGTCTTTTGTCATTACCTAATCACTCCTCCTCCTTATCTTTGGGAAAATCCAAAGGTGTGTATCATGTCATATCCAAAAGAGACACCCAGAGTAGACTTTTCTTTTGTTTACGCCACATTAATGCTTTGAGTATCATCTCATGTCATCTTTAGGTGGATAATATTATTCCCATTTGAAAGATGAGGAAATCGTGGCTAAGAGAAGTTCAGTTCCTTGATCAAGATCATGCATCAAGTTAAACGGTAGAGCTTGGCATGTCTCATGCCAGACCCTCTACTCTTTGCTATTAAATTCAGCACCTTCTGTCTCGAGCAGGAATGAAATATTGTGTTTGCCAGGCAAGGGGGGTGGATTTCATGGGCTCGAAGACCCTTCCACCTCAGCATTCATGGAGTGCTGTGAAGTTATGCAGGGTGGTGAGTCTCTTTCCCTGGAGGTTCACTTTGGTGATAACACCCTGAACTGTATTTTCCTAGAAGTGTCTTAGTGTCAATCCTGGGACTGTGGGTGGTCACCCTGGGGGTGTGGCGGCTTTCAGTTGAGTCCACTCCCAGGTTGTGTCCTTGTCACTGTTGACTGTGCTGAATCTTCAGCAGTGTGGAGATTTCCCAGTTAAGATTCTCAATGTTTTGTTTTTTTGCAGAGCCTGTGTCATCTTGGGGGTGATATTCCTTCTGTCATCCATATGTATAGTGGTCAAAGCCATCCATGACCTCTCAACTAGGCTGCTCCCAGAAGTGGTAAGGTCCTTCTTCTTCTTTCATAATCCTTCCTGGCAGTGCCAACCCCCTGCCCTGCCTCTCACTGAAGGTTTATCTGAGGGAGTTGGGCAGGTTGAGAGAGAACAGACAATGTTTTGGGGGTCCAGAAGATCTCCTTGCAGGAATGCAAATGACTTGGCAGAGAGCATGACTGGGCAGGTACTGGGACCGATGTCCCTCTCCTTTGGTTGTTTGAGAATTTTAAAAGCAAGATGTCTGTTTTGTGAAGAGAAATGGGGTTATTTTTGTGAAGCAGAGTGATCCAGTCCATGTTGTTTGCATCTGTTCTGCGTCCATTCAATGATTGTTGCAATACAAACTATATTTTCTTTTGCACTTCAATTCAATACATAAATCTATTTACGTTAGGTTTTCTGGCACAATTGACATTTGGATATAGAAACTGGAGGACACAATTTCTTACTAAAATATGTCTTTGACTGCTTTGTCCTCCAGGTGAGAGTCATTACCCACACTCTGATCCTTTTTCTCTCCTCCCCTTGTGAATGCTGAGAAGAGAAATATTTTTTACAATCTTCTATCATGCGGTCTTCATAGAAGGCAGCTGATTTGGTTACAGGCGATGAAGATGCTGCCGTTATAATAATTCCCTGTATACAAGTTGCAGCAGCAATTTGAATGCAAAATATGGGCTCTTCTCTTAGGATGTGATTTGATTTGCACTTGGCTATATCTTCCACCTAATATAAGGCCAAACTGATTAGACCTTTAATTTCACTTTTAGAAAAATAAACTAATCCTTTTTGGGGTGACGTATTACATTTGTACGTGTGTGGATATGCGTTTTTATAGAAAGGATGAATATGAAGTGGGACATTCTACTGCATTTAGTAGAGGCATTACAGTGGCTGCTTTAAGTTGTTTTACTGTACCCTGTAAAACTGAGATTAAAGCCTTCCCTTTAATAATTCACCAGGATCTTAACTGTAATTTATCCCTGCAGTTGGCCAGAAGCTTATTCTGTCATATCTCAGTGACGGGGGGAAGATCGATACTGGGATAGGAATGTACCTATTTGTGGCATTTATTCTCTTTCAGAAGAGAGAGTTCAAGAAGATATTCCTATTATTGCACTTCTGTGCTCTTCACTTCCTAATGACCGTAGTCTCTCCCTGATCTCCCCGGTTGCCCAGTGTCTTGGACTCTTCCACCCTTTTTCTCCCCCAGACTTGCTAGCCTGTGTCCCACCCTGTCAGAATCCGAATCTTAGGTAAGACATGAGGGCGCTGAGTGTGATTATACATGGTAGATGTCAGTCAGGAACCATCTTTGCGTTTTACAGGGAGAGGAAATGTGCCTCAACTCTAAGAAATGTGTACGGTTGGGAATTTTCAGCACTGTGCCAGTTGACACATTCATTTATTTGGGCATTAAAAATTAATTTCTGGCAGGGCTACCTTGGTGAGGAATAGGTAAGTGTGCTCACAGGCCCTTGTAGAGGTTCCTCCTTGTTTTTCTCTTGATAGCTGAACCACTTCCAACTGGGAACAAACTCTTACTATCCCATGGCGCAAATACTCTCCCGAGAAGCAGCTCTCTGATTGAAATCCCACCTCATGGTATAAATGCCTAATGTGGGGTTCAGAGAGGGTAAAGAGCTCCGTGGCTGTGCCAGGACCGTCCCCGTCCTTAGAGAACTCCTGCCCACTACTTCTGTTATCAGTTCTGGTTTGGGATTTAAAAACCACACCTATTGACAGTCATCTCGTCAGAACTCCGAAAAGGTATAAGGTGGTTTTGTTGTATTTTGTGTTTTTTAAGCCTTCAGAGGAGCTTTCATGCTGGGGGAGCTCCCGTCTCCAGAGGGGGAGGCCGTCTGACCAGCTGAGCGGCACGGAGGCCAGGTGGGCCTCGCAGGGTCACAGCACACGGTGTTTCAGTCCTGGCGTTCTGGTTCCCTGGCTCTGCCCTAGCAGTTTGCAGAAGTCAGCAGGTGGAAGCCAGGCCCCGATCCCGGGCCTGCTGTGATTCAAAATGAGCGTTCGTCCACAAAGCCTCATCTAAATTAGGAGTCACAAACTCAAATGCCCGTGGAAGTCTGTCCTGAAACAAAAATAGGAGAAACGGGCCGGGTCTGTGGCAACCAGAGAGTGAGCATGCGCCCGCCCGGATGCAGGAATTGTCACGCCGGGATGTGCACCACGTGGAAGGAGGACTCCCTGTCAGATCTCCCAAGGTTTTAAGAAAAAGTAGAAACCTATGTTTAATGTGAAATAAATTGACAACTAATTAAAAACGATTGACAACTCTGGTGGGGAGTGGGTGGATAATTTCATGCGGGTCACATACAGCGTGCCGCTGGGCTGCTCGTGGGGGGCAGGGCGGGCGGGGGCGTCGCTACTGCTGGTGGAAACCAGGCTGTGCATGTAGCATCTGGGTGAGACCAGGGAGGCTGCTCTTTAGGGCCGTGATGTCACAGACTTAGTTCTGAGTTGCACCTGCACCCACCCATACCCTCACCTGCAGAACTGCATTTTCTGTGGGATTTCTGTCCACCTGTAACCATGGATTCTGTCAGAAGCAGCATCTTCCTTCACCCAGCAGCCGCCTTAATTCAGCTGCATGGTTCTCAGAGTGGAAATAATTGCAAGAATGGATAAGTTTTGAATAAGAGGACTGTGCAGTTAGGAATTTCCCAACCGTGCAGTCTCTTGGCTATGAGCCTTGCTGGTGTCGCCTGCCCCTCGGGGTTTTGCTGGAGAAATCAGGCCAGCCTGGCTCTCCCAGGAGCCCCAGAGTGGGACTTTGTGGAATCTTCTGCAAGGGCCTCGTGAGCAGATGGCATGAGCCTGCTCCCTCACACCCTGCCGTCGGTCGCCTTGGATGGTTAATGAAACAGGTTCCAAAGAGCCTTCTCTGAAACCCTTATATGGGCTACGGTTCTGGAAGTTGGGAGGACAGTGGGCAGTGCCACAAATGTAATAGTGATAGTGCTAGCCTTATGCCAATGGGTTGCTAGCTGTTTGTTTATTTTAGCAAGAAGGAAAAGTTTTATTTATTTATTTTTAAATGTCAAAATATTAAGGGGTGCAAATGTTTGTGTTACATGGATAGCTTGTGTAATGCTTAAGTTGGGGCTTTTATTGTGCCCATCCCCAGAATCTACTGTTCATCGTACCCGACAGGCTCCCACTCTCCCCCTTTCCTGGTTTCCAATGTCCTTTACATCTCTTTGTGCCCGAGTGTGCCCATCGTTTAGCTCCCAAACATGCGGTGTTTGTTTTTCCATTCCTGAGATACTTCCTTTAGGATAATGGCCCCCAGTTCCATCCAAGTTGCTGCAAAAGACATTATTTCATTGGAAAGAAAAGTTTTAAACCTGAACGAACAGGTTCCAGCAATCCATGACACTGCTTACCCTCTGTCTGCCTCACCAACTACACCTTTTTTCTAAATTTATTTTTATTTTTTAAATTGACAAGTAAAAGTTGTATACCTTTATGGTGTACGGTGTACTGTTTTGCTAGAGGTACATGTCGTGGAATGGCTAATTCCTGCCCATGACTTTCTGCGTGGGCCCCGGTGCTCTGTGCCGCCGACCAGGATGAGCCCCAACTGTCTTGTCCCTGCAAACCCACAAGCAGGCGAACTGAGCAGCAGCTGGGGCTGCAGTAGGACAGCAAGGGGTGAGGGGGATTATGGGATGCCTGGGACACATGGAAGGTGGCGCTGCAGCAAAGCTGCTGAGCCTGGTGGCAGGGAGGTGGGCGTGGACAGACCCATCCCCAGGTGCAGTCTCTGCCTCCTCTTACCTGCATAACCACAGGCACGTCATGTTGTCTCCCTCGCTTTCCTCATGTGCAAAGTGGAGATGACACCTCCCTCAGAGGTTTAGGATGAGGATCGAATGGGCAGTTATTTAGGAGGCGATGCTACTGTGGAGGCCGCCACTGCCCTGCACTGTGAGGCTCTCAGTTGCTCATCAGAGCTTCCCCAGTTCATAACCTGAGTCATTGCAGCCTGGGCTTCCCAGCCCTGCCTCCCTGCCTCCCTGCCTCCTGGGCTCCCTCAGACTGTGGACATCACATGTCTGGTTGTGGCTGCTCTCATGCTTGGTTTTGGGCCCACCCTGGCCTCTGGGGTCCTGCCCTGGTTCCCTGGGCAGAGCCAGTGTTGCTCTCTCTTGGACTTCAGACAGCTGTAGTTCACTTTGGGCCAATCTCTTGGAGAACACTGGACAAGCCATTGGGAGACCTCACCTCTAAGCCTAACTCACACCTTGTGTGCTGGGTGACTTTTAGCAAATCACGTCTCCTCTCTGAGCAAGTTTCCTCATTTATAAAAGGGGCATAGTTACCACCTACTCTACAGCAGACATGGTGAGCAGTCCGTGATGAACGTGGAAGTGCTTTATAAAACTGTCGTGTGCTTTACAAAGGAAGATGATGCCGTTTCTGCTTCCGCGGTTCTGGAAGTCTCATCCTTGACCCTGAGCTTTCCCTCTGTGTCCTGATCAGTGTCCAGCCCGTTAGCTGCCTCTGCTCTGAGTTTTCGTGACTTCTTCACCTTGAGCTCGTGGCCAGTGTCTGGGCCCCATCCCCTTAAGTGGCCATGTGGCAATGACACCGATTACCATTATGGTTACAACGACAAATAGTCACACGTTGGCAGTAAATGATATGCAGCCATATGTTGTTACTACTAATAACTGCTACCATTTGAACGTCTGCTCATCTCTAGACCAGCCCTCTGTCTAGACACGTGGGATTCAGAATCCGATAGCGATAATGGCCAGAGTGTTCTCGTTGCTCTGCAAAGCCCTTTAATTCTCAGAGGATGTGGCTGCTGCTTCCAGGGAGCTCACAGCTGGGGAGCGACCCCTGAGCTGATTCATTACCTCTGTGGTGTTAAGGGCTGTACTAGAGGCGATCACATGAGAACACAGAGAAGGCTTTTGTGTCCAGCCTGGGGTGGGGGAGTGCGAGGCCCTTCCGGGAGGAGCAGACCCTCCACGTGACATCTGAAGGAACGGTGGTTGCTGGCAAGGCTGGAGATGAGAGGAACCAGGCACGGGAGAAGTACATCCAGGCGGGGCCACGGCCACAGGTTCTGTGTGAGCCTGTGTTCGCTCTCGTGTCTTTGCTTCCTGTTTATACAAGAGTCTCCGAGTAGAAGGATGGAAGGAAGAGTGGAAAACACAAAGCAGGAGGAGGCAAAAGGAAGAAAAGGAAAACCACTTTTTGTTGTAAGTCAGCAATGATGCCTAGCAAGATTTTGTTAGTTTCTTCTTCCTTGAGTAGCAGTGTCGCCCTTCCAGCCCCACTTATCTATCTCCTCCCTAAACTTCTGCCCAAAATTCCATCCCGTCCGCTAGGACCAAGCAGCTTCACTCCAGCAACAAAAGGGAGACCCCCTGAGTTGCTCATTTTCCTGCAGACAGCCAGTCATGAGCTGTTTCGTTTCCGGTGCCTGGAGGTGGTGGCGGTGGCGTCTGGCGGGGTGGCCATCTCCTCTCATGGGAGCATCCCTTCCACACGTGGTGCCGGGCGTGTCCTACTCTTGCAGGCTGGGCTGGTGCTGCAGACTCTCTGGAGAGCCACGGGGTTCCTGCCAGAGCCTCAGATGGCATTCCACTCTCACGAACAAAATGGGAAATAAAACTTGTCAGGGATATTTTAGATTTGGATTTTGTCAAAAGATGACATCACGACAGATTTAGTTGTAGAGCTAAATGGGTTTTATTCGTGGTTCATGAATTGGGGCAGCCTGACCCCACAAAATAGAATGAACTCCCACTGGGCAAGGGCAGGACAGTGGGTGTGGGGAGGCAGGAGCAAGGAAACAGCCATAGAAGAGAAGCCGATTGGTTAACATCAGGTTACTTTTCTGCATGGGTTAAAGCAGAGGGGACTTCCTTGTTAGGCTAACTTAGTTAGACTGGGCTCTTCTATTTTGGGGAAAACTGGTCTGTTTGGAGATCAGTCTGCTTCCTTAAAGTCTCAGTTTGATTATGTGGCTTTTAGCCTGAGTGGCTCCATTTTGCTTTGGTCTGGTCTGGTCTTTTGAGCTTAGTGCTGGAGCTCAGTCCAAAACATTGGCCTCCTATCATTTTTTGTTTGTTTGTTTTAGAGACAGAGTCTTGCTCTGTTACCCAGGCTGGTCTCAAACTCCTGGCCTCAAGCAATCCTCCTGCCCTGGTCCCCCAAAGTGCTGGGATTTTGGGCATGAGCCACTGTGCCCGGCCGATTTTGTTTAACAGTTTGCAAATCCACAGCCAAGAACTTTTCCCAAGGATTTCTTACTTGTAGAGGTCACTGTGATTCTTAGATTTGTAGGCTTTTGAGTATGCAAAGTTTTTAAGCGTTCAGCCTGTATCTTGGTTTGGTAGGAGTTATTTATGCCTTCTTCAGGTGTTTATTTTCTTGCTCTCAGTGAGTTTTGCCTTATAGAAGGATAGAGACAGCTGCGCCTCCCTTCTTCCCACACCCCTGTCTTTAGTGCAAGCTATGGTTTGTCCTCTCCCCTGTCCTTCCCGCCCACTCAGGTCCTCTCCCCTCCCCATAGTTAAGGCTTCAGACTTCCTGTGTGCCGACCTCCTTGGAAATCTTACTTGTACACTCGTTCCTTCTCTTTCTGTTATCTCCTGGTCACTGCCTGCCTGCCACTTCCTTCCCAGGCATTGACTTTCGGGCCCTGCTCCCTGACTCTGCCACTCTTGCCAACGCTGTATCTGAAGATGCTCATCTCTTCCTTTGTATCCCTTTTGACACGCAGGGCCAAACCCTGCCTCCCCTCAGCCTGCCCGGGCAGTAGATTCGTCATGGCATCCCTTTAGAGGTAGGAAACATTTAACAGGAGGAAATGAGGGAGAAGGGTGGGGGAGTGCAGTCAAGGCCAGGTCTGGGGCCAGGTGAGTAGTTTCCTAGAATTGCTGCCCACCCAGTCAGCATGTCTGCCTGGGGTCTTCTGAAGCAAGTACCGTGGGAGTGGGTTTCTAAAGGTTCTCTCGGCATGAGTAAGTGCTCTGAGGCTGTGTAGCACTGGGGTTAAGGATATGGGAGCTAAAGTCTGGGAGATCCACGACTCTGCAGGTTGTTTAATCTTTCAGTCCCTGCCTCCACCTTCTTTGTTTGTAAAATGGAAATAATAAGGGTACCTTCTTTATGAGATTATAAAGAACATAAAATAAAAAGATGTAGAAGATGTGCTTAGTGTATAACTATTGAAGGAATGTTGGCTGACATTATTGCTGTTGGACTAGAGAAGAGACTTCTAAGGAGCTTTCACGCCTCTAGGTCTAGAAGGTTAGGCTGCATTGAACTGTCCAGGAAATGCCTTCAAGGATGCTCTTCTCAGCTCAGGCAGGTAATGCTGTAGTCTCCTTCTTGTACAATAGCCTATAATTTCTGGATCCATCATCAGCAGTAGAGAGGTTGATCTTCCAGTATGACATGCCGTCAAGTATAGCCCTAATTTGAGAGTTATATTGACTAATGCTTAGAAAAAAAACTATACATGGTCAAAGTCCTCAACATCTTCCCATCGCCATCTCCCCAGCACTGCACAGAGAAAGGCAGAAACCGTGGTGTCAGACTATCAGTGGCATCCCAGTCTTGTTACTTCAGACAGAATAATTCCATTACTTCAGCAAGATTGGCCTCTTTATTCATCCTGGAGCTAAACACCTACCAGCTTTGAAACAAAAGAGAACTGAGCACAGATGAAAGTGGATTATGATTGGTTTGAGTGAGTTCAGGGAGAAGAGAGGGCTCAGAAATAGACCTACACATAGCTAGCCAAGTGGTTTTCAGCAAAGGTGCCAAGGTAATTCAGTGCGGGAAAGGAAGGTCTCCTCCATAAATGGTGCTGTGTCAACTGGATAGCCATATGAACAAAAATGAGCGTCAACCTTTACACAAAAATTAACTCAAAATGGATCATAAGCCTCGATGTAAAACCTGAAACTATAAAACTCTATCTAGAAGAAAAAAAAAAAGAAAAATTGTTGCAACCTTGGGATAGACAAAAGTTTCTTAAATATGGCACCAAAATCATGAACCATGAATCAAAACGTTGAAAATTGGACCTCATTAAGATAAAACCCCTTTGCTCTTCCAAGACATCATTAAGAAAATGACAAGATACAACCTGTATCAGACAAAGATCTTGTATCCAGAATATATAAAGAATTGTTTAATAAGAAGGCAAACAACCCAGTAAGAAAATGGACAAAAGATTTATACAGAAATTCACAAGAGGAGATAAATGAATGGCCAATAAGCACATGAAAAGATGCTCAACATTATTAGGTATCAGGGAATTACAAATTAAAACCAGTACATATCCATTAGAACTGTAGTCCCCAACCCCTGGGTTGTGGACTGGTACTGGTCCGTGGCCCATTAGGAACCAGGCCACACAGCAGGAGGTGAGCAGTGGGCCAGCGAGTGAAGGTTCTTCTATATTTACAGCCGCTCCCCATTGCTCGCATCACTGCCTGAGCCCCGCCTCCTGTCAGATCAGTGGTGGTGTTAGAGTCTCATAGGAGCTCGAACCCTACTGTAAACTGCACATGCGAGCAATCTAGATTGTGTGCTACTTATGAGAATCTAATGCCTGATCTAAGGTGGAGCTAGGCAGTGATGCTAGCCTTGGGGAGTGGCTGCACATACAGATTATCATCAGCAGAGAGGTTTGACTGCACAGAGACCATAATAAATCAATTGCTTGTAGACTCATATCAAAACCCTGTAAGTGAGTGACAAGTAACAATTAGGCTACATCTGGCAGGCAAGTGAGTTGATGTACTTCAATTGTACAGCCACATCTGGTGGCAGGTTTTAACTCAGAATACAACACTTATTTCAGTCCGGGCGTGACCCACCCATTATTTTATTTACTACTTCTGTCCACGCCTCTTTCCCACACTGCACACTTGTCTCAGGCACAGTTTTCGTAAGCCCTTGAGCTAACCCTAACAAAAATGAGTAAAAACCAACGTCACTGGAGAGCTTCTTTGAAAAGGGGGAAAGACCCAATGATGAGACAGCTGAAGACTCTAAGACTGCCAACAAAATGAAAGCTGTATTTAAAAGAAAATACCAAGAGTTCTACTTAAATTATGGTTCATTGCAATAGGTGATTCACATTCTCCAAGCCCACTTTGTATAATATGTGGCAACCAGCTAGCCAATGAAGCTATGAAACTTTCAAAACTGCTTTGCCACATGGAAACCAAGCATCCTGCATTAAAAGACAAGCCTTTTGAGTTTTTTAAAAGAAAAAAATGTGAACACGAAGAACAGAAGCAATTATTGAAGGCCACCACTTTATCAAATGTGTCTGCACTGAGAGCATCATCTTAGTGTCTAACCACATTGCTAAAGCTAAGAAGCCCTTTACTGTTGGTGAAGAGTTGATACTGCCTGCTGCTAAGGACAGTTGCCATGAACTTTTAGGAGAGGCTGCAGTTCAAAAGGTGGCACATGTTCCTCTTTCAGCTAGCACCATAACTAGACAAATTGATGAAATAGCAGAGGATATTGAGGCACAATTATTAGAGAGGTTAAGTGAGTCACTGTGGTACACAATCCAGGTTGAAGAGTCTACCGATGTTGATAACAAGGCAACAGTGCTTGTTTTGTGTGACATATTTTTCAAGAGGATGTGCATGAGGATATGTTATGTGCACTTTTGTTGCCAACCAACACCACAGCTGCAGAACTATTCAAGTCTTTGAATGATTACACATCAGGAAAACTGAACTGGTCATTTTTGTGTCAGTATATACACAGATGGAGCAGCTGCCATGACTGGACGGCTTTCTGGTTTCACTATTTGGATCGAGGAGGTCGCTTCTGAATGTGAGTCTACACACTGTGACATCCATAGAGAAATGTTGGCTAGCCAAAACATGTCACATGAACTAAACAGCACTTTGCAGGATGTGATTAAAATTATCAGCCATGTTAAAGTACATGCCTTTAACTCAACGTCTGTTCACACAGCTCTGTGAGGAGATGGACTCAGAACACACACGACTTCTCTTATACAGGGAAGTGAGATGGTTTTCTAAAGGTAGATCACTGGCCAAAGTTTTTGAGTTACGGAAGCCACTCCAGAGATTTCTTTTAGAAAAACAGTCACCAATCGCAGCATATTTTAGTGACACAGAATGGGGTGCAAATCTTGCTTACTTGTGTGATATATTCAACCTGCTCAACGAACTCAATCTGTCACTTCAGGGGAGAATGACAGACAGCTGTGTTCAAGTTGGCAGATAAAATGGCTTCATTCAAAACCAAACTGGAATTATGGGGGTGACAAGTGAACATTGGGATTTTTGACATGTTTCAAACATTAGCAGAGATTTTGAAAGAGACTGAGCCAGGGCCTTCTTTGTCCCAGCTGGTTCATGATCACCTACCTCAATTTTCAAAAGAGTTTGAGCATTACTTACCAGCCACAAAAGACTCCCGAACTGGGAAAGAATGGATCCCCAACCCCTTTGTGAATAAGCCAGGTGAATTGACTTTGTCGGTGCTAGAAGAGGATCAATTGCTTGAGATTGCAAATGATGGTGGCCTTAAAAATATGTTTGAGACAACGTCAAATCTCCATATGTTCTGGATTAAAGTCAAGGTGGAATATCCTGAGATTGCCACGAAAGCCCTGAAAAGCCTGCTTCCATTGTCAACATCCTATCTTTGCGAAGCAGGGTTTTCTGCAGTGACAGCAACCAAAACGAGACTATGGAGTAGACTGGACATGAGTAACACGCTTCGGGTGTCACTGTCTCCCGTCACCCCCAGATGGGACCGTCTAGTTATAGGAAACAAGCTCAGGGGTCTCACTGATTCTGTATTATGGCGAGTTGCATAATTATTTCATTATATATTACAATGTAATAATAATAGAAATAGAGTGTACAATAAATGTAATGTGTTTGAATCATCCCAAAACTATCCCCCCCACCAGTCTGTGGAAAAATTGTCTTCCGTGAAACCTGGTCCCTGGTGCCAAAAAGGTTGGGTACTACTGCATTGGAATGTCTAAAATAAAAAAAAGAAAGAAGAAGAACCCTCAAAGATTGAAAAATATATAGAGTATCTAGAACTCTTATATACTGATGGTGAGAAAGTAAAATGATACGACCACTTTGGAAAACAATTCAGAGGTTCCTTAAAAAGTCAAACATCCGTTCACCACATGACTTAACCATTCCATCCTTAGGTATTTACCCAAGGGAAATGAAAATATATGTCTACACAAAGACTCAGACACAAATACTTATTGTAGCTTTATTTCTAACGTCAAAAACTGGAAACAACCCAAATATATATCAACAGGTGAATGGCTAAACAAATTGTGGTGCATTCAAACAACGGAACACGAGTCGGCAATAAAGAGGAAAAGTTGCCCCATGCAGCACCATGGATAAATCTCAAGATAGTTAAGGTTGGTACCAGAAGCAACGCAAAAAGGAGTATGTACTATATGACTCCATTTATTTAAAGTTTTAGATACAAACTAATCTATAGTGACAAAACAGATAGCGGTTGCCTGAGGATAGAGGCGGAGGGAGGGAGGAATTATTGCAAAATCACAAGGAAACTTGGCGGTGATGGAAATATTCTCTTGCTTTTGGTGTTAGTTTTGCTATATAAAGATATGTTAATGCTGATCAACGTGCTCTTTAAATATATTCAGTTCAAGTGCATCCAGGGCCTGTGCTTGGCCACAAATGACCTCATGTTGCTGTGCCAGATCAGAATCCTGCTAAGATCCATATAGGATAAATATTTTAAGTTGCTGTGAAGTGAAGGTGTTTTTAAATTTTATTTATTTATTTTTTAGAGATACAGTCTCAGTCTGTTGCCCAGGCTGGAATGCAGTGGTGCAGTCATAGCTCACTGCAGCCTTGAACTCCTGGGCTCAAGTGATCCTCCTGCTTCCACCTCCTGAGTGGCTGGAACTACAGGCACGTGCCACCACACCTGGCTAATTTTAAAATTTTTGTAGGGATGAGGTCTTGCTGTGTTGCCCAGCTGGTCTCAGATTCCTGGGCTCAAGCTATCTTCCCACCTCAGTTTCCCAAAGCACTGGGATTACAGGCATGAGCCACCATGCTCAGCCTGAAGCGAGGTTTTATTTTCCTGACTGTGACCCATACATTCAGCACATGGGATGTTGACCACACTGCTAAAAATTATACTACAAATAGACGATAATAAGACAAAGTGTATGATAAGAGGGGAAAGTGTAAATAGTAGACTATGTATAGCAGCTGTCACCAGGAGCCTTTGCTGAAACATGACTGATCTCATGCACTTGCCAGAAACAGCCATGAAGTGTGGGGTGGGGGCTCAGGCTACAGAGAGTTTTAAGCCTCCAGAAGCACGGGCAGCTTATCTTGTTGATGTCTTGCACACGGTATGATTTGTTTGTCAGCTTGTGCGTTACCTAGGAAATGACTGTACGAGAGTCCCTGATTGGTTCTCTTTTTCTTGCTCTGGAAACCTTGGGTTTTAAGCAGGCTGTGAGGAGTCTGCCATGTTGCTTTATTCTGTCTATTATGCCTCTTTGTGTTTTCTACTTCAAAAAAGTGCTTTTTAGCTTGATATCTCATTAGACCTTCACCGTGTTTCTGAAGCAGGCAGAGGTGTTAGACCCACCGCCATTTTATAATGAGGAAATAAATTCTCAAATAAAGACATAAGATGGCTGCCTCTGGACTACATAATGTCAACGTCAGAGACACGGCGGATGGAACCAGGTCTCTTGACAACTGGCGGAGACTCTTTCTTGTCCATGGATTGCCTCCTGGAGTACCACAGAATTGGAGATCTGAAAGTCAGCCTTCATGAAAAGCTAACACAACTGGCCCAGTTTCCTGATGGAGGAAATATGGCCCAGAGACACCATCTCTCAGAAGATTCCGAAACACATGGAAGCCTAGGACTTTCCCACACTCTCCTGAATGGGAGTGAACCACCCCATCCCCACAATGGCTTTGGAGATTCTGACTTGCTAGGGCTGGGTTAGAGTAATGAAACGGAGAGGGAGAGGGAGACGGGCTCACTTCCCTCCACCCCCCAGCCTGCTCTAGGGGCGTCTGTGTGTTTAAGGAGACTGGTGTTTATCAAACACGAGGACGGATGTTCAAGGCTGAGTACTTTGCTATTCAAAAGCCTCTGTACTTGACCTTGGGAAACTTATTTAATTTCTGGGTACTCATTTTTTTCCCTCTGGAATGTGAGAACACACTTAGCACGTCTTCCTCTCTGCAAGGCATTGAGAGCACTTTCTTATCTTTTGAAGAAAGAAAAACATTTTTTGAAAGGTGTTTATTTAAGAATTTAAGGAAAATATTTTTTTTCACTCACTTCCCTAAGGATAATATGAACAATGCAATCCTCATAACGTTTCTCTGGTGTTTTGTTTATTGTTTAGCTAATGGGGAGAATCATACTGAATGCTTTTCCTTATTTCCCAAGCTCTGACTAAAATACCCGTTTATGTGGTGCACACAATACGTCCTAGCACAGCAGAACAGTGGGGAGTGAGTTTTTCCAGTGATGAAGGCTCCTGCTATAAATCGTGCTCCGTCCTTCTGACACGTGAGCAGTGCTGTCACTTTGGCATATTCTGCCTGTGACCAGAATACGAGTATTTCATAACAAAGCCACACATGTTACTGAGTTGTGAGGGGAACATTTGACACTTTTCCGGGAAGTAGCTTTGGGGCACTTGGTAAAAGTTCTTAACCCTTAAATAATCCTATTAAAGTGGGTTTTCTGATCATCCCAGTCTCCTGCGAGAGTTGAGAAATTCTGAGACCAAGATAAACTGAATATAGGATCCTATCCCTAAAGAGCTTTATGAGGAGAGGCTGAACATGGAAACCAGGCTGGCTGCAGGTCCTTGACTGTGTTAGGAGGGACCCGCAGACCTGCTCCTTTATTTTCCATACAGTTAGCTGTTCCAAAGAGGGGTGGTGTATCCAGAGAGGGTTGTAAGGGAAAACAGCTGCAAAGAGCTGTGGGCCTTGACACTTCCTGGTACTTCTGGTGAGAAGCAGCATTAGTGAAAATTTGTGAGCATTGCCACCAAGTTCTGCCTGCTAACCCTCTAGTTTAACTAACCCTGTCCTCCCTCCATTTTGAATTCTCCAAATACCACCCAGCCCCAATTTAGGTATCTGTCCTCTGTGCTCTGATGACAGCTCATGCTGATTGCTGTAGTAGCTCCTAGTACACAGCAGCGTAATTTTTGGTCTACTTGTCTCTCCAGAGTAGACTGTAAACTCTTTGAGGACTAAAACTTGCTGTCCAACAAAGTGCCTAATACAGTGCCTGGCATGTGACAGGAACTCAAGAAATGTTTGTGGAATGAATTCATTCATGTGTGCATGTGACCATTGGCAAGTAGGCTAGTGCTGCACTTAGGAAAGGGGTGTCACCATGAGGAGTTTGTCTTTCATGGAGTCCCAAACACAGGCTGCCTAAGACCCTTCTGTGGACATTTTTACACACCTGTAGGAGAAAGACAGACAGCAAAAGGGACTTGTCCCAGACTACTCCCCCTTGTTGATGACCTTGACTTCTTTTTTCTTCTGTGCTATGGTGCTAATAAGTGTGAACAGGCAATATGCAGGTGGGACAGCCCATACACAGACACACACACACACACACACACACACAAACACACAGGTCTGTCCAGAAAGTATCCAGCCATTGTTAATGTAACGAGGATGGTTTGCCCGACACAGATGTAACCAGGCAGTGACTTCACTGTACTAGTCAGTGGGGCGCTAGATGCCACTGAGTGAGTGTGTGTACTGTGTGGCCATCGCATTCAAAATGACTAAGCAAGTAGAACAAGTCTGCATCAAATTTTGCATTAAGCTTGAACATTCCTCCACGGAAACTATTCAGATGATTCAGAAGGCTTTCGGAGATGATGCAATGAGTCCAGCACAAATAAAAGTGTGACACATGCTTCAAAGATGGTTGAGAATCTATAGAAAGTGATCCACGTTCTGGAAGGCCTGCAACAAGCAGAACACCTGAGAATGTTGAACGTATACGGGTTAGGTTAAGATATGCTGGGAGAACTGTGTGAGGTCCTAAGGTGCTTACTTCGAAGGGGACGGAGGTGTCATTGTCCTGTGTACAGTGTTTCCTGTGTCTTGTAGCTTCTTCAGTAAATGTCTCTTTTTCATATTACACGGCTGGATACTTTCTGGACAGACCTTGTATATGGCTCCTTTGACCCTCATCCCCAATTTTTGTATTTATATACATATTTATATCCATAGGATATATAACATTGTTGTATGTGTTATTCCATGAGTGGATATTGTA
>NW_012148952.1:6499185-6499834 GCF_000956105.1 Propithecus coquereli
CCCACCTCGGCCTCCCAGAGAACTAGGATTACAGGTCAAAGTGCTTTTGACTAATGTTGCATTTATAGTATATTCCATATGGATTTCAAAATTGGTTTGTGAAATCTAATGAAAACTCCTGTTGGGGCGTTGTGTGAGGTTCCATTAAAGTTATTAATTTTGAAAGTATTGGCTTGTTTTCACTATCAATTCCTCTCTTCTATCTTTCTCCAGTAAGCTTTTCTTTTATGTCTTTCGGTGAAATTTTTATTAGGGTTATTCCTCTATATTTTGAGAGTTTTATTGCTATTTTAAGTGCTTATATTAATTTTATAAAATTATTACTGCATAAGAAAGCTAATGATATTTGGATATTGATCTTGTTAGCCTATAACTTCGCTGATTTTTAAAAAAATTAGTTCTGTTTATCAATTGATTATTTTGGATATGTTATACAATGATAGTTTTGTCTCTCCTTTCCAATTCCATGTTTCTTTTTCTTTTCTTTCTCATATTATGAGCCAGGATTTTCAGTACAATGTTGAATTGCAAGAGCGATAACATGTATCCTTCTGTTGGTTCTTACTGTAACAGAATTGCTTCTAAATTTCATCACTAAAAGTGGTTTGCTGCCGGCTTTGGAGAGACTCTTCCATTGGGTTTGTTTGTT
>NW_012148952.1:6501575-6503214 GCF_000956105.1 Propithecus coquereli
AATATAGATGCAGAAATTCTCAGTAAAATCCTAGCAAACCGAATTCAGCTGCACGTCAAAAAAATAATCCACCATGACCAAGTGGGCTTCATCTTAGAGATGCAAGGATGGTTCAACGTATACAAATTTGTCAATGTGATTTACCACATAAATAGAAGCAAAAACAAAGACTATATGATCCTCTCAATAGATGCAGAAAAAGCGTTCGACAAAATTCAGCACCCTTTTATGATAAGAACTCTTACCAAAATAAGCATAAATGGAACATACCTCAAAATTATAAAAGCTATATACGACAAACCCACAGCCGACATTGTATTGAACAGGGAAAAATTGAAAGCATTCCCGCTTAGAACTGGAACCAGACAAGGTTGCCCACTGTCACCATATTCAACATAGTGCTGAAAGTCCTACCCAGAGCAATCAGACAAGAGAAAAAAATCAAGGGTATTCCAATGGGGAAAGAAGAGCTCAAATTATCGCTATTTGCTGATGATATGATCTTATATCTAGAAAACCCCAAAGATTCTGCCAAGAGACTCCTGGAATTGATAAATAAATTCAGCCAAGTCTCAGGCTACAAAATCAATGTACACAAATCAGTAGCATTCCTATACAGTAACAATAATCAAGCTGAGAATCATATCAAAGACTCAATACCCTTCACAATAGCAACAAAGAAAACAAAATACCTAGGAATATGTTTAACAAGGAGGTGAAAGACTTCTACAGGAAGAACTACAAAACACTGAGGAAGGAAATTGCAAAGGATGTAAACAAATGGAAAAACATACCATGATCATGGATCAGCAGAATCAACAGTGTTAAAATGTTATACTACCCAAAGTGATTTGCAGATTCAATGAAATCCCCATTAAAATACCAACATCATTTTTTGCAGATCTAGAAAAAATAATTCTGTACTTTGTGTGGAATCAGAAAAGACCCTGAATAGCCAAAGCAACCTTAAGCAAAAAGAACAAATCAGGAGGGGCACCATTTTACCAGACTTCAAACTATACTACAAGGTTGCAGTAACCAAAACAGCATGATACTGGCACAAGAATAAAGACATAGACCAATGGATCAGAAGGAAGAACCCAGAGATAAAACCATCCTCATACTGCCATCTGATCTTTGACAAAGCAGGCAAAAACATACACCAGGGAAAAGAATCCCTATTTAATAAATGGTGCTGGGAAAGTTGGATAGCCACATGTAGAAAACTGAAACAAGACCCATACCTCTCACCATTCACAAAAATTAATTCACAATGGATAACAGACTTAAACCTAAGGCAAGAAACTATAAGAATTCTAGAAGAAAAGGTTGTAAAAATTCTTAATAGATATTGGCCTAGGTAAAGAATTTATGAAGAAGATTCCAAAGGTAATCACAGCAAGAAAAATAAATAGATGGGACCTGATTAAATTAAAAAGCTTCTGCATAGCCAAGGAAACAATCAACAGAGTGAGTAAACAACCTACAGAATGGGAGAAAATATTTGCATGCTATACATCTGATAAAGGACTGATAACCAGAATCTATAAAGAACTCAAGCAAATCATCAAGAAAAAATCAAACAACCCCATTAAAAAGTGGGCAAAAGAAAAGAAGATAGACCAATAGCCAACAAACA
>NW_012148952.1:6506811-6507283 GCF_000956105.1 Propithecus coquereli
GGAGGTGGAAAAGATATCTGACACTGTACACCAGGTGGTGGGGACTCACCTGCCACCTCCCCACCCTGGGGGTGGGGGACAGTGCCGGGGCCCTGTGTCTTCCAGGAGAAAAGCCGGGGGAGGCCCAGGTCTGGCTGACTGAGATCTCCTGAGCTAGCATACAATAACCAATATCACAGGTCTGTGGAGAATCCTCACCTAGGTCAGATTTTGTCAGCTCCCCACTAAGTGCCTTTGAATTCTAAATGAGCCCCGCGGCTTTCTCTGCATTCGAGCCTGGGCTGACAGAATTGGAAGGGGTGGCTCGAGGGGGAGCTGGAGGATGACTCTCAGCCAAGTTCCAGAGCTCAGAACATGGCTCTGTCACCCTCTCTCTGCTGTCTCTGGGGGAGTCACCCCCTTTCCCCACATCTGGCCTCATTTTCATTACTGGCGGCTTGAATTAGATGCCCCCTAACCCTTCTCCAGTCAT
>NW_012148952.1:6507473-6511914 GCF_000956105.1 Propithecus coquereli
TCAGATATTTTCATCTGAGATTAGTTTGGCAGATATCTCAAAATAGTTGTGCTTATCATAACTGAAAATTACTATGCTTATTAGATTTGCTATTAGATTTTGCAATTTAATGCATTACTTTAGAAGCATTTCATTACTATAGCACATTTTTTTATATTTTATTAACTATATGCTAATATAATTGGTTTCCTTCGTAAGTCTATATATTTTATTTTATGCATTTACCGTCATTTTCCCTCTTCTCCTGGGCGGGGCAAATTCCCAGGACAGTAGGAGAACTCCTCTAGTCTCTGCCTCTCAATGCAGTGACCTTGCCCTCCGCCTAGCCCAGTCTGCAGGTGAAGAGAGCCTTTATTCTATTCTCTGTCATCAATGTACTTTCTCCCCTGCTGGAAACAGTCAACACATTCTGAGCAGTAATGGGAGGGGGTCTGAGCTTCTTAAAGATGTGTAGTCAATTAACACTCTTGCTTTTTGTCCCACCTTCTTCACTCCCATTCCAGGAATGCCTAGTGACATTTATTCCTGAGTCTTCCTGGGGTGGGAGTGTTGTGACATCTTGTTTTTCGACCTCTCCTCTCTGCCCTAGGACCGCACCATTCCCTGCTCCATGGGGGCAGCTACCACTCTTCTGTCTGCTTCCCCAGATCACACAATGTTGTGACTGTTGTCCTTCTATTCTCGTTGTCCTTGTGGGTTCCTGCCTTGCCTGTGTTGCCACTTAAAAAGCCAAGTGTGTGTGTTCAATCCACTGTTTTTAACTGGAATCCCTTCTGATTTTTAAGGCAGTTTCAAAGTATAAAGGGATGTTCTTAGCATTGTGAATTCTTCTTCTCCTTTTATTTGGCAAAAAATGTAATTCAGGGCCATCAGGCAACATTGGAGAAAGAGCATCCTACCTTGTTTTGGGTACAAAAGGCAGTGGATTTTGGCCAGCCAGATGGGGGTCTGAATGCCTTCAGCATCTCTAACTAGCTGTGTGACCTGCCCCTAGGGGATGACTTAACCTCTCTTTTTAGAGTTGTAATTTTCACCTAGTGGGGATCTTGTGATGGTTATGTTTAAAATGAAGTTCAGTTGTTTATTAAGCATTTGGAAAAGAGTCTCCTGTCTAATGGGCATTAGGAAATAGTGTTGGCCTGCGTTGTTGTTACTGTAACTTAAGGAACTCTCTAGTTTGATCCTGGGCTGTTGGTGTGGTGTTCATACCAACATAGGAGCGAAAGCAGGCAGCCAGAAGATGTCCCTTCTGTTGGAGAGCAGAGCTATTCAGGATGGCAGTGCCTCTGCTATGAGGGTTTTGCTGAGGGCATGCTATGCCTGGCCTTAGTTTTAGGGATCCCCAGAGGTATCCTTTAAATGCCTGGTGGTCACCAGGGGATGGAGGTGTGTGAGCCCGGCCAGGGTGGCTCATCTCAGATGCCATGGTGACCTTCAGGGATTGGGGTGCTTGTCCCCGAGCCTCTGCATTCCTTACCTTGTATCAGAAAACAGTCTGAGGGATGCCTCACCTAACAAGCCAGATGCATCGTGGAGTGGCAACCATGAACCCCAGTGTGCCCTCCTTGTCACTGAGGCAGCCGTGGCACCTCAGCCGATGCTGCTCTGCCCCCCACTGTGGCTTCCTGTGGCCCTGCTGGCCTCGGCTTCGTGGTGCCCCTGGAGCTGGGCGTCTGCCCCCTTCACAACATCCAGAAGGGCCTCACCTGGCAGGCTATGGCCACAGACACTGGGACCAGAGAGCCCACTGTGACCCCAGTGTCCACAGGCTGCGACAGAACCTCCTGGCTGCTAACCTGCTTGTCTTAACATCAGTTTAACCCTCCTGATATCAGAATGGTCTGATGCTAATTTAAAAATTGGGAGGCCATTGCATGTGAACCCATGGCAATTTGTCAATGTAATTTAATAACCAAGGGAAGTTGAGGTTTGTGCTTGGTGTAATTTCCTCCACATCTGCCAGCTTTTCTCGTCTGCTGCTGGGTGGAGGGCAGGGTGGTGATGGAAAGTTCTGAAGAGGAGAGTGACTGTTTTAATTTCACCTGGGGCCGTAAATCAATATTCATTTATTATTCAGCCAGCATTAGCATGTCCCTGGGTAATACTCTAACACATGTAGTGTCAGAATGGTTTGAATTTGTCCTCATTAGGAAGGCAAAGGACGCCTTTTTGCAGGCATAAGCAAGCGAGTATTCCTGCTTGCTGTCACACATCTTATGAAAAAGGAAAATGTTGGTCTTGGGGGGAGGGGCGGGTTGGGTTTCCAGACACACCTCTCTGGCGTTGGTGGCCACAGTTCGTAGTGATCTGGAATCGCAACTGCTGTGTCACCTCTGATAAGGAATAAGCTTAAAGTAGGAGGTGACAATTGGCACTGCAGGAAAAGAAATCTCATTTCAACACAAGGTTTTCCTGTGAGCAGCACAGCGAATAAAAACCCTTCGAGATGAGACTGTATGGGAAGATGGGGGTGGCGGCCGGGGGAGAGACGTGCACTCGCGATGTTGGGAACCGCGCTGGCCGATGCCCGGCTAGAATCAAGACTCGCCCATCTTATCTGAAGATGAGAGTTAATCAGAAGACAGAATTTGACTTACGGAAGTTAACTGACACTCCCACCTCTGTTTTGGTGCATGAGGTATTGGGTGGGAGTGATGGGGAGAGAGTGGGGTGCACTTTTAGCTCAGCAGGTTGGAGGAGGTGGAAAGTTGTGTTGAGACATCCTGACAGCTGAGGTTTTGCTCAGTGACTGGACCAGCCGTCTCCGAGGCTGCCGGTGGGTTCCGCTGGGGGAGGTGGGGCTGGCAGCTCCTCCACCTCAGCTCTTGTCTCTCTGATCCTTTGACCTGAAGGTACAGCTCCTAGGAAGGCAGGTCTCCTAAGTAAGGGGAGAGGATTAGACCCCATCAGCTTCCCCCCTTCTCTTCACCTGTTCCTTGCCTCAGCACTTGCCCGTCTTCTTGGGAGCCTAAATAAGAAAGCCTGGTGTCAGCGGGAGGCATTTAGATTGAATTATAACAAGCCTTTTGCAGGGAGGGCTGTGAAACAAATCACTAGAGTAAGACTCAATTCGGTGCCGAACAGCTGATACCTGCAACAGTATGGATGAGTCTCAAAAGCATGATGTTGACAAAAGAAGCCAAACAACAACAACAAAATACTGTATGATTCCATTTATATGAAATTCAAGAATAGAAGAAATTAATCTATGGTGACCGAAGTCAGAAAGCAGTTGCAGGAGGCTGAGAAAGAGACATGAAGGGAACTTTCTGGGGAGTTGGAAATGTCCTGTGTTTTGTTTTGGGGGTGGTTATATGGGTGTTACCATTGACAGAGTTTGTCAAATTGAACGTCTGTAATCTGTACATTTATTGTATATTAATTATACCTCAATACAAAAAGTATATAATAATTTTTAAAAACCTAATCCCTAGGTCCGTTTTGGAGGCAGGGTGTTAGTCACTCACAGTGAATTTTAGCCCTGTGATTCGCCAAGTTCAAGGTCCCATCTCCTTGCCTGACTACTACTTTTTGACCATTTGCCAGGTCATGATTTCTAGCTTGTCTACACCACTTTTGAGCCACTTACGGTTTTATCCCAAGGTCAGAAGGGAGAACCAACTTGTTTCTAAATCTTTATCCAATAAAACTTCCTGTGATGAAGCAAATGTTCTGTATCTGCATTCTCCAATATGATAGCCAGTAGCTGTATTGAGCACTAAAGTGTGGCTAGCCAAATAAGGAACTGAGTTTTCAATATCATTAATTTCAAATTTAATTTTAAATTTAAGCATACCTGCTTGAATGTGAAGAGTGCTATTGAAAATGATCAGGGGTTAGAAAGGGATTACAATCAGGTATCGCCTCACTGGGAAGGTGACATTTGAGCAAAGAGATAACGGAGGTGAGGGAGTAAGCCCTGTGGCTGTGGGGAGCCTCCAGGCAGTGGGAACCATATGTGCAAAGGACCTGGGGTAGGAGTGTGCCTGTTGTAAAGGAAATAAAAACTCTCAGGACTCCTAAAATGCTTATGCCAAGGGAAAGTTAAGCCTAGAGACTGAGTCAGGCAACACTGTCTTCCAAATTAACAGCTGTTACTTCATAACCTTGTGTCAAAACATTATACAGTAGTCAGACTGCCACATAAATGCAAAAGGCCTCGAGCATCTCCAAATCCCCACAAATCCCTCATAGCCTCAAAACCTTTCAAGATGTATATCATCCTATAAACAGGGCCGTGCCAACTATAACTTTGCAATTGTAGCTTGCAATCCAAGTCTAGCTCCTGAAACTAAAGTCTGTTCAATTTCACACAGATCATGTCAATTAGAAGCTTATCTTCCCAGGTGCAGAACAAAGACAGGGTGAGAGCAATCACCCCTGCACCTACCCACCCCTCTTTCTCTATGCCTTTCCCCTTTAAGGGAAATACATAAATACT
>NW_012148952.1:6515134-6516302 GCF_000956105.1 Propithecus coquereli
TTAAAAAAATTAATTTTATTGATATATAATACACATACAGTAAAATTCATCCTTTAAGTGTACAGTTGGGTGGGTTTTGACAGATACATATTGTCATAGAACTACCACCACAGTGAAGATATAGAATGTTGCCATCATCCTCCGAAGTTCCCTCATGCCCTTGCGTAGGTGTTAGTTACCTCTTCTCCCCAGCTGATCTGCTTGCTGCCACCATGGTTTTCCTTTTCTAGGATAACCTGTAAATGAAATCATACAGTATTTAGTTTCTTGTGTCTGTCTTCTTTCACTTATCATTAATGCTTCTGAAATGCAGCTCCATTCTTCCTGAATGTATCATTCTTTTTAATTGCTGAGTAATACTCCATTGTATGGGTAGATGACAATTTGTTTATCCACTCACCAGTTAGGTGATTTCCAGTTTTTGTCTATTATGAAATTAGCAACTGAGAACATTGGTGTGCAAGTCTTTGTGTGGATGCATGCTTTCATTTCTCCTGGATAAACACCAAGGAGAAGAATTGCTGAGTCCTATGGTAAGCCTATATTTAAATTTCATAAGAAATGGCCAATCTCTTTTGCAAAGTGACTGTACCAATTTACATTCCCATGAACAGTGTGTGAGCGTTCCAGCTGCTCCACATGCTCACCACACTGGGGATTATCTGTCTTTTCAATTTTAGTGATTCTGATGGGTATAGAGTGGTAACTCTTAGTGGTTTTGATTTATATTTCCCTGTTTAACAATGATGTTGATTATCTTTCCACGTGCTTATTTGCAATTCTTATTCTTCTTTGGTAAAGCATCTGTTCAAAGTTTTTGCCCTCCTGTGCTTTAAACTGAGTCCTCTGTTTTCTTCTTAAAGTGTTATAGAAATTCTTAATATATTTTGGATACAAGTCCTTTATCAGATCTGTTTTGCATGGCCAAGTGTGGTGGCTGATGTCTGTAATCCCAGCACTTTGGGAGGCCAAGGTGGGAGGAATGCTTGAGGCCAGGAGTTCAAGATCAGCCTGGGCAATATAGTGAGACCTCATCTCTACAAAAAGTTAAAAAAAAAAGAAATGAGCTGGGCATGGTGGTGCATGCCTGTAGTCCCAGCTACTCAGGAGGCTAAGGTGGCTGGATCACCTGAGGCCAGGAGTTCAAGGCTGAAGTGAGTTATGATCA